>NC_092039.1:109344400-109715495 GCF_003086295.3 Arachis hypogaea
CAGATAGGCATATGGAGATGCTGTGCTCCTCTCGAATCTCTACTTTCTTATTACATTCATCCAATCCTTCTTACTCCTTTCCATGGCAAGCTGTATGTAGGGCATCACCGTTGTCAATGGCTACATCCCATCCTCTCAGTGTAAATGGTCCTATGCTCTGTCACAGCACGGCTAATCATCTGTCGGTTCTCAATCAGGTTGGAATAGAATCCCTTGATTCTTTTGCGTCTGTCACTAACGCCCAGCCTTCAGGAGTTTGAAGCTCGTCACAGTCATTCAATCCCAGAATCCTACTCGGAATACCACGGACAAGGTTAGACTTTCCGGATTCTCGGAATCCTACTCGGAATACCACAGACAAGGTTAGACTTTCCGGATTCCCATGAATGCCGCCATCTATCTAGCTTATACCACGAAGATTCTGTTGGGGAATCTAAGAGATATGCACCCGGCCTAAGGTAGAACGGAAGTGGTTGTCAGTCACGCGCGTTCATAGGTGAGAATGATGATGAGTGTCACGGATCATCACATTCATCAAGTTGAAGTGCAACGTATATCTTGGAATAAGAATAAGGAGAATTGAATAGAAAATAATAGTAATTGCATTGAAACGTGAGGTACAGCAGAGCTCCACACCCTTAATCTATGGTGTGTAGAAACTCCACCATTGAAAATACATAAGTGAAAGGTTCAGGCATGGCCGAATGGCCAGCCCCCCCCCCCAAAACGTGATCAATAGCCTCCTAAGATGAAGAATAAAGCAAAACTGAGACCAAAGATGTAACGTGGTCAAAAGACGACTAATACACTAGTAAAATGTTCTATTTATACTAGACTAGCTACTAGGGTTTACATGAGTAAGTAATTGATGCATAAATTCACTTCTAGGGCCCACTTGGTGTATGTTTGGGCTGAGCTTGATCTATCCACGAGCTGAGGCTTTTATTTGAGTTGAACGCCAAGTTGTAACGTGTTTTGGGCGTTCAACTCTGGGTCGTGACGTGTTTCTGGCGTTTGACTCCAGACAGCAACATGAAACTGGCGTTGAGCGCCAGTTTACGTCGTCAATTCCCAAATAAATTATGGACTATTATATATTGCTGGAAAGCTCTGGATGTCTACTTTCCAACGCCGTTGAGAGCGCGCCATTTAGAGTTCTGTAGCTCCATAAAATCCATTTTGAGTGCAGGGAGGTCAGATTCCAACAGCATCAGCAGTCCTTTGTCAGCCTCCTATCAGAGTTTTGCTCAGATCCCTCAATTTCAGCCAGAAATTATCTGAAATCACAGAAAAACACACAAACTCATAGTAAAGTCTAGAAATGTGAATTTAACATAAAAACTAATGAAAACATCCCTAAAAGTAGCTTGAACTTACTAAAAACTACCTAAAAACAATGCCAAAAAGCGTATAAATTATCCGCTCATCACCTGCCTCAACCAATCACGCTTTGACACGTGTCAGAACGCCCCTGCGTACTGAATCAACACGCCCCCACGTGTTGCATACTTGGACCAATTACTCTTCGCCACGTCAGCATGCCCCCGCGTGCTGACTCAGCACGCCCCCTACGTGATGCACCTCCTGGTCAACCAAGTTCTGCCACGTCAGCACGCCCCTTGCGTGCTGACTAAGCACGCCCCCTGTGTGCTGCCTAGGTGGCTCAACCACAGCATACCACCTAGCTTTCACTCCCCCCACGTGTTGTAGGCACCACGCCCCCTGTATGTTATGCCTTTCATCTGACACGTCCATCTGTATGTAATACACACAGTTGTTCCATTTTCACCCAATACACCAAAATATTTTCCATATTTAAATTAATGAGTCCCAAATTTTCTTATTGCTATTATTGAGTTTATTCAAAAAAGAATTTTTTTTTTAACCAAAAGCTATGCCTTATGGCCTATAGAGTTATAGGCCTTCATTTTAGAAATGATTTATTTACTTAAACCATAAACTCTCAACTTTTAACTGAGTCTCTGGCTAATAATTATTGAGCCAAGTCTCTGGTGGCTATGTCTATGGTAACTAGTGGTGGCTAAGGTTACACTTTTAACTTAAAAGTGTAACCTTTCACAAAGAAAAGCGTCACCTAATGGAAAAAAGTAAATTAGAAGATTTAAGAGAAGAAATAATTAAGTTATCAAAATTAATAGATCAAAAATTAATGATTTTAACTAATGTCAACTGTAATGACACCGAATTCTTAAAATCAATACAAAATGATTTTTCTCAAAATATTTATTTTACTATAAGTTTTATTGAAGGACTTCAAAAACCTGAAAAAACTTATTTTTCACACGGAATTTCTAAAAAATGTTACCATGGAAATGATTCCCCACATCTATATCATACTTTTAACCCACAATTAAATTCTATAGTAGATATGCTTGAAGAAATATTAACATCCATAAAATTTCAAAGAAATAAGGAAAAAGAGAATCCCAAGGAAGAAAAATTTCAAAACATAATTAACATAACATATTCAAAAGTAAAACCACCACTAAAATTATGAATATTGAAGAAAAATTAGAAGAAGTTACAATGCTTTTTAAACAATTAAAAATGGCTCAAGAAAATAATATTATGGAATATGGTTTTCAAATAGAGGAAGAATTAGTAAATTCTGAAAATATAGAAAATGAAGAACACATTCTAGATTATTCAAGTGACGAAGAACCAGCTATTCCAATACAAGTAAAGAATGAAGCTGGAACATCTAAGGATAATCAATCTCAATTTAAATGGAAAACAGGTTTTGATAATTATGCTTTTAAAAAAGGGTTTATAAATAAAGATTCAAAATATGCAAAAATACCATCAAAATACGTTCCTAAAATCCAGGAAATGGAAGGAGAAAGAATGCTCGATTTAGACTGCAAAAAGAACGAAAAAGAAATTTTCGAAAACTGGTTGAATTCCTTCTTATTAGAAGCCTTTACTAATCCAAAACTTGGTGAATTGTCTGGAAGGGACATTTGGAATTACATAGGGTTTCATACTAAAGGAACTATAAGAGATTATATGACATCAATAGAAAACCAAATAATAGAAGAATTAGAAACAAAAACAACAGCTTATGATAAGATATTATATATAATGATGATTCTATATAAAGAATTTTTTGGAAAAAATATTATAGATCATAGACAAGAAGTCTATAATAAAGAATATCAAGAAGCAAAAAACCATTTAGCTAATATTCAGATATATGATTTATGTAATGTGGAGTCCTATATATGTGAATATAGAATACATTATTACAAATTAAAAGAAGAAGATAAAAATTATTATCTTAGTATGTACATAACAAAACTTCCATATCCTGCTAATGAATTTATAATGGGAAGATTTATAAGAGAAATAAATAGAGGAACAATTGAAAATAATTTTGGTGGAGCAACCTCTGCTATAAGAGAGGAAATAAAAGAACGTTGTATGCAAGAAGCAACTCAAAAAAGATTTGCAAATATAATCAGAATTTGCTGTCAGGATAATGAGGAGATACCTCAAAAATATGGTCTTAATAAAAATCTTCAAAGAAAAAGAAAATATCAATTTAGAAGAAGAAAATACTATCCAAACTGGAGAAAAAAGAGATATTTTAGAAAAGAAAATAACAATAAAAACAAAAGACAAAGAAATAACTATTGCCTGAATAAAAAAGAAAATTGTAAATGTTGGTATTGCCAAGAAGAAGGACACTACGCAAATGAATGCCCGAAAAAGAAGGATAAAAAGGATCTTACTAAACAAATAGAAATTGCTAAGTCTTGTTTCATGGAACCATTAGAAGAATCTGATGATAACTTAGACTATATTTTTGAATATGTCTCGGAAACAGACTCAGAGACTGAGTAATAATGCTACATTTATTACTATAAAAATAACAGAAAAGTTTATAAATGCTTTCATAGATTCTGGGGCAACACAATGCTTTGCTAGTTCAAGTATAAAACTTGATTGGAAAAAATTAAAGAAACCATTAAAAGTTAGAATAGCTGACAAATCAATACATAAAATTGACCAAAAAGCAGAGATGGTTGAAATTTTTATTCAAAATTATAGGTTCATTGTTCCATCTATATATATGTTAGATTCTGGAATGGATTTTATCATAGGAAATAACTTTTTAAAGCTATATCATCCATTCATTCAAGAATTAACATATA
Source organism: Arachis hypogaea (assembly GCF_003086295.3). Taxonomy (NCBI): domain Eukaryota; kingdom Viridiplantae; phylum Streptophyta; class Magnoliopsida; order Fabales; family Fabaceae; genus Arachis; species Arachis hypogaea. Next base: position 109,348,576 of record NC_092039.1, read on the forward strand.
TAGTTTTAAAAGCTCCACACGATTCTTTAATAAATCAAAAATCAAAACGTATAAAAATACCAACTACTACTATAGATAAGATCTTAAAGTTTAAAATATTTTCTATATTAGAAACATGTTATTTAAATCTATACTTTCAGATAAATATTCCAAAAAATAATCTTGAAATAAAAATAGAAGAACTCTTGGATGAAATTTGTGCTGAAAATCCTTTAGATATTAAAAATACAAATAACGAATTAGTAAGCATTAAATTAAAAGATCCCACAAAAGAGATAAATGTTCCAAATAAAATTTCTTATTCCACGAGAGATAGAGAAGAGTTCTCATTAGAGTGTAAAGACCTTTTGGAAAAAGGAATTATAAGATTAAGTAAAAGTCCTCATGCGGCTCCAGCTTTTTACGTTGAAAACAATAATGAAATTAAAAGGGGAAAACGAAGAATGGTAATAAACTATAAGAAAATGAATGAAGCAACTATTGGTGATGCTCATAAACTTCCAAGAAAAGATTCTATTTTAGAAAAATCAAAGGAGCAACTTGGTTTTCATCTCTTGATGCAAAATCAGGATATTGGCAACTTCGTTTAGACGAAGAAACAAAGAAATTAACTGCTTTTACTTGCCCAACAAAGGAATCAACAAGTGTGTTGCTTTATGAATGGAATGTATTACCATTCGGATTAAAGCAAGCCCTAGGTATTTATCAAAGATTTATGGAAGAAAATCTAAAAGAGTTAAATGAATTTGTTCTAGTATACATTGATGATATACTAATTTTTACAAAACAGGATAAAGAAGATCATCTTCAAAAATTATTAATAGTTTTAGAAAGATGCAAGGAAAAAGGATTAGTTCTTAGTAAAAAGAAAGCAAGAATAGCAACACAAGAAATAGAGTTCCATGGATTAATTCTATCTACTCAAGGAAAGCTAAAACTTCAACCAAATGTTCTAGAAAAGGTAAATTTATTTCCTAATAAAATAGAAGATAGAAAACAATTACAAAGATTTTTAAGGTGTATAAATTATATTTCTGATCAGGGATTTTTAAAGAATATAACAGAATACACTAAAAGCTTATTTCCAAAAATAAGTACTAAAAAAGTATGGAAATGGGATGAAAAAGATAGCATACAAATTCAAAGAATTAAAGAATTATGTGAAAAACTTCCAGAACTTTATATTCCAGAAGAAAATGACTACTTAATAGTAGAAACAGATGCTTCAGACATAACCTGGTCAGGATGTCTAAAAGCTAAGAAAGCTATAAAAAGTTTGGAAAAAGAAAAAGAATCACTAGATTCTAAATATCCCCCAAAGGAATTACTTTGCAGGTATATTTCAGGGACTTTTACTCCAACAGAACAGAGATATACTACTCATGAAAGGAAAACTCTAGCAGCAATTAAATCTCTTAAGAAATGGAAAATTGATTTACTACCCAAAGAATTTACATTAAGGACAGATTCAAGTTATTTAACAGGTTTCATACGATATAATTTAAAAGTTGATTATAATCATGGACGATTGGTAAGATGGCAATTATTTTTATTACAATATCCAATAAAAATTGAATATATTAAGGGTGACAAAAATGTTATTGCAGATACATTAACAAGAGAATGGAGTTCGTCTACAACGCATTAAATCAAGAAATTCAAAAATACGAACAAGAACTCGAAAAATGCAAGCATTGTCAGCAAATAAGGACACAGATCCAATCCCTCAAGAAGGCCATTGAAGCAATGAAATTAACACAACAACCAAAACCATCAGAGTTCAGCCAGCTAAGCGTGGTGGACAAATCAGGTGAGAAAAAAATTCCAGAAAATAAAACAATTGCTGAAATTATCAAAAAATCCACCCAAGATAAAAAAATATTATGTAATTTATAATGACCCCATGAAAGGAGTATATGATGCCTGGGAAAAAGCAGCACCATTTACACAGCAATCAAGGATAATTCATAAAGGAGGGTTTTTAACACTGGAAGAGGCAAAAGAATCTTTTAGAGAATATGAAGCTCTTCATCCAGAGCAAATCCTAAAAAGAGCAGATAAAGCTCCAATTCAAACCCAGAGAACAGGGATAATAAGAAACATTCCTACAAGGGCTGAAATCAAGGAAAAGAAAAGGGTTTGTAGATCAAATCTCAGAGAAACCCTTAACATAGTCTTGAATTGGACTGCAGAAAAAAGGGCGATCTTGGGATATTATCCTATTGCCAAAGAACAGCTAACAAAGCTGGTTATATTTCCAGAGGCTTCCCCATCTGACACCTATCAGTTTTTCCAGTATGGATTAATTGATACAATCTTAATTTTTAATGATTTGAAAATTATTAGTGAGTTTCCTGCAGGATTTATTGATGCAGTAAAAAGATTTAAAAATATGATTGACAACGTAAATCTAAGGGATATATCCCTAAAATTTACGAATAGTCAACCTATTTTTAATGAAGAAGAAGAATGCTTGGTTCCAGCACATCAAGTGATCTTCATGTCCGTCTTCCCAGGAAATTTTCAACCAATTGATCAAGTTCAAGATTTAACAATCTACAGTCATGAAGGAAGACTAGCCAGCACACTAGCAAGGATCTTCGAAAGAACTCAAAAGATAACAAGGGAATCTCACACAAGAATCAATTATAAAAGCAGAAATACTTTGCTTGTGTCCAATAAAAGGAATGAAATTGAAGAAAGAGAGATGAGACTCTTAGTGGAATTTGAATCAGCATTCTACAACTTATCTGGACTCTTAGAAAAGCTCCCCGAAGGGATAAAGAGGAATCTCTGCTATTTGATAAAAGACAGAGAAGACCACAAGTGCCAGCTATGTGTCTCAGAGTTATCTGAAGAAAGCAATAATAAAACGGAATCAACCCACATGATAAAGGAAGAAGACAACGCATCTGAAGGTCACATGATGAAAGAGGAGGACAGCACATCTGAAGCATCTCTCAACATTATTGCATAGTGACGTAAGCGCTTAGGTCATAGAGCACCAATAATGTAGCTGGTGCAAGATAATAAACAATGACGTAAGCAATGACGTCATAAGAAGGGTAAGGATGGGAATTGTCCATCAGACCCAACCATTATAAATAGGTTGCTTAGGCAATTGTAGAAGGCATCAAACAATAGAAAGCAGAAGGCTAAGAGTACTCATATGCTAGGAGAGCAAGGAGGAAGCGGCCGAGGCTATTCTATAGTTTGAAGAAGAATTCCCTTAGGAAAAACCAATTCTAAACTCCCCTCTGGAGTTAGTATCTACAATCTCCCCTCTGGAGATAAAAACATCTTATGTAAAATATTCTAAATAAAGGAAGTTTTTCTCCAGAAAGGTACGCCTTTATCTTAATCTCATAGCTATGAATTATTTAGAAAGTTTAGAATTAACGGAAGAATCTGATTATTATAGACTATCTGCCTTATTAGATAATGAAAAACAGGCTGTTTTAAAAACAGAATTAAATCTCAAATCAAATGAAAATTTTAATAAATAAAATCTTTTAAAAGAAGTTTTTAATAGAAAAAATATAATATACTATGGAAAAATTCAACTTGAAGCCCCTATAAAGATAAAATCTGCTAATGGAGAACTTGAAATAGCTCTGATAAATGATGAAGAATTGAGTAAACAGATTGAGAAAATTAAGGATCAACAAAAAAGATCTAAAATTGGATGGATTCATATTAGTACTATACAAGTCCTAATCAAATCTACATATATGAAAGGAATTAATTCACCAATAAGCTTAGCAATCTGTGACAAAAGAATTACTGATGACCCAATAGATCAAATAATTGGAATTGTTCATGGAAACTTGGCAAACGTAAATGTTAAATTCAATGCCCATCTTGGATATGCTATACCTTTATCAACCGAAAATCTTGGAAGATCTATAAGTTTGGCTTATAAATTTCACAGAAAGAATCTAATGGAACAAGACGATGAACCATTTTCAATTACATATGCAATAAATTATGCTTTAACAAATAGCCATCATAGTATAATATTTAAAAACAAAGAAAGAATTTATGTCGATGAATTATTTCAAAAAATTGTAAAAACAGAAATACCAAAATATAAAGCTATTGAAAACCCAGTTCTTTTACTAAAAGAACCATCAGGAAAATTAGTTTCATCGAATTTTCAAATAAGAGAATCCAAAATTAATAGCCCTTTAAGTTTATCTAAGTTAAAGATTAAAGAAGAAAATTCTGAAATAAAAGAATTAACAAAAAAGGTCGAAAAATTAAATGAAACCCTAAACACTAAGTTATGACAATAAATAAAAAGAAAATATATGTAACCTATCAAGACAAGAAACAAGAGCTCTTTGAAAGAAAAAATCGGTTGAATTATTTACAGTTTTCTGAAATAAATCAAAGAGCATTTGAAACTCTAAAAATAATCTATTACAAATTGAAAGGAGAAGTTGAAGAGTTAGAAAAATTAATAAAATCTCTAGAAAATAATGATGAATCGATGATAGAATTTGCAGAAATTCTAAGATAACTAATGAAGTATACAAAGATTGAAAGACCAGAAAATAAAATAAAAAGAAAAAGGGCGAAAAAATTAAAAAGTAAAATAAAGGAATATAAAAGAGAATTAAATAATCTTCAATTCGAAATTAATGACCTTATAATAAAAAGGATAGAAATAAGAACAAATATAAACAAGTTGGAGTTAAACTTAAAAAATTTATAAATGCCTGGAACACCATATTATGATTAAAGCTGTTAAAAGAAAAAATGGAGAATGAAATTGGAAAATTAAACAGATATTTAGAAACAGGAGAAAGTGAAGAAATAAAAGAAGTTATTGAGGATTTGAGAAATTATATTAAAGAAAAAGACAAACAGATAAAAGATTTTATATACAATAATCCATGCAAAAAAGAATATTATAAACTAAAACAAGATTGAAAAATTATGGTCAATACTTTTTATAAAGCACCTATACAAATAGAAATTTCGAAAAAGAAATTAAAAGAAAAAAAAATCCAAAATAAAAATTTAGTATCAGAGCCAAGTTAACGATTAAGGGTAACACTTTCTCTTTAAAGCAACACTTTTAATGGTATGCTTTCAGTTACCAAATATCCACAACTAATTGGTAAACTTCTTTGTAGTCACCATAGGTACAATAAGATAATAGGTACCATAAAAGGCACCTAATTATTGGAGTAAAAAGACTATGTATATCTACCATACTTAAACCTTATTAGAACAGAAGCTAATATACTAGATAGCCCTATAATAATAATAATAATAATAATAATAATAATAATAATAATAATAATAATAATAATAATAATAATAATTTACAATTTTTTTAATAAAACAAAAAGGAACTTAATTTATAAACACAGACTCAACAATGAAACCCTATCCCTCTTTAGATCCGTTGTTGATTATAAAACAATATATTTGGTAACTCTGGTGACATGCACCGAGTGATTTAATTAATATACAAATATATAGTATTCTATTAAGCAAGTGCTATATAAACATAGCCATAGGATAATATGTATTTGACCCAACTTGATATTAATTGAATTAATATTTAATTCTCTTATACCTTATAAGAGTAAATTCAAACTTACATGCGCAAAATCCATGGCCACTGCACATGGTCTTCGGAGTCCAATGTCGTCACGTGCATTCTGTCCATAAACGGTTCCTGTATTTACATGTGCATTACTTCTAATTAATTATTACCTTTATTATACTAGTTTATATTATTATATATCATTCCAATTGCATATTTCACAATTTAACTATATATTCCTTAAAATGGTAAAATATTCGATTTTTTATTATAATAATTAAAAAAATAAAACAAACATATCTAAAAATTATAAATAAATTGAATATTTTTTTAAAATTAAATATACATTTAAAATACAAACTAAATAAAACTGAAATTTAAATTTTAAATTTTAAATTTTTATTTTAAATTTAATATATTTAATTATTAATATATTTAAATTAATTAAAATTCAAAATTTTAATTTTAAAATTCTAAAATAAACCTTTAACCATCTAATTATTAACTAATACCATACAAAATTCTAAAAGAAGCAAAGTAGTCACATTCATCGCATTTTTCTAAACCCACAGGCGCACGCTGTCTGCGGTTCGTCATCCTCTGCCGCTGTTCATCCACGCCACCTTCCTCCTCGGCACTCAACCTCGACGCCGCCTTCCTCCTTCTCGGCGCTCATCCACAACGCCGCCTTCCTCTTCCTCGACGCTCATCTTCGTCGCCGCCTTCCTCCTCCTCGTCGCCGTTCGTCCACATCAGCGTCTTCATTTGGATGGGTCTCTGTTCATAGAGTTTATTTTTCTTTGCGCATTCTCTGACACAATTGATTTTCTTATTATTCTGTATAATATTCTTTTTTTAATTAAAAATCGAATAAAATGACCTGCAGAGATTCTCATATATATTGCAATGTTAAATTATTTTTGCATGTGCAATTTCTGTATTTAGGAAGTGTTTACGTTATTCACTGAATTTTGGATGTGTTTATGTGAGTTTTAGTTGTTTGTAAAGAAATATTATGTGAGTTTTACTACTGCTTGATTGTTCTATTCTCATATTTGTATTGAGGATTAATTTGTTTTTATTAGTGATGTTTGTTGACTATCAGTTATTTGGTGTGTAAACTTGTGATTTAGGTTGTGTAAACGTATAATTTTGTATGTGTAATAAGAATAAATTTAAAGCAACACCTTTGAATTGAAATGAACTACTTTAAATTAAAATAAAAGACCAGGCTTTTGAATTGAAATGAATTACCTTGACTTAAAATCAAGGAGCGTCTTGTACAAGAGAAGGAGATAGAAGAAAACCGTATTATAGAGAGAGAAGGAACGTAGAAAAAGAAAACAATAACTAATTATGAAGTGGGTAAAAGGTTAAAGAAATTTTGGTTTTTAAAATTTAAATTAATCTTAATTATAATGTGTATCTAAAAAATAGAAATATATTTTAATTAAATAATATTAAAGACTGAACAAAAACTGAAATTTATTGTACAAATAGCATTTTTCTTCCACAATCCATCTTTTCTTTATCCAGATATAGAATCAGACATTAGATCTCCTTCACGTGTATAAGGGAGAAAAGAATTGCTTGGTAATGTAAATAAATTATTTTAACATTAGGAAAAATAGGAATAATCAATATTGGTTTCACCATGGTTGAAGCCTTGAAGGTGAATATTATTCACTTCACAAAACAAAATTGAGAAAAAGAAAGTCAAGAGTGTACTGAAAAATTAATACGGCATTTTTTCAATCAATCCAAACATATAAATCAAGACTTTGGTAGCTGGCGGTATGAATTCAATAAACAGTAAATGTGAACACAAAGTTTGCTGACTGGAATTCGGGTTGTAGGTCAACTGATCAAACCATATGCATTCGGTTTAATATAGCAACTCTCATACATATATACATAGCCATCGTTTCTAGAATAATAATATGATCATATACTAAAAAATATGAAGTGAAGCTATTTGAGTATTTATAAGATACCAATAAGGTCTAAAGATATAAAATAAAAGTTTGTTTATTGTGCAAATCTCAATCCAAAAAGCAAGTATCAACATGAAATATTATACTTGTGTTACAAAAAAAAATATTTCCTAAATTCTAAACGTGTTCTCAAAGTCAATAAGATGCATAGTATTAAAATTCAGTCACAACTCATGCAGGCACTACTCTGATAGATTCTACTAGCCACTTGGAATGGTATGCATATGTTGAACATAAAAGCATCATTCTATTAAATTTCATAGTCTTTTTCACTCTCACTTATTAATGATCATTATTTGACACATGACAATGTTGATAAAAAAAATTTGACTGCTACAGATAGCATACTTGAGAGCAAAATTTGAACTTTGCTCCGATATTATCCACATGATTAGTCAATTAAAATTTGCTTCTAGAAATAAATGTTCAACTTAATAATGATGTTTGTATTAATTTCTGCAACAGTTTGTCGGAGCTTCAATGGGCACTTCAAATTTTGATAACAATCCTCCTCCTCCTTCGAGTTTCTCCCTGGCGGAACGTTAAAACAATACTAGATAAAGAATAGGAGGAGGAAACTTGCTTATAATAACCATCATATGAATCATATTTTTCAAGATTGGAAACAAGAGGTGGCTTTAATCTTGGCATTATCATGTGTAGATCCTGGATGGTAAACCTTATAACAGGAGATGTGATTTGTATAGCTTTGGCATCTGCTTGTGGGAAAGTTATTGCTGCGACATGCCTTATCCAAATCTAAGCTTTGCTGATATATCGTCTGCAGTTGTTCGTCAAGATAGCTCATAAGATGAACTGTCTAAAGAACAATTTACAACAGCTTGTTTGCCTATGGCTATGATTCACCCATTTCCCGTTGATTCTGAGATGTTGTCCAAGTGGCATGGCAAACATCATGAAAAGATGCTGGGATGCGAATCCAAACACACGTCTGGAAATGAACGCGCCGTGAACTTGGGCTCCATTTGTTTGTTGCCTTAACCAGCAATGGACAGAGACACAAAGACACAACAATACATAAACATGAACATATACAAAATTTTTATCTTGTTTGGTAATATTATGCTTAACAGTACACTAGTATATACAAATTTATCAAAATCACAAATTTATCCTCACCAATAACACCATTGTATCTACAACTACCACTATCTACCACCATCATTACCACTATCAGATTTATCATCTTTATTATCATCTATAATTATCAAAAAATCATTAATAAATTTTTTAATAATCGTCATTTATCTCAAAAAAATCAAAAGAAAAAAATAGAAAAGACAGAGACAATAATTATAGTAACTTTAACCAAAATTAAAAAAAAATCACAGGAGAATGAAAGAGATGAGAGAGACGGTGAGAGAAAGGGCAGAGAGAGTGCTGTGACTTTCTGGGTCATGAGTGTTGGATGACGACATTGACTTGTTGTGTCGAGAGGGTTGGACGGTACTGTGACTCTGTGTCGTGAGGGATGGACGGCAAGGACGATAGATCTGGACGAGTGGCAACAGCGATGCAGAGGCGGCGCAGATCCGAGAAAGGCGACGACAAATTAAAAGAGCGTGGAGGATACACAAATTTAAGAACACAACAAAGAAGAATGCGGCGATGGAGAGAGAGGACCGTCGGAGGAGGGAGGTATGGCGGCGGCGACGAGATCTATGACAGAGAAAAAGAATCCGAAGAGAGGTAGAAGACTGACGAAGTAGGAAGAGAGAGTACAGAAAGGGGTTATGATAAGGTTAAGGTAGGGATAATGCTGGAATTTTTTAAATTAACTAAGGATAAAAGTAAAAAAAAAAAAGTTGTGTCTCAATGTCTCAACTTTAAAGAGATACATTCAAAACATGTACTCTGTGTGTATCTGTGTACCACCGCCGTATCCATTCAAAATTCGTGTCTCAACAAACAAACAGTGAACGTGTACCATTGTGTTTATGTACCAGTGTCCATGTTTAAGCAAACAAACACAACCTTAAAGACCCTGAGCAAAAGCTATAATTTTGGAGCATGCACTCACTAAGGACGGGAAGGTGAACTTATCAGGTAAAACGCCCATCTTCGTCATGTGAATGTAGAGCAAGATAGCTTGGTCCCATCAACCAAGTAATCATAGTTTAGATTTTATATGTTTTAATTAAAATTCTAGAGAGAAACTCCAACTTCTCTCTAGGAATTCTAGGGTTCTTTGTTCGATGAAATACCTTTCTTAGTTTTAGAGTAAAATCCTACATTCTTGGTTTGGGATTGAGGATTTAGATGACCTTGAGTAATCATTGGTGTCTGATATTAATTGGTGATTTAGGGTTGTTAGTTCATTTTATTTCGACTAACGCTATCTTTTCACTAAGTCTAAGTAATGAATTGGTTAACATTTGTGGAGTGAGATCAATTATGCCTAGAGAAGAGATGTGGTAATAACGAAAGTGACGAACAAAAAAAGAGCGATGACAATAATAAAATTAGTAGTGAAGGGAATAACGCAGACACACAATAGAAAGAGATATTCAAAAATTAAAAATTTAATTTTTGATATCCAAACGTAAAAAGAAAAAAGAAAAAGATGTGATAGAAAATCTCATTTTTGGTCAAAAAAAGAGAAAAAAAGAGAGAGAATAATAATTTTAATTTTAATTTTTACTTTTAAAATATATTTAATTTTGGTCATTAAATTTATTCTTACATTCTCATATAAACAATTCATCCTCAATATATATATATATGAACTTTTATAATGCAAGTATTTCTTTAGCAAAACTTGCATGTGCTGTAATAAGTTGATAATTGAATAAGTGAAATTATAGTTAGTGAAGAGTTGCTTTGGTCGATAATAGTAGAAAATTTATACGGAAATGGGAAAACAAAAAGTTGAAATAAAAATGGCGTTCATATCAAGAACTTGAAACTGAATATGTTTTTGTTTTGTCCGAAAGAATTTGGATTTTGAAAAAAAATGAAATTGAATGCATTAGCATGGCCAAGGAGAACATAAGAAAAAAAGAAAATAAGTTACAATAAACGGAGTTGTTCTTGAGGTTATATATACATAGTAAGAGGAATTTATCTATCTATCCATCCACCATTCCATCTATCTATTTTTATTATATAAAAATTAATACTAAATTATTATAAAATCAATTTATGTTATATAATTATTTTCTATTATATCATGTCAACTATTTTAAATTAGATAACAAATTGACAATTACTAAAAAAACTTTTTTGTTATTAAACTATATGTCACTCATTTTAAATAGATGACATTATATCTTTTTACAAAAAAAAAATTCTATTAATTAATATCCTTAATTATTTATATTTACTACGAAACATTAAGTATTTTAATTATAAAATAACGGTTAATACAATTAATATTTATATTAAAATATAATAATTTTTAATTATAAATATTCAAATTGCATATTATTATAATCTACTTATATATCTAATCAACAATACTCTTATTACTATTATAGTACTACTTTATCCATTTCATAATTTCTTACAAGAATTATCAAAATTCTCTTTAATTATACTTTTAATTTTGGCACAAGATCAAAATTATAATATAGAGTATCATTCAACAAAGAGTCCAATATTTATATTTGCTTTATAAATTTGTTTGTTGCTATATGTACAAAATATCCAATACAATCATACTTAAAAAATAACTAAAAAAATTACATATGACGGACTTTGTTATTATGTGATTGTGCAAAAAAAAAATTACAAATTCAAACATTTATTAAAAAAATGTTTGAATATATATAAAACTAATCCTATTAAGATATGCAAATAATGTGAATAATGAGTGCATTTTAATTTCATTAACCACTTTTAAAATAAGAATTATATTTAATTAATTCAAAATTTAATTTTTAAAATTTAAATTAACTTTTTTTTTAACTTATTGTTACATTGTTAAAAAAAATGTTGTTCTCCTATACTTTTTTATATATAATATAAATTATTGAATTAGATTTTATTATAATTATTATCATTGAATTTATTCTCAGATAACTCTTTATTTTAATATTTAATTATAAAATAAAAACATATCTATTATTTTTAATTATTTAAAAAATTATAAATAAAAAAATTATAATATTAGTTTCTACTCTCAAATCTAAATCTAGTAGGGAGAATTATTGTAGTAGATCAGAGAGAATCATGTGCCCGTCTGAGTAAGTGACAAAGGAAATATTGCTATTATGGAAGCGCCAAGGAAAAACTTTCACAAACAATTATGGAAATAAGAATTAAAGAGAAAAATTGCTAATTACAAACACTGGCTCAATTGGCTAATTTTGGAGTTGGTTAGAAACATTCCTTGATTTCGAAATTGAAATTTTGTTATTTTTTTTAGTTTTGTTATTGTAAAAAAGATGGTAGAATCGCATCTCAGGTGGTTTGGACATGTGACAAGAAGACCGACAGAGTACCCCTCGATCAGGAGGGTGGATGGGATGGAAGATGGAGAAGGAGTGAAAAGTAGAGGAAGACTATCCATGGGATAGTCAAACGAAATCTACATGTAAACGATCTCTCTATAGACATAATATATGATAGAGTTCAATGGTGTTATTTGATCCATATAGCCGACCATACCTAGTGGAACAACCTTTGTTGTTGTTGTATGCATAAAAAAGACTTAAATTTAATTAATTTTACACAAATTTTATAAAATAATATATTAAATTTATATAACTAAAAAATAAAAAACTTTCACATAATTAAAAAATTATATACCAGCAATGCTTTAAAAAAATTATTGTCTAATATAAAAACATTTTACTTTTGAAGGCACATTTATTCATACTATAAATAAAAAAAGACACATACAACTCTGTTTATTTTAAATATGAATAAATAGCGACAACAGTAACTAACAACTCAGATAGCAGCAATGAAAATATAGAGAAGAGATGTTAGCAAGTAATCACAAGTTAACACAAAAATTATTAGCAATTTGATTGTGTTCATAGATCCTGATATGCCTTTGTATTAAGAACTATTATTTTTTAATAATTTAATATAAATGATCTAATCTTAAAAAATTAATTCTAGTTTTTAACATGAGCTTCAAATGAGACCATCATCGTTTTTTGCCTCATCTCTCATGCCAGCCTCTCACTCACCTTGCCACTTTGTCACTCTTCTCCATATCTTCGATCAAACCTCACAACAGCGCCACCTCTAGACCACCACAATAGCAAGTTTGTTTCTTGATGTTTTTTTTCTCCTTCACCATTGGTTGTTGGTCGCTTCTCCTTCTCCTTCCACACTATTGGTATGAAGAGTGGGTAAGAAGAGAAAAAATAACAAATAAGATATTTTATTTTTTATCTAAAAAATAGATAAATTATTGATTGTTGATTAATTAAAAACAAAAAAATATAATAATATTTCATTTGAATTAATATAATTATTTATTTGATCAAATCAAAATAATAATTAAATAATTCTATAGCAAAGGTTAGAACACTCGTTAGTGTGTGACCCCATAGGTTCAATACTAAACGGGTAGTAAATTAGTCGTACTAAATTTACTAATCAAGGTTGGCGTCTAGCAACACTCCTCAACGACCCGATAGTATGAAGTAATATATTTTTACTAAGAACCTCAGAAGAACAAAGTATAATTCTTCCATCTTTTCAGCTCTTGGTTAACCCTTAGAGTATGGTTTAATTGTCAAACTCTAACTTGTTACCATTATTATAATGAACTGTGAATGACCTAAAAAACTCATTTCTTCATTCATTCAATCTCCTTGGCCAAGGTTTTATTCATCTCAGTCATTATAATTATAGAGCTCAAACTCTTTACCGAGAGTTGACGGATTCCTTATTGACTAACATTAATTCTACAAGTATTTAAATCATACCCAATATCCATTCAACTAGCACCCTAGGGTAGAGGGCGCAGAAGGCGACTGCTGCCAGGAATATTGCCGCCAAGGCGGCTGGGGAGGGGTCCTCCTAAGTGCGCGAGAAGCCATCAGTGCCGAGTTCCCCCATAGTGAAGAAAGCGATTCCAACACCTCGGGTCCGCTTGGTGGATCCTCATCCTACTCCTGCCGTTCCATCTGCTGCCCCTCCAAGTAAGAAGCAAAAGACGGTTGAGCCCTTCGACCTTAATGTCCCTGACTTCAATGCCATCGAGTTCATAGATCAACAAATTGGGCCCTATGGTACCCTTTCGATGGACGAGGTGTCCATCCTCCATCATTTGGAATTTATGGCCCGGAATCACGTGCAGATGGCGTTTATGGCGGCCGCTATACACCGGACTGCTCAAAGTCTCCCTCTTCATGCCACCAAGGCATTTATGGAGGAAGCAAAGCAAGAGTTTGACCGGATGAAGGGGCTGAAGGAGGAGTTCGAATTAAAGGTGACCAAGTTAGAGAAGGATCTAGAGAATGAGAAGGCGAGTTCCCTTTCATTGGCGGCTTCTTTGAGGTTGGCGGAGGACACAGCACTGATGCATAAAGATAGTTATGTTACAACTTATCGGGAGGTGATGAGTCTGAGGGGGGAGTTGGACAGTGCTCGGGAGGATTATTCTGAGCTCCAAGGTCATCTTGTCGGCAGCGTGACTGCTGCTTACGAGAACTTGAAGGAGCAAGTTTGGGTCATTGCTCCCGAGGCCGATCTCACCCTTTTTAGTTTAGACAATGTTGTCAGAGATGGCAAGATTGTCCCTGATGACGAGGGTGATGATGATGCTGATCCTCCTCCTGTGTCCTCTGCCAAAGTGTCGACTACCTCTGCTCCTCCAGTTGCACCTGATTCGGATTGCCAAGTTCTGAACCGGGAGGATGGAACTATAGATGCTGTGCCTATTCAGACTCGTCCTCCTTCTCCTTGTCCTGATACTGCCAAGGATGCTCCTGATGTTTGCTGATCTTTTTCTAGATTCTTATGTTAGTTGGCCTGGCTTGTGGGCTCTTAAAACTTTTTATTTATTTGCTGATGTTTTCTGGTTGTTTTGTCTGGCAACCTTTTGAAAAACAAAAGTAGCTCGTTATCTTTTTTTGATGGCCTTCGAGGCTTTAAAATTTTTGTAGATCATATCAAGGTTTTTGATATTTTCTTCTGTTTTCTGAGAATGTTGGACCTTGCAGTTTGACCTTTTTGGATTGTCTCGTGCTTATCGTTTGTAGCTTGGATCCTCTGTAATTGTATGGATCCGACTTGTTTTCTCATTTTTGTAGGTATTTTTGGTATTTCTCCAACTGATTTCTTTGCGTTGATTCCCTTTATTTCTGTAATCCTCTTTTCTGGACCTTCGTAGGAGTCCGACTTCGTTTAGGTCGGTCTCTTCTGAGTTCTTTCTTGGATTTTTATCAGATATCTTTCAGGGGTTACTTGTATAACTTTTCAGTAGCGGGAGTCCGACTTCGTTATGTCGGTCTCCTTTAAGTTATAGCGTAATCCTCTTTCTTGGTTCTTTATCAGATCTCTTTCAGGGATTACTTGTATAACTTTTCGGTAGCAGGAGTCCGACTTCATTATGTCGGTTTCCTTTAAGTTATAGCGTAATCCTCTTTCTTGGATCTTTATCAGATCTCTTTCAGGGATTACTTGTATAACTTTTCAGTAGCAGGAGTCTGACTTCGTTATGTCGGTCTCCTTTAAGTAATAGCGTAATTCTCTTTCTTGGATCTTTATCAGATCTCTTTCAGGGATTACTTGTATAACTTTTCAGTTTTGGGCTGACTTTGTTATGTCAGGCCCTTCTAAGTTAAAGTAATCCTCTTTAATAGGGTTGGCCAGACCTCTTTCCAGGGTTTACTTATAACTTGGGTTGACTTGGTCAGACTTCTGAACGTCGGCCAGTCTTTAAGTTATTATATTAGCTATCCGTAAGACCTCGTCAGGTTTTTTTTGGATTGCTTTCGATAACTACTTACATTATTCTGTGTTCATCTTTGCCGATTTGTAGAAAATGGTTGGCGTCTTTTAGATCGTCCTTTGGGTGAATCGCGTTTTCACCTTTATCGGACGATTGTCTTTATCGTGGTCGCGTAGTGAATTTGTTTTTCACTTTCTGCCGACCTGTTGCTTTATAATCAGACGATGAATACTTCAGATTAATGCGTCTTGGAATTTTGTAGAATATCTAAATAAACTTTATTCAAAGAAAAAATGCAAATATATACATGTGGGAGTTTCCTTGTCCCTTTAAGTCTGGTATGATCTAGGTCTCTACATGGTGCCTCATTAAAAAACCTTTTCAGGAAAAAGAGCGCATCCATTTAGTGAGATCCTTTACCTTTTCTAACTGTAGTACCTTCTTAGGTTGTAGGCATGCCATGATTGGGGAAACTCTCGTCCATCAAGCTCGGACAGTCTGTAGTAGCCCTTCCCCAATACTTCGATGACTCGGTAGGGTCCTTTCCAGTTTGCTGCCAGCTTTCCTTCTCCGGGTCGAGTTGTTCCAATGTCATTTCTGATTAGGATGAGATCATTCTCTGCAAAACTTCTCGGCACTACCTTTTGATTATATCTGGAAGCCATTCGTCGCTTGAGAGCTTCTTCCCTGATCCGAGCTCTTTCTTGGATTTCGGGTAACAAGTCGAGCTCTTCTCTCTGAAGTTGGGAGTTTGCTTGTTCATTGCAGTGGACTACTCGGGGAGATCCTTCTTCTATTTCTATTGGAATCATTGCCTCCGCTCTATATGCCAGCCAGAATGGTGATTCGTTTGTAGTAGAATGTGGGGTTGTTCGATACGCCCATAGGACTTGTGGAAGTTCCTCGGCCCAAGCTCCTTTTACTTCTTGTAGCCTCCGCTTTAGTCCGGCCAATATGACTTTGTTGGCCGCTTCGGCTTGTCCATTGGCTTGGGGGTGTTCGACGGAGGTGAACTGGTGTTTTATGTTCAAGTCGGCCACAAATTTTCTGAAGCCTGCCTCTATAAATTGGGTACTGTTGTCCGTGGTGATGGAGTATGGTACCCCAAACCTCGTAATAATGTTCCTATATAGGAATTTTCGACTTCTTTGAGCGGTGGCGTTGGCTAGGGGTTCTGCCTCGATCCATTTTGTGAAATAGTCTACTCCTACTATGAGGAATTTTACTTGTCCCGATCCCTGTGGGAAGGGTCCGAGAAGGTCGAGTCCCCATTTCGCAAATGGCCAGGGTGAGGTCACGCTGATGAGCTTTTCTGGTGGGACAATGTGAAAATTGGCATGCTTCTGGCATGGTGGGCATGTCCTCACAAATTATGTAGCCTCCTTTTGTAGAGTTGGCCAATAAAATCCCTCCCGGAGTATCTTTTTGGTGAGAGCTTGTGCTCTGAGATGATTACCACAAATGCCGTTGTGCACTTCCTCCAAGACTTCCTTTGTGTTGGAAGTCGGTACGCATTTTAGTAAAGGTGTTGATATCCCTCTTTTGTATAGTGTGTTGTTTATGATAGTGTAGTACTGTGCCTCCCTTTTTAGCCTCTTTGCCTCCTTTTCATCTGTAGGGAGTGCTTCTGTTTTGAGGTAGTTTATTATGGGGGTCATCCATCCTTGATCCCGACCTATTATCGCTAGGACTTTTTCTTCTTTCGCTATTGACGGGTTCTGTAGTATCTCCTGGATGAGGCTTCTGTTGTTGCCCCCTGGTTTGGTGCTGGCTAATTTTGAAAGGGCGTCAGCTCGGGCATTTTGCTCATGAGGTATGTGATAGATCCTATATTCCCCGAGTTGTCCGAGCTGTTCTTTGGTTTTATCCAAATATTTTTTCATGGTCGGATCTTTGGCTTGGTGGCTTCCTGCTATTTGTGACGTAATGACTTGTGAGTCACTGTAGATGTTGAGTTTCCGAGCTCCAAACTCCCTAGCCAGCTTCAAACCTGCCAATAGTGCTTCGTATTCTGCCTGGTTGTTCGAGGCCGGGAATCCGAATTTAAGGGAAAGCTCAAGTTGAGTTCCTAGGTTGCTTTCGATTATCACGCCCGCACCGCTTCCTATTTTATTCGAGGATCCGTCCACGTATATGTTCCATTCTATGGGGATTTCTGGGGTGTCTGTGAATTCTGCGATGAAGTCGGCCAGGTGTTGTGATTTGATGGCTATCCGCACCTCGTATTGGAGGTCAAACTCAGACAACTCAATTGCCCATTGTAGGATTCTTCCTGCTAGATCTGTTTTCTGCAATATCCCTTTTATGGGTTGGTTGGTCCGAACTTTAATGGTATGCGCTTGGAAATATGGGCGAAGTCGCCGGGATGTGAGGATCAGAGCGTAGGCAAACTTTTCTATTTTCTGGTAGTTCAGCTCAGATCCATGTAGCGCTTTGCTGATGAAGTAGACGGGTTTTAGCCCATGTTCGTCTTCTCTGACTAGTGCTGAGGCTATTGCCTGGCTCTCTACTGCGAGATATAATATGAGCGGTTCTCCTTCTCGTGGCCGAGATAGGATAGGTGGCCGTCCTAAGAACTCTTTGAAGTCTCGGAAGGCTTGCTCACATTCTGTCGTCCATTCAAACTGTTTTCCCTTTCTTAAAGTAGCATAGAAGGGAAGAGATCTTATCGCAGCTCCTGCTAAGAATCGAGATAGAGCGGCCAGCCTCCCGTTGAGTTGTTGTACTTCTTTGACACAAGTTGGGCTCTTCATGTTGAGTATGGCTTGACACTTGTCTGGATTTGCTTCAATCCCCCTTTGTGTGAGCATGAAGCCCAAGAATTTGCCTGCTTCTACTGCGAAGGTGCATTTTGCGGGATTGAGCCGCATGTCGTGTTTCCTGATAGTGTAAAATACTTGAGCCAGGTCGGATAATAATGTATCTTCGCTTTGTGTCTTTATCAACATGTCGTCTACATAAACTTCCATGGTTTTCCCGATGTGATCTGAGAAAACTTTATTCATTAGCCTTTGATAAGTAGCTCCTGCGTTCTTGAGACCGAAAGGCATCACAATGTAACAGTAGTTTGCTTTCGGTGTTAGGAACGAGGTGTTTTCTTGATCTGGCGGATACATGGGGATTTGGTTGTACCCTGAATACGCGTCCATAAATGAGAAATACTTATATCCTGATGAAGCATCTACTAGAGCGTCGATGCTTGGAAGTGGGTAAGGGTCTTTTCGGCAGGCTTTGTTGAGGTCGGTATAGTCGGTGCACATTCGCCACTTCCCATTTGACTTTTTCACCAAGACGACGTTTGCTAGCCATACTGGGTATTTGACTTCCCTTATGAACCCGGCCTCTAGTAGCACCTGTACTTGTTCTTCTACAACTTGAGCTCGTTCTGGTCCGAGTTTTCTTCGTCTTTGTTGTACCGGCCGGGATCCCGGGTAGATTGCCAATTTGTGGCTCATTAGTTCGGGATCAATGTCTGGCATGTCGGCAACTTTCCATGCAAAGAGATCGACATTATCTCGTAGGAACCGTATTAGTGATTCCTTTGTGTCTCCTTTTAGGACCATGCCAATATTAGTTATTTTATCCGAGGTGTCTCCGATCTGGACTCTTTCTACTTTTCCTTCGGGTCGTGGTCGGAATTCTTCTCGCCTCTGAACTCCACCGAGCTCGATTGTGTGGAATTCTCCTCCTTCACCTCGGAGGTTTAGGCTTTCGTTATAACAGCGACGTGCCATCTTTTGATCTGCCTTTATTGTAGCTATCCCTTCCGCAGTTGGGAATTTCATACATAGATGTGGAGTTGAAACTATTGCGTCGAGTTGATTTAACGTTGTCTGACCTATTAAGGCATTGTAGGCTGAGCTTACGTCGACCACGATGTAGTCGATCTTGAGTGTTCTGGATTGGTTCCCCTTCCCGAAGGTTGTATGCAGCGATATGTATCCCAAGGGTTGAACTGGGGCATCTCCTAGTCCGAACAGGCTGTTCGGGTACGCTCTTAGCTCTTTTTTTTCTAGGCCGAGTTTGTCGAAGGCAGTTTTGAATAAGATGTCGGCAGAGCTTCCCTGGTCAATTAGTGTACGGTGAAGGTTGGCGTTTGCCAGTATGATCGTAATGACCATGGGGTCGTCGTGTCCCGAGATGATTCCGGATGCGTCTTCCTTGGTAAACGTGATTGCTGGGATGTCTGGGGCTTCCTTTTTTCCTTCGACGTGGTATACCTCTTTGAGGTGTCGCTTGCGAGATGATTTGGAGATTCCTCCTCCAGCAAATCCGCCATGTATTACGTGAACGTGTCTTTCTGGTGTGCGAGGTGATCGTTCAGATCGTCCAACATCCTCATCCCTTCTTCTTTTTCTTGGTTCGTCATCCCAATTAGCCAAAAACCGATCTAGTTTTCCTTTTCTTACTAGTTTTTCTATGACGTTTTTCAAATCGAAGCATTCATTGGTGGAATGTCCTCGAAGTCGGTGATATTCACAGTATTCATTCCGATTTTCTCCTCCTCTTTTGCCTTTAAGTGGCTTAGCTGGAAGGATTTTCTCTGTATGGTGGACTTCTTTGTAAACATCTACCAAGGATACCCTAAGAGGAGTATAGTTATGATACTTTTTGATTTTCTCTCCGGAGTGATCTTCCTTTTTCTTAGATTCTTTATCTTGGTAGGTAGAACCGAACCTTGAGGCTTCGCCAAGTCGAGAATTTTCCTCCATGTTGATGTATTTCTGTGCCCATTCTTGTACTTTGTCTAAGGATGTCAGGTATCTCTTTGATATAAATTGGCTAAATGGTCCTTCTCGTAGGCCATTTATGAGGCCCATAATGGCAGCTTCTGTTGGAAGACTTTGTATGTCCATGCATGTTTTGTTGAATCTTTCCATGTAGTTGCGAAGGCTCTCCCGATCTCCTTGCTTGATCCCTAGTAGGCTAGGTGCGTGTTTGGCTTTGTCCTTTTGTATGGAGAATCGGGCCAGGAACTTCTTGGCCAGGTCATCGAAACTCGCGATGGATTTTGGAGGTAGGTTGTCGAACCATTTAATGGCTGTCTTGGTGAGAGTTGTTGGAAAGGCTTTGCAGTGAACTGCATCTGAGGCATCAGTGAGGTACATTCTACTTCTGAAGTTGCTGAGATGATGGTTGGGGTTCGAGGTACCGTCATATGGAGTCATATCCGGAAGCTTGAAATCTTTCGGAATTTTGGTTTTCATAATTTCTCTGGTGAATGGATCTTGATCTTTCTGAGAGCTATCCTCTGTGGATGGTCGAGTAGCTTTAGTTTTGAGATCAGCTTCGAGTTTTATAAGCTTATCTTCTAATTCTCGGCGTCGCCTTATTTCCCGGCGTAGATCTTCTTCTTTTTCACGTCGATGTTGGGCTTCTTTCTCAAGTTGCTCCAATCGATTTTGAAGTGCTTCTATTATTCCTGGATTTGATGAATTTTTGTCTCCGTTGGTTTCTGGAGTATCTTTGAGTATCGTGTCCGCGTTTTTATGCGGCGTTCTGTCTTCCAGACCTGAATCGTGGTCGTTGTCATGGTCATCCGCCATGTTAATGGGATGACTTCCAGGTTCCCCGGCAACGGCGCCAATGTTCCGAGGGTTACCTGAAACTGTAGGTCGATCTCGGATGAGATCTTCGGTGTTGGTCGGAGCCGACGTGTCCGGCAGATGTACGGCGGCCGGAGCTGGTGTGCTCGACTTGTTGGACTTGGTGGTGGTGCTGATCCTTCGTCCCCGGAGGGTGGGGGGGTACCTGCAAGGGACTCCGATGCTTAAGTTAGCAAGGGTATTAAGCAGGTATTGAGTAAAATCAGAGTATGAGTTATACCTGGGTGCTCCAGTGTATTTATAATGGTGAGATGTGTCCTCCTGTGGATAAGATAAGTTGGTTATCTTATCTTTGTCTTTATCTTATCTTTAAGTGAGGTCATCTTTAGGGGAACCGCCTTTATCTCTACGAGCTTGGGCTGCCCTTGGATTTTGGGACGTGTCCCTCTTATTTGGGCCCTTTTCTTGGGCTTTCTTGTGACTTGTCCGAGCTCTTTGAGAAGAGGTCGGGTTGTCCTGACCTGAAGAGGTCGGTCGCTTTGTCTGTAGAACATCCCGGATCGGACACTTCGATCCAGGGTATGAACAGGTTGGAATAGAATCCCTTGATTCTTTTGCGTCTGTCACTAACGCCTAGCCTTCAGGAGTTTGAAGCTCGTCACAGTCATTCAATCCCGAAATCCTACTCGGAATACCACAGATAAGGTTAGACTTTCCGGATTCCCGGAATCCTACTCGGAATACCACAAACAAGGTTAGACTTTCCGGATTCCCATGAATGCCGCCATCTATCTAGCTTATACCACGAAGATTCTGTTGGGGAATCTAAGAGATATGCGCCCCGCCTAAGGTAGAACGGAAGTGGTTGTCAGTCATGCGCGTTCATAGGTGAGAATGATGATGAGTGTCACGGATCATCACATTCGTCAAGTTGAAGTGCAACGAATATCTTAGAATAGGAATAAAAGAGAATTGAATAGAAAATAATAGTAATTGTATTGAAACTTGAGGTACAGCAGAGCTCCACACCCTTAATCTATGGTGTGTAGAAACTCCACCGTTGAAAATATATAAGTGAAAGGTTCAGGCATGGCCGAATGGCCAGCCCCCATGGTCTAAGGACTAGGCGTCCAGAGATGTCTCATACACTAGTAAAAAGTTCTATTTATAATAAACTAGCTACTAGGGTTTACATAAGTAAGTAATTGATGCATAAATCCACTTCCGGGGCCCACTTGGTGTATGTTTGGGCTGAGCTTGATCTATCCACGAGCTGAGGCTTCTTTTGGAGTTGAACGCCAAGTTGTAACGTGTTTTGGGCGTTCAACTCCGGGTCGTGACGTGTTTCTGGCGTTTTACTCCAGACAACAACATGTACTTGGCGTTGAACGCCACTTTACATCGTCAATTCCCGAATAAAGTATGGACTATTATATATTGCTGGAAAGCACTGAATGTCTACTTTCCAACGCCGTTGAGAGCGCGCCATTTGGAGTTCTGTAGCTCCAGAAAATCCATTTCGAGTGCAGGGAGGTCAGATTCCAACAGCATCAGCAGTCCTTTGTCAGCCTCCTATCAGAGTTTTGCTCAAGTCCCTCAATTTCAGCCAGAAATTACCTAAAATCACATAAAAACATACAAACTCATAGTAAAGTCCAGAAATGTGAATTTAACATAAAAACTAATGAAAACATCCCTAAAAGTAGCTTGAACTTACTAAAAATTACCTAAAAACAATGCCAAAAAGCGTATAAATTATCCGCTCATCACAACACCAAACTTAAATTGTTGCTTGTTCCCAAGCAACTGAAAATCAAATAGGATAAAAAGAAGAGAATATACTATAAATTCAGAATATCAATGAATATTAGTTCTAATTAAATGAGCGGGACTTGTAGCTTTTTGCCTCTGAATAGTTTTGGCATCTCACCTTTTCCTTTGAAGTTTAGAATGATTGGCTTCTCTAGGAACTTAGAAGTTTATATAGTGTTATTGATTCCCCTTGTTAAGCATGTTGATTCTTGAACACAGCTACTTTTATGAGTCTTGGCCGTGGCCCTAAGCATTTTGTTTTCCAGTATTACCACCGGATACATAAATGCCACAGACACATAACTGGGTGAACCTTTTCAGATTGTGACTCAGCTTTGCTAGAGTCCCCAGTTAGAGGTATCCAGAGCTCTTAAGCACACTCTTTTGCTTTGGATCACGACTTTAACCACTCAGTCTCAAGCTTTTCACTTGGACCTGCATGCCACAAGCACATGGTTAGGGACAGCTTGATTTAGCCGCTTAGGCCTGGATTTTATTTCCTTGGGCCCTCCTATCCATTGATGCTCAAAGCCTTGGATCCTTTTTACCCTTGCCTTTTGGTTTTAAGGGCTATTGACTTTTTCTGCTTGCTTTTTCTTTTTCTTTCTATTTTTTTTTCGCCACTTTTTTTTCGCAAGCTTTTGCTATTCACTGCATTTTCTTGCTTCAAGAATCAATTTTATGATTTTTCAGATCATCAATAACATTTCTCTTTGTTCATCATTCTTTCAAGAGCCAACAATTTTAACATTCATAAATAGCAAGATAAAAAAATGCACTGTTCAAGCATTCATTCAGAAAACAAAAAGTATTGTCACCACATCAATATAATTGAACTAAATTCAAGGATAAATTCGAAATTCATGTACTTCTTGTTCTTTTGATTTAAAACATATTTCATTTAAGAGAGGTGAAGGATTTATGGAATTATTCATAACTTTAAGACATAGTTACTAAACACTAATGATCATGAAGTAGAGACACAAAACATAAATGAACACAACATAGAAATCGAAAAGCAGAAAGAAATAAGAACAAGGAATGAATCCACCTTAGTGGCATCTTCTTCTTGAAGGACCAACAATGTCCTTAAGCTCTTCTATGTCCCTTCCTTGCCTTTGTTGCTCCTCCCTCATTGCTCTTTGATCTTCTCTTATTTCATGGAGAATGATGGAGTGCTCATGATGTTCCACCCTTAATTGTTCCACATTGTAGTTCAAATCTTCTAAGGAAGTGTTGAGTTGTTCCCAATAGTTGTTGGGAGGAAAGTGCATCCCTTGAGGCATCTCAGGGATTTCTTGGTGATGAGCTTCCTCATGCATCTCTTGAGATCTGTTCATACCCTGGATCGAGCTGTCCGATTCGGGATGTTCTACAGACAAAGCGACCGACCTCTTCAGGTCAGGACAACCCGACCTCTTCTCAAAGAGCTCGGACAAGTCACAAGAAAGCCCAAACAAAGGGCCCAAATAAGAGGGACACGTCCCAAAATCCAAGGGCAGCCCAAGCCCGTAGAGATAAAGGCGGTTGCCCTAAAGATGACCTCACTTAAAGATAAGATAAAGACAAAGATAAGATAACCAACTTATCTTATCCACAGGAGGCCACATCTCACCATTATAAATACACTAGAGCACCCAGGTATAACTCATACTCTGATTCTACTCAATACCTGCTTAATACCCTTGCTAACTTAAGCATCGGAGTCCCTTGCAGGTACCCCCACCCTCCGCGGACGAAGGATCAGCACCACCACCAAGTCCAACAAGTCGGGCACACCAGCTCCGGCCGCCGTACATCTGCCGGACACATCGGCTCCGACCAACACCGAAGATCTCATCCGAGATCGACCTACAGTTTCAGGTAACCCTCGGAACACAACCTAATTGAGAACCGACAGATGATTAGCGGTGCTGTGACAGAGCATAGGACCATTTTTACTGAGAGGATGGGATGTAGCCATTGACAACGATGATGCCCTACATACAGCTTGCCATGGAAAGGAGTAAGAAGAAATTGGATGAATGTAATAAGAAAGTAGAGATTCGAGAGGAGCACAGCATCTCCATATGCCTATCTGAAATTCCCACCATGAAATTGGCCATCCTCTCGAGTACGTCAACCTGTTTCCTCTTCCTCCCGCATTGCCTAGTGCTTCCCGCGCTCGCACCGACCTCAGAATGTGATGCTTGTCGTTGCATTGCTGCAACTTCGTCTTGGTCTGGAGGTGGAGACATCTCGGACTGATCAAATCCGGCAGCAGTGTCATCTGTCTCTTCGTTAACCTGTTCCTCCGCATCGAAGCCACTAACGGCCGCCACTCCCGTGGCTCTATCCTTGCCAAAGATACCTTCCAGCCGGTGAAATAAAGGAAATGGCTTGCCAGGACTGTAGAACTTGGTCGGATGTGCCTGCGAAACTTGTACACCGGAATAGTAACATTCAGAAAAATATGATAATTACAGATTAACACACTCGTGAAGTTAGACAAAAATATCGCATCATTGGGAATTATTACTCATATCGCATCAAAAATAGTAAGTATAAGCTAATCTAACGAACATAAAGAAATTAAAATATCATAGTCAAAAAGTGGGAAATAGTACTCGTATCCATCAATCATATCATGTCTACAAGATAAATTCAACAATATAACAGCCTGTTATTAATATCCAAACATAGTCATAGCCATAGTCATCAAGTACAAACACTTATTCTAACCATTCAGATGGTTGTTAAAAACGAAGTAACAAACCAAACCCAGTATTCTAGCATAGCATCTTTGACCTCTCTACCAATCTTCAGCCTATAGAAGCCATAAAAAAAAGCATGATTATAAATTATAATCAGTGTATCAGTTAAGCTACATATAATTTTCTAGTTGGAGATTTAAAATAAATAAATACTAATCTAAGTTTTAAGATAATGTAATTATTATCAGTTACATGTGGCTCCACCTCTTGAGCACAAAAAATGATATCTCCCATCACTATTCTTAATTTGTTATATTCAAATAGTTTCCATATAGTGTTGTGTTAATCACATGCAATGGCTCCACAAGACAAATATGAGGACATAAAATATTTCTTTTATGCTAAAATCAAACTTGATCAGTAGCCATTCAGAGCATCATTGGGACAAGTACAAAATAATTCAGCAAAAACAACTCAATAACCAAGATAACTATATCAGAAATCATTAGATCACTGTTTTTTCCACTCATGAAACTGCAAACTTAATCAAACAGTTACCATAGTATTAATTATATTCAAATCCACCTTTCTTCAGGGTATATCTTTTGAGTTTGAATCCTTTTCTACATAATCTGCACCAAGTCTTGAAAATTTGTCAATCCCAAAATTTAAGATAGATTAAGTGCTCACATTTTATGTGTAGGTGGGATACTAATCCGTGATGAGCTCATGATATTCTGGGCATTAACTCTAGCAATCTCACATATGTAACACAAAAGGTTCAATGAATTATTGTCTGCTGCATTACTGAAATGTTTTTTGTCAATCCAATGATAAGTAGGATCCTATCATGTCAAATTTCAATACAAATATCGAAGTGCTTAAACTGAGCAATCTGGCAGGGAAAAATTTCAGCCAGATATTCATGAATGATTAATTTATACCAATGATATTCAAAAAGATTTATCAAGTAGCACACAGTGGGAACAACCCAATGAAATACTTCAAACACACGCACCTTCAACCAAGCATCAAGGACGTCTTTGCTGTCAACCTCAACACATTGTTTCTCGTTGTTCCAGCCAAATCCACTACAAGCAAGCATATCAGCGGCGTACTGGTACTTCTCCTTCAGGCGCTTGTGCTTATTCTTGCAATGCTTCACGGTCAGTGTACAACCGGGGAAAGCCTCCAACATCTTCAAAGCCAGTTTCTCGAATGTTTCCGGTTTAAACTGTCCACAATCAGCCCGCTGACCGTCAACGACAAACTCCTCCATGAAGCCAACAAAGGCCAATGTCTCTTCATCACGCCACACTCGCTTGTTCTCCATTTCTTGCTACCAATATTACGATAATAAAAACCCTACATTAATAATGTAAGTTACAATCACTTATCACCAATGAAGAATACCAAAGAATTACACCACAGATAAAATTAGTAAAACTGGTCTTTGCCATAAGAGATGAAATAAGGAAAAAGTAGACAAGTAGTTCAATTATTAAAACACTGGTCGTTGCCATTACAAATGAAAATAAAACACCAAACAATATCACAAATACGCAGTACCCGAAAATTAAATAATGTGCTGTTACAATGTCTCAACACTCAACTATTGATACAACTAAAATTGCCGCCATTACAACAACCCTAAACCACACAACACTACTCCGTACGACTCGCACGCCACTCTTCATACATCTCATTTGCTATGTTGTCACGCCAGTGACTCCACTCATTCGTGTTTTCGACCACATCGATCAATCCATCTTGTTCCTCGTCTCCATCGGGCGTGAATTCATCCAATATGCTACCTTCCTCCTCCGGATCCATCTCCATACTCTTTCTAATGAAAATTTGCAGCAAACAACAGGCAATAATTATCTGAAATTGTGTCTTTAGGGGATAAAAGCTAGGGCTTCTTAAGATGGACCACATCTTCTTCAGCAAACCAAAGCAGCGCTCAATAATATTCCTTACAGAAGAGTGTACCCGGTTAAAATATTCTTGGTAGTTGCGCGGTTCACGTGCTCCCTGGGCCCACTCTCTTACATGATATCGAGTCCCTCTATACGGTGCAAGAAACCCCGAACCATTTGTGTAGCCAGCATCAACTAAATAGTAATTACCTATGCACAAGTAACACAAATAAGGTAAGACGGTGGCTATCATGAACTCAATCTAGTTGTATAAGCTTAACTATAGAGAGGGCATAATTACCGTGGGGTATCTTAAGACTATTACGACGAATTATTGCATCACGAAGTACCCGTGAATCAGATGCCGAACCCTCCCATCCGCTGAGTACGTAGACAAAACCCATCTCCCGGTTACACACCCCTAAGACATTCGTGTAGATTTTACCCTTTCTTGTCCGGTACCTTGCCTTCTCAGACTCGGGGACTGTCACCTCTATATAAGTGCCATCTAATGCTCCCAAGCAACCCTACCATCCATAGAAAGCTTTGATATTCAGATAGAGAATCCATCAGATAAACATGAATCATACAGAACATCGAATAAGATCTACCTTAAACCTTCTCCATGTGGGGTCCACACAGTCCTCGGCAACTGGTGTAGCCTTTGTGAACAACATCCCTTGAATCCGTATTACAGACTTCAAAACTTTATTAAAATACTTACTCACTGTCTCGCCGGACCTACAAAATCTAACCTGTAGACTACGGTTTTTCTTGTGATGCGCTAAGATAATTAAGAAGGTCGCAACCTGCTCCGGCAGGCTTACATGACCATCCTCTGTAAGTCCTCCCTGAACTTGGAGCAACTCACACAAGTTAGCAAAGGCATTTGTGTTCATTCTCAACTCCCAGATACAAATCCTATCACCCTCACCAACAATACGCTCTAACGCCTCACGTCTAATTCTACTATTCATTCTTCCGCCTAACGATAGTTGCCCAGTAGTTCTATCCCTAAAGTAAACAAACAGCGTAAGCACAAAGAACAACATTCTTTCTTCATGGTTGGATCTCATCTCTTCATAAAAAGACACGCATCGCTTAATAATTTCCGACCGCTCCATTTCTTCCTACCAAAATCGTTTCATAAAAAAAAATATAATTTCCAAACAACTCTTACACAACTTCAAAATTTTCATTAAAATAAATAACGTGATTACATCCAAGGAAATGCTTACCATATATTTTTATTAACTAAAAGAATAAGAAACAAACAAAACTTTTAAGGGAATATGGAATTTGGACTTTGGAATTTTTATGAAAACCAACGTTAACAACAAAGCAGTGTCAGTCTCTAAATTAAGATTCCATCATTAATTTCATAAAATAAATTAGCATAGTTTTGGAACATTTACCTTAGCAAAGAAGCAAGCTCTAATCACCCAACAAACAGAATTTATAGTTACACCCTTTCAATTAACTAAAACTATACTAAAATACCTAAAATACCGAAACACTGAACATTGACATGAATCGGGTTCATCTCATCTACGCAAGCAATACATAACACTGAATTGAGATTCCTTATTATTATTATTATAACGTGACTCATGCTATTGATTCCAATTTCAGCAGATGCAAGGGATGCATGCAACAAGTATGTTTCATGTGGCAAATGAGGACTACAGCATATATCCATTCCTATTATGTCCAAATAAAATACAGTTATGACAATAATTTGAAGTTAATCATTCAATTAAGTTATTGCCAACTAGTGTTCCACAAAATAAATTACACATAAACCTCTTCACCCGAACTGCATCCCACACCAAATGAAGACAGAGGAACCCAAATCACAGAAAGGGAGCATTAGTAACCTGGATAATAGAAACTGTGGTCGCAACAACTCTCAGATGGACTCCACACCTACTCGGCAGGCTTTCTCCTACAGGTTCGTAGGACCGCCAGATCTGTGAACAAGGGAGACGACATCAGAAACGGAGGCCTACGGAGAGGACGTCGGAAGTCCCAAGCGCTTACCTTCAACCAGTTACGCCGGCGCGGTTGACGGACCTTCGCTGCCTATGGACGCCGACCAGGATCTCCTTCGAGCATGAAGGAGAAGGTGTTTCGAGGGGCTGAGTAAAAACTGAAGCCCTAATTTCATATAGTGAAAGGGTAATTTTGGAATTACATAATTATGTTAGGGGTATTTTAGGTAGAAATTAATTAGTTCAAATTCTGTCTCTATCCCAGTCTCTAGTGTCCCCAATTTTTTGAAGCACTGAAATACTCAAATTATTGAGACAGAGACACAATTTTCAGTGCTAGTCTCTACCTCAACAAACACAATACTGAGACCCTGTCCCCCAGTATCAGTTCTAGTCTCTGTAAACAAACACTACCTTAGAGTTTGACTGTGGGGGCTCTTCTTGACTCTGAACTGAGAGAAGCTCTTCATGCTTACTCTCTTTTGTCACAGAGAAATGGCCATGTACCTTAAACACAAGGTAGTCCCCATTCAATTGAAGGACTAATTCACCTCTGTTGACATCTATCACAGCTCCTGCTGTAGCTAGGAAATATCTTCCAAGGATGATACATTCATCCTCTTCCTTTCTAGTGTCTAAGATTATGAAATCAGCAGGGATGTAAAGGCCTTCAACCTTTACTAACACGTCCTCTACTACTCTATAAGCTTGTCTTAATGACTTGTCTGCTGATGAGCGGATAATTTATACGCTTTTTGGCATTGTTTTTAGTGTGTTTTGAGTATATTTTAGTTAGTTTTTATTACATTTTTATTAGTTTTTAGTTAAAATTCACTTTTCTGGGCTTTACTATGAGTTTGTGTGTTTTTCTGTTATTTCAGGTATTTTCTGGCTGAAATTGAGAGTTCTGAGCAAAAATCTGATTCAGAGGCTGAAAAGGACTGCAGATGCTGTTGGATTCTGACCTTCCTGCACTCGAAGTGGATTTTCTGGAGCTACAGAAGCCCAATTGGCGCACTCTCAACGGCATTGGAAAATAGACATCCTGGGCTTTCCAGTAATATATAATAGTCCATACTTTGCCGGAGATTTGATGGCCCAAACCGGCGTTGAAAATCAGCTTTAGAATTCCCGGCGTTTAACGCTGGAACTGGCATAAAAATTGGAGTTAAACGCCCAAACTGGCATAAAAGCTGGCGTTTAAGTCCAGAAAAAGTCTCTACACATGAAAGCTTCAATGCTCAGCCCAAGCACACACTAAGTGGACCCAGAAGTGGATTTTTACGTCATTTACTCATTTCTGTATACCCTAGGTTACTAGTTCACTATTAATAGGATCTTTTGACATTGTATCTACACCTCATGACACTTTACACGTTTCTCATTGTATCTTCTACAGCATGAGTCTCTAAACCCCATGGTTGGGGGTGAGGAGCTCTGTTGTGTCTTGATGGATTAATGCAATTACTACTGTTTTTCATTCAATCATGCTTGCTTCCATTCTAAGATATCACTTGTTCCTAAACCTGATGAATGTGATGATCTGTGACACTCATCATCATTCTCAACTATGAACGTGTGCCTGACAACCACCTCCGTTCTACCTTAGATTGAGTAGATATCTCTTGGATTCCTTAATCAGAATCTTCGTGGTATAAGCTAGAATTGATGGCGGCATTCAAGAGAATCCGGAAGGTCTAAACCTTGTCTGTTGTATTCTGAGTAGGATTCAAGGATTGAATGACTGTGACGAGCTTCAAACTCCTGAGGGCTGGGCGTTAGTGACAGACACAAAAGAATCACTGGATTCTATTCCAACCCGATTGAGAACCGACAGATGATTAGCCGTGCTGTGACAGAGCGCGTTGAACATTTTCACTGAGAGGATGGGAGGTAGCCATTGACAATGGTGAAACCCTACATACAGCTTGCCATGGAAGGAGCCTTGCGTGCTTGAAGAAGAAGACAGTAGGAAAGCAGAGGTTCAGAAGATGGAGCATCTCCGAAACCTCAACCTGTTCCCCATTACTGCAAAACAAGTACTTATTTCATGTTCTTTTGCTTTTCACAATCAAACCTGATAATTATTAATATCCTGACTAAGAGTTACAAGATAACCATAGCTTGCTTCAAGCCGACAATCTCCGTGGGATCGACCCTTACTCACGTAAGGTATTACTTGGACGACCCAGTGCACTTGCTGGTTAGTTGTGCGGGATTGCAAAAGTGTGATTGCAATTTCGTGCACCAAGTTTTTGGCGCCGTTGCCGGGGATTGTTTGAGTTTGGACAACTGATGGTTTATCTTGTTGCTTAGATTAGGACTGTTTTATTTTTGTTGGTTTAGAGTCTTTTATTTGATTTTAGTTTCATATGTTAAGTTTGGTGTCTTCTTTGTGTTTTTCCTTTAAAATTTTCGAAAATTTGTGTTTGATTTTCTAAAAATTTTAAGTTTGGTGTCTTTTGTGCTTTTATTCACTTAAAAAAAAATTTTGTTCTTGGTGTTCATCTTGATCTTCAAAGTGTTCTTGGTGTTCATCTTGACATTCAAAGTTTTCTTGTTTGTTCTCTTTTTTTTTATCTAAAATTTCTAAGTTTAGTGTCTTTTTGTTGTTTTTCTCTTTCCTCATTAAAATTTAAAAATAAAAAAATATCCTTTCTTTATTTTACTCATAATTTTTGAAATTTTGCATTAATTTAGTCAAAGATTTTCAAAATCATATCTTTTTTTTAGTCAAGTCAAAATTCTAATCTCAAAAATTGATCTTTTCAAATCTTTTTCAAAAATCAAATCTTTTTAATTGCAATCATATTTTCAATCATATCTTTTTAATTAACTAATTGATTTAGTTTTCAATTTGCTTTGATCTTATTTTCTTTCAGTTTTCGAAATTTTATTTATTTTCCATTTATTTTATTTTATTTTTTTCCTTTCGGTCACTTTTAAAAAAAATAAAAAATAAAAAAATAATAATATCCACATCATCTCCCTTTCTCCATCATGGATCTAAGTGGAATTGAGTAGTCCAGAAGGACTCTGGGGTCATATGCTAACCCCATTACAGCTGCATATGGGAGTAGCATCTGTATACCTCCCATTAAAGCAAGCAGCTTTGAGCTAAATCCTCAACTCATTATCATGGTGCAGCAAAATTGCCAGTATTCCGGTCTTCCACAGGAAGAACCAACTGAGTTTCTGGCACAATTCTTACAAATTGCTGACACAGTACGTGATAAAGAGGTGGATCAGGATGTCTACAGACTATTACTGTTTCCATTTGCTGTAAAAGATCAAGCTAAGAGGTGGTTGAATAACCAACCTACAGCAAGCATAAAGACATGGAAACAGTTATCAGACAAATTCCTGAATCAATTTTACCCTCCAAAAAGGATGACACAGCTAAGGCTGGACATCCAAGGCTTTAAACAAGAGGATAATGAATCCCTTTATAATTCCTGGGAGAGGTATAGAGGTATGCTAAGAAAATGCCCCTCTGAAATGTTTTCAGAGTGGGTACAGTTAGACATCTTCTACTATGGGCTTATAGAAAAAGCTCAGATGTCTCTAGACCACTCAGCTGGTGGATCTATACATATGAGGAAGACGATTGAAGAGGCTCAAGAGCTTATAGATACTGTTGCTATAAATCAACATTTGTACTCTAGCAATGAGTTCTCTACAAAAGAAGAAGTTATGGCAGTAGCCACTGATCCTAATCCTCAAGAATAGATGGTTGAGCTTAATCAGCAATTACTCCATATGACAAAACAATTAGCAAAATTTAAAGAGATGCTCCAAGACACTAAAAATGCTAACAAAAATATGGAAGCACAATTGAATCAGACAAGACAGCAACTACTAAACAGATAATAGAAGAATGCCAAGCTGTTAAATTAAGGAGTGGGAAGACATTGAATGTATCAACTCAAAGTAGCAGAAAGCTAAGAAAGGAACAACTGACAGAGGATGACCAACCAACTACCCAAAATCTCTCTGAGGACAGTAAGAGCCCAGAGAGGAATGATTCTGGCGTTCAAACGCCAGAAAAGGGTAAGAAAGTGGCGTTAAACGCCCAATGGGTAGCCACTTCTGGCATTCAAACGCCATAAAAGGGTTGCAATCTGGTGTTAAAC
This sequence comes from Arachis hypogaea, assembly GCF_003086295.3. Lineage (NCBI taxonomy): Eukaryota > Viridiplantae > Streptophyta > Magnoliopsida > Fabales > Fabaceae > Arachis > Arachis hypogaea. Next base: position 109,382,100 of record NC_092039.1, read on the forward strand.
GCCCAAAAAGCACCCAATCCTGGCGTTCAAACGCCACAAAGGGGTCAGACACTTGCAAGTGCTGATAACAACCCCCTTAAGCAGGCTTCTCCAACCACTTCTGTAGGAAATAAACCTGCAGCAACTAAGGTTGAAGAATATAAAGCCAAGATGCCTTATCCTCAGAAACTCCGCCAAGCGGAACAGGATAAGCAATTTGCCCGCTTTGCAGACTATCTGAGGACTCTTGAAATAAAGATTCCGTTTGTAGAGGCACTTGAGCATTTCCTTCTTATGCTAAGTTCATGAAAGAGATCTTAAGTCATAAGAAGGATTGGAGAGAAACTGAAAAAGTATTTCTCACTAAAGAATGCAGTGCAGTCATATTAAAGAGCTTACCAGAGAAGTTTAAAGATCCTGGAAGCTTTATGATACCATGCACATTAGAGGGTACTTGTACCAAGAAAGCTCTATGTGATCTTGGGGCAAGTATCAACCTAATACCTGCATCCACTATCAGAAAGCTTGGCTTGACTGAAGAAGTCAAACCAACCAGGATATGTCTCCAACTTGCTGATGGCTCCATTAAATATCCATCAGGCATAATTGAGGACATGATTTCAAGGTTGGGCCATTTGCCTTTCCCACTGACTTTGTAGTGCTGGAAATGGAGGAGCACAAGAGTGCAACTCTCATTCTAGGAAGACCTTTCCTAGCAACTGGACGGACCCTCATTGACGTCCAAAAAGGGGAATTAACCCTGAGAGTCAATGAGGATGAGTTCAAGTTGAATGTTGTCAAAGCTATGCAGCATCCAGACACATCAAATGACTGCATGAGCACTGATATTATTGATTCTTTGGTGGAGGAGGTCAATATGACTGAAAGTCTTGAATCAGAGCTAGATGACATCTTTAAAGATGTTCAGCCTGATCTGGAGGAACTAAAGGAAATAAAAGAAATTCTGAAAATTCCTCAGGAAGAAGATAAGCCTCCTAAACCAGAGCTCAAGCCACTACCACAATCCTTGAAATATGCATTTCTGGGAGAAGGTGACACTTTTCCAGTGATCATAAGCTCTGCTCTAAATCCACAGGAAGAGGAAGCACTAATTCAAGTGCTAAGGACACACAAGACAGCTCTTGGGTGGTCCATAAGTGATCTTAAGGGCATTAGCCCAGCAAGATGCATGCACAAAATCCTATTGGAGGATGATGCTAAGCCAGTGGTTCAACCACAAAGGCGGCTAAATCCAGCCATGAAGGAGGTAGTGCAGAAAGAGGTCACTAAGTTACTAGAGGCTGAGATTATTTATCCTATTTCTGATAGCCCCTGGGTGAGCCCTGTCCACGTTGTCCCTAAGAAGGGAGGCATGACAGTGGTTCATAATGAAAAGAATGAACTTGTTCCTACAAGAACAGTTACAGGGTGGCACATGTGTATTGACTACAGAAGGCTCAATACATTCACCAGAAAGGATCATTTTCCTTTACCATTCATAGACCAGATGCTAGAGAGACTGGCAGGTCATGAATATTACTGCTTTTTGGATGGCTATTCAGGTTACAACCAAATTGCAGTAGATCCTCAGGACCAAGAGAAAACAGCATTTACATGTCCTTCTGGAGTATTTGCCTACAGAAGGATGCCTTTTGGTCTGTGCAATGCACCTGCAACCTTTTAGAGGTGCATGCTCTCTATCTTCTCAGATATGGTAGAGAAATTTCTGGAAGTCTTCATGGATGACTTTTCAGTATTTGGAGACTCATTCAGCTCCTGTCTTAACCATCTAGCACTTGTTCTGAAAAGATGCCAAGAGACCAACCTAGTTTTAAACTGGGAAAAATGTCACTTTATGGTGACTGAAGGGATTGTCCTTGGGCATAAAATTTCAAATAAAGGAATAGAGGTGGATCAAGCTAAAGTTGAAGTAATTGAAAAATTACCACCACCTACCAATGTTAAGGCAATCAGAAGCTTTCTAGGGCATGCAGGATTCTACAGAAGGTTTATAAAGGATTTTTCAAAAATTGCCAAACCTCTGAGTAATCTGGTAGCTGCTGACACGCCATTTATCTTTGATAAGGAGTGTCTGCAGGCGTTTGAGACTCTGAAAGCTAAGCTGGTCATAGCACCAGTCATCTCTGCACCAGACTAGACATTGCCATTTGAACTAATGTGTGATGCCATTGACCATGCCATTGGTGCAGTATTGGGACAACGGCATGGTAAGCTTCTGCACGTCATTTATTATGGCAGCCGTATTCTAAATGATGCACAGAAGAACTACACAACCACAGAAAAGGAGTTACTTGCAATGGTTTATGCCATTGACAAGTTCAGATCTTATTTAGTAGGATCAAAAGTGATTGTGTACACTGACCATGCTGCTCTTAAATATCTACTCACAAAGCAGGATTCAAAACCCAGGCTCATAAGATGGATGTTGCTTCTGCAAGAGTTTGATATAGAAATAAGAGACAGAAAAGGGACAGAGAATCAAGTAGCTGATCACCTGTCCCGGATAGAACCAGTAGCAGGAGCATCCCTCCCTCCTACTGAGATCTCTGAAACCTTTCCGGATGAGCAATTATTTGCTATTCAGGAAGCTCCGTGGTTTGCAGACAGTGCAAACTATAAGACTCAAGGTTCTCCTTCTGTAACTATGGAAAGGAAACATGAAGAGCTTCTCTCAAAACAGAGTCAAACAGAGCCCCCACAGTCAAACTCTAAGTTTGGTGTTGGGAGGCCACAACCAACTTCTAAGTTTGGTGTTGAACCCCCACATTCAAACTCTAAGTTTGGTGTTGGGGGGTTCCAACATGGCTCTGAGTATCTGTGAGGCTCCATGAGAGCCCACTGTCAAGCTACTGACATTAAAGAAGCGCTTGTTGGGAGGCAACCCAATGTTATATTTATTATTTTCCTTTGTTATTTTATGTTTTCTATAGGTTGATGATCATGGAAAGTCACAAAATCAATTGAAAAAGCAGAAACAGAATGAAAAACAGAAAGAAAAATAGCTCACCCTGGAGGAAAACTTGCTGGCGTTTAAACGCCAGTAAAGGCAGCAAATGGGCGTTTAACGCCCAGTCTGGCACCATTCTGGGCGTTTAACGCCAGAAAGGGGCACCAGACTGGCGTTAAACGCCAGGATTGGGCACCAAGCTGGCGTTAAACACCAGAAATGGGCACCAGCCCGGCGTTTAACGCCAGGATTGGCAGAAGGAGCATTTTTGCTCGCCACTTGGTGCAGGGATGAATTATCCTTGACACCTCAGGATCTGTGGACTCCACAGGATCTCCACCTACCCCACCACTCTCTCTCTTCTTTCTTCTTTTGCTCGAGGACGAGCAAACCTTCTAAGTTTGGTGTGGTAAAAAGCGTTGCTTTTTGTTTCTCCATAACCATTTATGGCACCTAAGGCCGGAAAAACCTCTAGAAAGAGGAAAGGGAAGGCAAGGAAGAGACATTGAGGAGCTCAAGCACTCCATAAGATCTTCAAGAGGAAGAACAAGCCACCATCACTAAGGTGGACTCGTTCTTTAATCTCCTTGTTCTTTATTTTCTGTTTTTCGAATTTTTATGCTTATGTTTATCTATGTTTGTGTCTTATTACATGATCATTAGTATCTTAGTGTCTATGCCTTAAAGCTATGAATGTCCTATGAATCCATCACCTTTCTTAAATGAAAAATGTTTTTATTACAAAAGAACAAGAAGTACAGGATTTCGAATTTATCTCTGAAACTAGTTGAATTAGTTTGATGTGGTGACAATACTTTTTGTTTTCTGAATGAATGCTTGAACAGTGCATATGTCTTTTGAATTTGTTGTTTAAAGAATGTTAAATTTGTTGGCTCTTGAAAGAATGATGGAAAAGGAGAAATGTTATTGAGGATCTAAAAATTCATCAAATTGATTCTTGAAGCAAGAAAAAGCAAAAAAAAAAAGAAAAAAGAAAAAGAGAAGAAGAAAAACAAGCAGAAAAAATCAATAGCCCTTTAAACCAAAAGGCAAGGGTAGAAATAAAAAGTGAAGGCAAAAAGAGTGTGCTTAAGAACCCTGGACACCTCTAATTGGGGACTCTAGCAAAGCTGAGTCACAATCTAAAAAGGTTCACCCAGTTATGTGTCTGTGGCATGTATGTATCCGGTGGTAATACTGGAAGACAGAGTGCTTTGGGCCACAGCCAAGACTCATAAAGTAGCTATGTTCAAGAATCATCATACTTAACTAGGAGAACAAATAACACTATCTGAGTTCTGAGTTCCTATAGATGCCAATCATTCTAAACTTCAAAGGATAAAGTGAGATGCCAAAACTGTTCAGAAGCAAAAAGCTACTAGTCCCACTCATCTAATTGGAGCTAAGTTTCTTTGATATTTTGGAGTCTATAGTATATTCTCTTCTTCTATTTTGATTTTCAGTTGCTTGGGGACAAGCAACAATTTAAGTTTGGTGTTGTGATGAGCGGATAATTTATACGCTTTTTGGCATTATTTTTAGTGTGTTTTGAGTATATTTTAGTTAGTTTTTATTACATTTTTATTAGTTTTTAGTTAAAATTCACTTTTCTGGGCTTTACTATGAGTTTGTGTGTTTTTCTGTGATTTTAGGTATTTTCTGGCTGAAATTGAGGGTTCTGAGTAAAAATCTGATTCAGAGGCTGAAAAGGACTGCAGATGCTGTTGGATTCTGACCTCCCTGCACTCGAAGTAGATTTTTTGGAGCTACAAAAGCCTAATTGGCGCGCTCTCAATGGTATTGAAAAGTAGACATCCTGGGCTTTCCCGCAATGTATAATAGTTCATACTTTTCCCGAGATTTGATGGCCCAAACCGGCGTTGCAAATCAGCTTCAGAATTCCCGGCGTTTAACACTGGAACTGGCATAAAAATTGGAGTTAAACGCCCAAACTGGCATAAAAGCTGGTGTTTAACTCCAGAAAAAGTCTCTACACATGAAAGCTTCAATGCTCAGCCCAAGCACACACTAAGTGGACCCAGAAGTGGATTTTTACGTCATTTACTCATTTCTATATACCCTAGGTTACTAGTTCACTATTAATAGGATCTTTTGACATTGTATCTACACCTCATGACACTTTACACGTTTCTCATTGTATCTTCTACAGCATGAGTCTCTAAACCCCATGGTTGGGGGAGAGGAGCTCTGCTGTGTCTTGATGGATTAATGCAATTACTACTGTTTTTCATTCAATCATGCTTGCTTCCATTCTAAGATATCACTTGTTCCTAAACCTGATGAATGTGATGATCCGTGACACTCATCATCACTCTCAACTATGAACGTGTGCCTGACAACCACCTCTGTTCTACCTTAGATTGAGTAGATATCTCTTGGATTCCTTAATCAGAATCTTCATGGTATAAGCTAGAATTGATGGCGGTATTCAAGAGAATCCGGAAGGTCTAAACCTTGTCTGTGGTATTCTAAGTAGGATTCAAGGATTGAATGACTGTGACGAGCTTCAAACTCTTGAGGGCTGGGCGTTAGTGACAGACGCAAAAGAATCACTGGATTCTATTCCAACCCGATTGAGAACCGACAGATGATTAGCCGTGCTGTGACATAGCGCGTTGAACATTTTCACTGAGAGGATGGGAGGTAGCCATTGACAATGGTGAAACCCTACATACAGCTTGCCATGGAAGGAGCCTTGCGTGCTTGAAGAAGAAGACAGTAGGAAAGTAGAGGTTCAGAAGATGGAGCATCTCCAAAACCTCAACCTGTTCCCCATTACTGCAAAACAAGTACTTATTTCATGTTCTTTTGCTTTTCACAATCAAACCTGATAATTATTAATATCCTGACTAAGAGTTACAAGATAACCATAGCTTGCTTCAAGCCGACAATCTCCGTGGGATCGACCCTTACTCACGTAAGGTATTACTTGGACGACCCAGTGCACTTGCTGGTTAGTTGTGCGGGATTGCAAAAGTGTGATTGCAATTTCGTGCACCATCTGCCAATTGTAATGAGAACAAGGCAGGTTGTACCTCAATGATCCCCAGCTTCTCCATTACAGAGAGTGGCATAAGATTTACCCCTGACCCCAGATCACATAGAGCTTTTTCAAAGGTCATGGTGCCTATTGTACAAGGTATTAAGAACTTGCGAGGATCTTGTCTCTTTTGAGGTAAAATTTTGCTGAATCCAGGTATCTAGTTCATTAATGAGCAAGGGAGGTTCACTTTCCCAAGTCTCATTACCAAATAACTTGGCATTCAGCTTCATGAGAGCTCCTAAATATTGAGCAACTTGCTCTCCAGTCACATCTTCATCCTCTTCAGAGGAAGAATAGTCTTCAGAGCTCATGAATGGCAGAAGGAGATTTAATGGAATCTCTATGGTCTCTGTATGAGCCTCAGATTCCTTTGGATCCTTAATAGAAAACTCTCTCTTGCTTGAGAGACGTCCCAGGAGGTCTTCCTCACTAGGATTTTCGTCCTCCTCCTCTCTTGTGCATTCGGCCATATTGATTACATCAATGGCCTTGCACTCTCCTTTTGAATTCTCTTCTGTATGGCTTGGGAGAATACTGGGAGGAGTTTCAATGACTTTCTTACTCAGCTGGCCCACTTGTGTCTCCAGATTTCTGATGGAGGATCTTGTTTCACTCATGAAACTGAAAGTGGCCTTTGACAGATCAGAGACTAGATTGGCTAAATTAGAAGTGTTTTGTTCAGAATTCTCTGTCTGTTGCTGAGAAGATGATGGAAAAGGCTTACTATTGCTCAGCCTATTGCGTCCACCATTGTTAAAGTCTTGTTGAGGCTTTTGTTGATCCTTCCATGAGAAATTTGGATGATTTCTTCATGATGAATTATAGGTGTTTCCATAAGGTTCACCCATGTAATTTACCTCTGCTATTGCAGGGTTCTCAGGATCACAAGCTTCTTCAGAAGCTGCCTCTTTAGTACTGTTGGATGCATTTTGCCATCCATTCAGACTTTGAGAAATCATGTTAACTTGCTGAGTCAACATTTTGTTCTGAGCCAATATGGCATTCAGAGCATTAATTTCAAGAACTCCCTTCCTCTGAGGCGTCCCATTATTCACGGAATTCCTCTCAGAAGTGTACATGAATTGGTTATTTGCAACCATGTCAATGAGTTCTTGAGCTTCTATAGGTGTTTTCTTTAGGTGAATGGATACACTTGTAGAATGGTCCAATGACATTTTCGAAAACTCAGATAGACCATAATAGAATATATCTAATATGGTCCATTCTGAAAACATGTCAGATGGACACCTTTTGGTCAACTGCTTGTATCTTTCCCAAGCTTCATAGAGGGATTCACCATCTTTTTGTTTGAAGGTTTGAACATCCACTCTTAGCTTGCTCAGCTTTTGAGGAGGAAAGAATTTATCCAAGAAGGCCGTGACCAGCTTCTCCCAAGAGTCCAGGCTATCCTTAGGTTGTGAATCCAACCATATTCTAGCCTTGTCTCTTACAGCAAAAGGGAAAAGCATGAGCCTGTAGACTTCAGGATCTACTCCATTCGTCTTAACAGTCTCACAGATCTGCAAGAACTCAGTTAAAAACTGATAAGGATCTTCAGATGGAAGTCCATAGAACTTGCAGTTTTGTTGCATTAAGGCAACTAGCTGAGGTTTCAGCTCAAAATTGTTTGCTCCAATGGCAGGAATGGAGATGCTTCTTCCATCAAATTTGGACGTGGGTTTGGTAAAGTCACCAAGCATCCTTCTTGCATTATCATTATTGGGTTCAGCTGCCATCTCCTTCTCTTGTTTGACAATTTCTGAAAGGTTACTTCTGGATTGTTGTAATTTAGCTTCTCTTAGTTTCCTCTTCAAAGTCCTTTCAGGTTCAGGATCAGCTTCAACAAGAGTGCTTTTGTCCTTGTTCCTGCTCATATGAAAGAGAAGAAAACAAGAAAAGAAAGAGGAATCCTCTATGTCACAGTATAGAGATTCCTTTATGTTAGTAGAAAAAGAAAGGGGAGAAGAGTGAAGAAGAGTGGGTTCGGATATTTAGATGAAGAGAGGTGAAGAGAAGTGTTAGTAAATAAATAATTAAATAGAATAAGAGAGAAGAGATAGAAAATTCGAAAATAATTTTAAAAAGGGGTTAGTAATTTTCGAAAATTAGAGATAAGATGTAATTGAAATTAAAATTTAAAACAATTAATTAATTAAAAAAAGAATTTTTGAAAAAGAATGAGATATTTTCGAAATTAGAGAGGGAGAAGTAGTTAGTTGATTTTGAAAAAGATAAGAAACAAACAAAAAGTTAGTTGGTTGATTGAAAAAGATTTGAAGTTTTTAATTTTAAAAAAAAAGATAAGAAGATAGGAAGACAGAAAAGATATTTCAAAATCAAATTTTGAAAAAGATAAAATTTTGAAAAATATAAGATAAAAAGATAAGATTTTTAAGAAAAAAATATTTTGAAAAAGATTTAATTTTTTAAAATGACTTAACTAACAAGAAACTACAAGATAAGATTCTAGAATTTAAAGATTGAACCTTTCTTAACAAGAAAGTAACAAACTTCAAATTTTTGAATCAATCACATTAATTGTTAGCATATTTTCGAAAATATGATATAAAAGATAAGAAAAAGATTTTGAAAAATATTTTTTTTTTAAATTTTCGAAAATAAGAGAAAATGAAAAAAGATATGATTTTCGAAAAAGATTTTGAAAAGATAAGATTTTTAAAATTGAAAATTTGACTTGACTCATAAGAAACAACCAATTTTAAAAATTTTTGACTTGGTCAACTCAAATTTTTGAAATTTTGAGAAAATTAAGGAAAATATATTTTTTTGAATTAATTTTGAATTTTTTTTATGAGGAGAGAGAAAAACACAAACATGACCCAAAACATGAAAATTTTGGATCAAAACATAAGATGCATGTAAGAACACTATGAATGTCAAGATGAACACCAAGAACACTTTGAACATCATGATGAACATCAAGAACATATTTTTGAAAAATTTTTGATGCGAAGAAATCATGCAAGACATCAAACTTAGAAATCTTTAATGCATGGACTCTAACAAACGAAAAATGCATATGAAAAACAACAAACAACACAAAACAAGAAAATATCAAGATCAAACAAGAGGACTTACCAAGAATAACTTGAAGATCATGAAGAACACTATGAATGCATGAATTTTCGAAAAATGCAAAAAAAATTTTTAAAGCATGCAATTGACACCAAACTTAAAAATTGACTCAAGACTCAAACAAGAAACACAAAATATTTTTTACTTTTATGATTTTATTAATTTTTTTTGGATTTTTGTATATAATTTTCAAAAACAAAGTTTGAAAAAACGAAAAAGAAAAGAAAAATTTTGAAAAAGATTTTTGAAAAGAAAATTACCTAATCTGAGCAACAAGATGAACCGTCAGTTGTCCAAACTCGAACAATCCCGGCAACGGCGCCAAAAACTTGGTGGACGAAATTGTGATCCTCAAAGTTGGTCTCTTTGTACTTGTATGAAACTTAAATATTGGCTCTATCAAGAATACCCCAAAGAGATCATGGTATGATGAATTGGGATCTTAATAATCCCTGGTAATGGCACGTGTGATCACAACGCCGTTCAACTAACCAGCAAGTGCACTGGGTCGTCCAAGTAATACCTTACGTGAGTAAGGGTCGATCCCACGGAGATTGTTGGTATGAAGCAAGCTATGGTCACCTTGTAAATCTCAGTTAGGCAGATTAAATGGTTTATGATAAGTTCGAAAATAAATAATAAACAGAAAATAAAATAGTAAATAGTTTCTCATATAATTCCATGGTGGGAATTTCAGATAGGCATATGGAGATGCTGTGCTCATCTCGAATCTCTACTTTCTTATTACATTCATCCAATTTCTTCTTACTCCTTTCCATGGCAAGCTGTATGTAGGGCATCACTGTTGTCAATGGCTACATCCCATCCTCTCAGTGAAAATGGTCCTATGCTCTGTCACAGCACGGCTAATCATCTGTCGGTTCTCAATCAGGTTGGAATAGAATCCCTTGATTCTTTTGCGTCTGTCACAAACGCCTAGCCTTCAGGAGTTTGAAGCTTGTCACAGTCATTCAATCCCGGAATCCTACTCGGAATACCACAGACAAGGTTAGACTTTCCGGATTCCCGGAATCCTACTCGGAATACCACAGACAAGGTTAGACTTTCCAGATTCCCATGAATGCCTCCATCTATCTAGCTTATACCACGAAGATTCTGTTGGGGAATCTAAGAGATATGCGCCCGGCCTAAGGTAGAACGGAAGTGGTTGTTAGTCACGCGCGTTCATAGGTGAGAATGATGATGAGTGTCACAGATCATCACATTCGTCAAGTTGAAGTGCAACGAATATCTTAGAATAGGAATAAAAGAGAATTGAATAGAAAATAATAGTAATTGTATTGAAACTTGAGGTACAGCAGAGCTCCACACCCTTAATCTATGGTGTGTAGAATCTCCACCGTTGAAAATACATAAGTGAAAGGTTCAGGCATGGCCGAATGGCCAGCCCCCATGGTCTAAGGACTAGGCATCTAGAGATGTCTCATACACTAGTAAAAAGTTCTATTTATAATAAACTAGCTACTAGGGTTTACATGAGTAAGTAATTGATGCATAAATCCACTTCCGGAGCCCACTTGGTGTATGTTTGGGCTGAGCTTGATCTATCCACGAGCTGAGGCTTCTTTTGGAGTTGAACGCCAAGTTGTAACGTGTTTTGGGCGTTCAACTCCGGGTCGTGACGTGTTTCTGGCGTTTTACTCCAGACAGCAACATGTACTTGGCGTTGAACGCCACTTTACGTTGTCAATTCCCGAATAAAGTATTGACTATTATATATTTATGGAAAGCTCTAGATGTCTACTTTCCAACGCCATTGAGAGCGCGCCATTTGGAGTTCTGTAGCTCTAGAAAATCTATTTCGAGTGTAGGGAGGTCAGATTCCAACAGCATCAGCAGTCCTTTGTCAACCTCCTATCAGAGTTTTGCTCAAGTCCCTCAATTTCAGCCAGAAATTACCTGAAATCATAGAAAAACATACAAACTCATAGTAAAGTCCAGAAATGTGAATTTAACATAAAAACTAATGAAAACATCCCTAAGAGTAGCTTGAACTTACTAAAAACTACCTAGAAACAATGCCAAAAAGCGTATAAATTATCCGCTCATCACATAGTAGCAGCCATGTTCTGCAATGCAGCCATGAAATTTATCAGGTCATTTGGATTGGTTTCCGGCCCATGAGTACCGGCACGTCCTCTCCCACAGCCTCGACCGTGTCCACGAGGCACCATCTAGTTCCTATACACACCAAACAATCGATATCAAATTGATCAATCTCAATATCAGGTGTCTAGTGCTCAAAGTCCTAAATGCATCCTCATGAACGTTTATGCCAGTTATATCAATCAGATATCCTAATAGCACATAAACACAAACACAGAAAATACACAGAAGCATAGTTAGTCCGTCCATTAGGCTCTATAGGAACGAACTGCTCTGATACCATAATGTAACACCCTACCACACAGAGTGTTATGCTTAAGTCATAAAACAGAGGTAGCGAGATATTACGACCTCTAAAAATAAAATTTAGTAAATATAGTAGTGTGAAAAATGTTTGTAACTAGGAGCCTTTGAAGAAAAAGGGGTAAATCAAAACCGTTAAGTCGAAACAGACAAGAATAAGCTAATGTGAGAAGATATGCAAGAGAGTGCCAAAATACAGATATCAAGACTCAGGACTCAATTTGGAAGATAACCGGTCCGAGCATAGAAGTATACATACATATATAAAAGAACTTCCCAAAGTAAAACCCAAAAGACAATATACCGAACTTGTTTCTCCAAAATAACCTCTAAGAGGAGTTAATACAAAATATATATACAGTGGAGAATATAAGTATCTAATGTTACGATGGGTAACCGGAGATTAATGGGCTGGATTCGTTAGGTTGGCCTAATTGTCCGTGGAGGGAAGATTCCGAGTAGGCTCGCACCTTTGGGGCCTCCGCCCAACTTGTGAGCGTGAGTGAACGGGGGGTGGTACCTGCAAAGACACTCCGATGCCTAAGTCAGCAAGGGTGTGAACAGGTCTAGAGAGTATTGGGACTTAGAGATACCTGAGGGGTGTCAGTGTATTTATAGTGGTGAACCAATAACCACCGTTGGAGTAGTTCCACCTTTTAAGGTGGATAACTGTCCATTATCTTAGGGAAGTTGCGATATGGCTCCTGGAAGGGGTTGAGAGATTTTAGGGGTAGTTATTATCTGCCAGCTAATCCTCGTTTCTGACTTCCTTAGAGCAAGTTGTGATGAGCACCGACTTCTCAGGGGAAGGTCAGTGTGTTGTGAGGCTCAACCCTGTGGGTTGGGCCTATCGTTTGGACCTAGGCCTTAGCGTTGGGCCAAGATATGAACAGTGCCCCTACTCGAGCCCAATTTCTTTTAAGAGATGGGGTCGAGTATTATAACTCAGGACCATAGCCGACTTGATAAGGAACTGACGTGATTTTTCGGAACCGACGTGTTTTAAAAACTCTCAACAGTCGCGTCTAATCAAACGTCGCGTCTCTTAGAGGTTTGAGCAATCATACGCGGGGGTGGTTACATTGGTAACGGTGCAACTCTTTTGGCTTGCATCATTTTACCTTTATGCCCCTAACGTGTTTATAAATACTTTTCCCTCTCCTCGCTTGTTTCGTATCTGAAAACTTTTCTACCTGCACCCTTTGTTGATCGAAAGAAGAAAGCTCCTCCCTTTTTGAGTGCTGTTGCTTCCACCTTTCTACGAGAAAAAATGTCAGTTTCTTTTCTTACTCTCTCTTTATAGAGTTTTTCATTTGCATATTTTGTTCTGTAGAGTGTGGATGGTAGTCTCGGTGTTTCTCTGCTTAGTTTTCAGAGACTTGCCTCGAACCCTTAGAGACCCTATTTTTGATCCCTTTCTTTTTCCTTTGTAGGTTTTGCTATCCCTTTCTAGAAAAACAAAATGTCTTCTGTTGAAACCCTTGCTCAATGGGTGGATGTCACAGTTCTGGGGGAAGAACCTCTTGTTGACACTGACTTCATCACCAACCTCCGCACTCATCATAGGCTTTGTACTTCTGATGAGGATGAGCTGAAATATGAACTGATTGCCCGGGTCCGGAAGACTGGGTTTGTTTTGGGAGCGCTTCTGAGACTGCCCCTCATTTTTTCTATATGTATGAGAGCATGATTACCCACGTAGGCATTTTTCTCCCTTTTTCTGACTTCGAGATAGATGTTTTATGTCACTGTCGTGTTGCTCCTATCCAGCTCTACCCCAACTCTTGGGATTTTTTTGAAAATTTACCAATTTATCAGTCATGCTTTAGACTTTCCGACTTCTTTGAAGATTTTCTTTTATCTCTTTCATATGACTAAGCCCTTCAGTGGGCAAAATAACAAACAGCAGTGGGTGTCTTTTCGGGCCATACAAGGTCGGAGAGTTTTTACCCTTTTTGATGAATCCTTCCATGACTTCAAAAATTTCTTTTTCAAAGTTCAAGCTGTAGAGTGTCACCACCCCTTTTTCCTGCATCAAAATTCTTCTCCCCACTTTTTCCTGTACTGGTTAGAGGCCTCTCCTTGTGAAAAATACGGTCTGGATGATTTGGATGAGGTGGAGGCGGCCGTTGTGGGGTTTCTCCGAGAAGTATGGGGGAGAGCCCCCTACCTGGATACAAAAAAGTTCCTCCAGGGGACTCCGACCTTTATCCAGGCTCAACTAGGTAGTTTTATCATATTTTCTGACTTGATGTTTGCACGACTTGTTTCTTTCGACTTGTTTTGCTGACTTTAGCTTCCTAATTGCTTTTACAGAAATGACGAAGAAGAATTCCAGGGAGTCTTACCAGAGAGTTCAGGAGGCCAAAGCGAGATTCCGCGCTAGAGTCGGCGGCACCAGGGCAACTGGTCCCTCTCTTCCTTCCCCTCCCCCTTCTTCTCACAACTTGGGGACCCCCACTCGTCCTATTGTCATTTCTTCCCCTCTTTCCTGATATTCTCCTAAGCCAGAAAAAAAGAAGCGCAAGATTTTAGAGTCTAGCTCTTCTTTTGAAGGTGAGGCCAAGGTGGATGTGCCTTAGTTTGTTCGGAAGCATATCTATCCTCATACTCGTATAGGTATGGATGATGCTTCTATTCGAAACCACCTTACTATTCTGCCTCAGGAGAGTATCAGGGCGGCAGGGGTGTGCACAAAGTTCCTTGATATTTTTGAGAAGACTCCCCTCAGCTCTTTGGGTTCATCCCTGAGGATTGAAGAGCTAGAGGGGAGGATTCTTTTATATCAGGAGGCTGAGAAGAGTTTGAAGGAGGAGGTCGCCAAGTTGAAGGAGGAGAGGGATGATCTCCGGAAGGAAGAGAAGAAGTTGATGGGCCGGTGCACCATGGCAGAGGGTCTGAGGGAGAAAACGGAGCAGAGCTACTCGACTTTGTTCCAGGACCTTGTGGGGGTTAAAAAGGATTTGGTAAGAGCTTGGGATGCCTATGCGGATCTGGAGAACTCCATTGCTGAGAGAGCCGAGGAAGCGTGGAGGGTCTTTAAGGAGCAGGTCGGAGTTATTGCTCCCAACCTGGATCTCTCCCCTTTGGATCCTGACAAGGTCATAATTGACGGGGCCATTGTATCTCCTCCCTGATTTGTGTCTGAATCTGAGCTGAAAACTTGGGGCCAGAGGATAATAGAATCCCCTTTCCGACCAGAAGATGTCCCGAGTTCTTCGAAGGCTCCTGAAACTTCAACTCCAACTCCTATGGACATTTCTCTCCCTGACTCTAGTGGTGCTCTGACTACTCTCCCTGGTTCTGGTGGTGACGTCCTTCCAAACTGAAAAAATTATTTGTGGCTATATGGGGGCCCGGCCTGTGGGTCCCCCTTTTTTTAACTATTTATTTTTATGCTATGGTGGTATTTTGCTGACATTTTCTTGGCCTTTTATGGCCGTAAATAAAATATTTAAAAATAACCTTTTTTGGACAAGGGTTTAGGTTTTTTTTTTTGTTGGTTGTGTGCATGCCTTTTCTGTTTAGGTTTCAAAAAAACCCCTTTGATCCTTGTTTTGAAAAAAAACCTTTTTCTTGGCTAGCTGTCCCTTATTCTAAGTTTTTCTCAAATTTCTGTTGAAGGCTTGGACAGTCTTTACCTCAGTGCCTTCTATAGGTTTTGTGATCTCTTTTTGGTATTCCTCGTACTCAATTTTTTGATTTATTGAGTTCTTATAACATGTTATTTTTGTGATGCATTTCTTTATTTCTCGGTTTTTTCCGACTTGTTAGTCAGATAATTTCCGATTTTATTCACGATCGACTTTTATAACCTCTTTACGCCGACTTGTACCTCGTTATTTTATCCTGACGACCATCTAGGTCGGTTCATGGGATTTTCACGCTTTGTTGAGCTTAAGTTGGCACGTTTCGTAGAAAGAAAGAAAGCGAGAAGGAATTTATAAGAGATATTGTAAAAGATCTTTATTTATTTGCGAAGGTACTTTACTGCTACTAAGGCTGTTTGGCTATCTGTGACCCCTTAGTCTCTACTATGATGCCTCGTTAAAAACTCCTCTCCAAAGAAAACCCTTTTCTTTTGGGAAAAACCATGAAGTTGGGGAAAAGAGTACATCAGGGAGTAGAGTTCGCTTTTAACTGTAGTACATTTTCATATTACAAGCATGCCACGACCTAGGTAGCTCGGTGCCGTTTAAGTCGGTCACTTTGTAATAACCTTTCCCTAAGACCTCACTAATCTTGTATGGTCCCTTCCAATTAGCAGCGACATTTCCTTCCCTAAACTTGTTGACTCTTATGTCGTTTCTGATCAAAACCAAGTCATCTGGGGCGAAGCTTCTTCGAATGACCTTTTTGTTATATCTATTCATCATCTTTTGTTTCAATACTGCTTCTCTAATGTGGGCTCGTTCTCGGACTTTGGGGAGTAGCTCATGTTCTTCTTTGTGTCCCTGTATGTTTCCAACCTCGTCGTAGAAGCTCACCCTTGGGCTTTGCTCGTTGATTTCGACCGGTATCATGGCTTCTATGCCATAAGCAAGTCAGAATGGTGTTTCTTCTGTGGCAGACTAAGGTGTGGTCCGATAAGCCCAAAGTACTTATGGGAGTTCCTCAGCCTAGGCTCCCTTTGCGTCCTACAACCTTTTCTTCAACCCTGCCAGTATGACCTTGTTTGCTTCCTCAGCTTGTCCATTTGCTTGTGGATGTTCCACCGATGTAAATTGATGTTTGATTTTCATGCTGGCCACCAGGTTTTTGAAGGTTGAATCGGTGAACTGAGTGCCATTATCGGTAGTGATGGAGTTAGGTACTCCATATCTGGTGGTAATGTTCTTGTAGAGAAACTTCCGACTTCTCTGAGCGGTGATGGTGGCTAATGGTTCTGCTTCTATCCACTTTGTGAAATAATCCACTCCCACTATTAGATACTTTACTTGCCCGGGCGCTTGAGGGATTGGTCCTAACAAGTCCAATCTCAATTTTGCGAAAGGCCATGGGGAAGTTATACTAATGAGCTCCTCGGGAGAGGCTACATGGAAGTTTGAGTGCATTTGGCATGGTTGGCACTTTTTCACAAATTCTGTGGAATCTTTTTGTAAGGTCGGCCAGTAGAACCCAGCTCGGATTACCTTTCTGGCTAATGACCTTGCTCCAAGATGGTTCCCGTAGATTCCATTGTGCACTTCCTCTAGCACCTCGGTTGTCTTTGAGGTCGGGACGCACTTTAGTAGTGGTGTTGATATCTCCCTTTTATAGAGGATGTTTTTTACCAGCGTGTAGTTTTATGCTTCGCTCCGGATCCTTTTGGACTCATTTTCCTCTTTGGGGAGGATGTCGAATTTCAGGTATTCGACTAAGGGCTTCATCCACCCGAGATCTAACCCGGCAACCTCGAAGACATCTTGAACAACCTCCATTTTGACCACAGAGGGTTTGGGGAGAGTTTCTTGGATCAGGTTTCTGTTGTTCCCTCCTGGTTTGGTACATGCGAGCTTGGAGAGGGCATATGCCCTGCTGTTGAGGTCCCGAGTTATATGCTTTATCCAAGTACCTTTTCATGTTAGGATCTTTGGCCTGATACTCTCCATTTATTTGGGAGGTCACCACTTGAGAGTCGCTGAATATCATTACTTTGGTTGCACCAACTTCTTCTGCCAGCTTTAATCCTGCAATCAAGGCTTCATATTCTACCTGATTGTTGGAAGTTGGAAACTCGAACTTGAGGGAGAATTCTATTTGCGTTTCCCCTTCGCTGACCAGTATTATGCCTGCACCGCTTTCAACCTTGTTGGAGGACCCATCTACATATAACTCCCATGTAGTGGATTTTTCCTCTTGATCTCTAGCGTATTCTGCTAGGAAGTCGGTGAGGCATTGAGCTTTTATTGTCTTCCGGGCTTCGTATTTCAGGTCGTATTCAGAGAGCTCTATTGCCCATTGAACCATTCTGCCCACAATGTCCATCTTCTGGAAGATCTGCTTCATGAGCTGGTTCGTTCGGACTTTTATCGTGTGCACTTGGAAATACGGCCGTAATCGGCGTGAGGCTACTACTAAGAAGTATGCAAACTTTTCAAGTTTTTGATACTTTAGTTCTGGGCCTTGTAAAACTTTGTTGCTGAAGTACACAGGATGCTGCCCGACCTCATCTTTCTATATTAGAGCTGATGCTACAGCTCTGTCTGCTACTGACAGGTATAGGACGAGCTCTTCCCCGACTATGGGTCGGGTCAGGATTGGAGGCTGGCTCAAAAACCTTTTGAACTCCAGGAATGCTTCTTCGCATTCCGGAGTCCATTCGAACTGGCATCTTTTTCTTAGTAGAGAGAATAGTGGAAGGGATCTTAGTGCCGATCCCGCCAGGAATCTGGAAAGGACGACAAGCCGGCCATTCAATTGTTGGACCTCCCTTAGAAAAGTCGGGCTTTTTATTTCTGGAATAGCTTTGTACTTGTCGGGGTTTGCTTTGATCCCCCTTTGTGTTAGCATGAATCCTAGAAACTTTTCCGCCTCCACCGTGAGGGTACATTTTTTGGGATTTAGTCTCATCCCATGCAACCTTACGATGTTGAAAACTTGCGAGATCTGTCAAGAGGTCGATTTCTTCCTTAGTTTTCACCAGCATGTCATCTACGTAGACCTCCATTAAGTTCCCGTGGTGGGGGGCGAACACTTTATTCATCAACCTTTGATATGTGGCCCCAGCATTTTTTAATCCAAAAGGCATTACCACATAGCAGTAGTTTGCTCTAGTTGTGATGAATGAAGTTTTTTCCTCATCCAGCTTGTACATTGGAATTTGGTTGTATCCCGAGTAAGCATCCATAAACGACAAGTACTGATACCCTGAGCTTGCATCTACTAGGGTGTTATTCATACCCTGGGTCAAGCTGTTCGACCCGGGATGTTTAGCGACAAGCCGACCAACCTCTTCAGGTCAGACTATCCGACCTCTTCTCAACGAGCTCGGCCAAATGCCCGACCTCTTCTCAAAGAGCTCGGCCAACTCGCCAAAGGAGCCCAAAGCAGGCCCAAAATGAAGGAACACAGCCCAATCTAAAGGCAGCCAAAGCCCAGAAAGATAAAGGCAGTTCCCCTAAAGATAAGATGACTTCACTCAAAGATAAGATAAGATAAGATAAGATAACTATCTTATCTCCAGAGAGGTCACTCCTTACCATTATAAATACACTGGAGCACCCAGGTATAAATCATACTCTGATTCTACTCAATACCTGCTTAATACCCTTGCTAACTTAAGCATCGGAGTCCCTTGCAGGTACCCCCACCCTCCGGGGATGAAGGATCAGCACCACCACCAAGTCCAACAAGTCAGACACGGCGGCTCCAGCCACCACCAACAAGTCGGACACAACAGCTCCGACCAACACAGAAGATCTCAACCGAGATCGACCTACAGTTTCAGGTAACCCTCAGAACATTGGCGCCATTGCCGGGGAACTTGGAAGTCATCCTACCACCATGGCGGACAACCATGACAACGACCACGATTAAGATCTAGAGGATAGAACGCCGCACAAAAACGCGGACACTACACCAAAGGATACTCCTCAACTTAACAACAAAAAGGATTCTCCAAATGCGGGAGCCATGGAGGCGCTTCGAGACCGTTTAAAACAACTGGAAGAAGAAGCTCTACATCAACAAAAGGCTGAGAAAGACCTACAAAGGGAGATAAAGCGACGCCGGGAATTGGAGGACAAACTCCTAAAACTCGAAGCTGATCTCAAGGTCAAAGCTAATCGATCCTCTCATGAGGATAGCTTCTGCAAGGACCAGGATCCATTCACCAAAGAGATCATGAAAGCTAAAGGACCCAAAGGACTTCAAAGCTCCATACATGACTCCACACGATGGCATATCGGATTCAAGCCATCATCTTAGCAATTTCAGAAGCAGGATGTATCTTACGAAGGCCTCAGATGCAATCCGTTATTCTCCATCCAAAAGGACAAAGCTAAACACGCACCGAGCCTATTAGGAATCAAGCAAGGAGATCGAGAGAAGCCTTCGCAACTACATGGAAAGATTCAACAAAACATGTATGGGTATACAAAGTCTGCCAACAGAAGCAGCTATCAGGGGCCTCATCAATGGTCTATGAGAAGGACCTTTTAGCCACTCAATATCCAAGAAGCACCCAAACATCTCTAAACGAGGTACAAGAACGAGCAGAGAAGTACATCAACATGGAAGAAAACTCTCGACTAGGAGAGATCTCGAAAACTGAACATTCCTACTCCTCTCGGGATAAGGATAAAGAGTCCAAAAAAAAAGAAGATCAACATAGAGAGAAGCCTAGAAAATACCACAATTACACCCCTTCGGGTGTCTCTTGTGGATGTCTACCGAGAACTATGCAATACTGAGAAGATCCCACCACCTCGCCCAATCCAAAACCAAAGAGGTCGGACGCGTTGAGGGTCCACCTCACACCGAAGAGTTCGGACGCGTTGAAGGTCCACCTCACACCGAAGAGGTCGGACGCGTTGAAGGTCCACCTCACACCATAGAGGTCGGACGAGTTGAAGGTCCACCTCACCCCAAAGAGGTCGGACGAGTTGAAAGTCCACCTCACCCCAAAGAGGTCGGACGAGATGAAGGTCCACCTCACACCAAAGAGGTCGGACAAGTTGAATGTCTCACGCCAAAGAAGTCAGACGAGTCGGACGAGTTGAGTGTCTCACGCCAAAGAGGTCGGACGAGTTGAGTGTCTCACGCCAAAGAGGTCGGACGAGTTAAACGTCCACCTCACACCCCTGAGAGACATGTTCATGGAGGATTCGTAGGAGGAAGGATCTCTGGTGGACGAAATTGTGATCACTATTCTTTAAGTTGTATGAAATCATTATTGTGGCACCAGTTGTTATCACAACTCCGTTCAACTAACCAGCAAGTGTACTGGGTCGTCCAAGTAATAAACCTTACGTGAGTAAGGGTCGATCCCACAGAGATTGTTGGTATGAAGCAAGCTATGGTTACCTTGTAAATCTCAGTTAGGCAGATTAAAATAGTTTGGGTTTCGAAAATTAAAGAAGAAATAATAAAAGGGATAGAATACTTATGCAGATTCATTGGTAGGAATTTTAGATAAGCATATGGAGATACTGCATGGCTCAAGGACGCCTGCTCTCCCACTGCTTCAACTCAATCCTTCTTACTCCTTTCCATGGCAAGCTGTATGTAGGGCATCACCGTTGTCAGTGGCTACATCCCATCCTCTCAGTGAAAACGTTCCTATGCTCTGTCACAGCACGGCTAATCATCTGTCGGTTCTCAATCAGGTTGGAATAGAATCCCTTGATTCTTTTGCGCTTGTCATCACGCCCAGCCTTCAGGAGTTTGAAGCTCGTCACAGTCATTCAATCACAGAGTCCTACTCGGAATACCACAGACAAGGTTTAGACTTTCCGGATCCTCATGAATGCCGCCATCTATCTAACTTATACCACGAAGATTCTATTGGGGAATCTAAGAGATACACATTCAAGCTCTTGTTGCATGTAGAACGGAAGTGGTTGTCAATCACGTGCGTTCATAAGTGAGAATGATAATGAGGGTTACTTATCATCACATTCATCATGTTCTTGGGTACGAATGAATATCTTGGAATAAGAATAAAAGAGAATTGAATAAAAGACAATGGAATTGCATTAAACTTGAGGTACAGCAGAGCTCCACACCCTTAATCTATGGTGTGCAGAAACTCCACCGTTGAAAATACATAAGTAAAAGGGTCAGGCATGGCCGAATGGCCAGCCCCCTAAAACGTGATCAATAGCCTCTTAGGATGAAGAATAAAACAAAACTGAGACCAAAGATGTCTAATACAATAGTTAAATGTCCTATATATACTAGACTAGCTACTAGGGTTTACATGAGTAAGTAATTGATGCATAAATTCACTTCCGGGGCCCACTTGGTGTATGCTTGGGCTGAGCTTGATCAATCCACGAGCTGAGGCTTCTCTTGGAGTTGAACTCTGAGTTATGACATGTTTTGGGCGTTCAACTCCGGATCATGACGTTTTTCTGGCGTTTAACTCCAGACAGCAGCATGTACTTGGCGTTCAACGCAAAGTTACGTCGTCATTCTTCGAATAAAGTATGGACTATTATATATTGCGGGAAAGCCCTGGATGTCTACTTTTCAACGCTGTTGAGAGCGCGCCAATTGGAGTTCTGTAGCTCCAGAAAATTCATTTCGAGTGCAGGGAGGTCAGATTCCAACAGCATCAGCAGTCCTTTTGTCAGCCTTTTTCAGAGTTTTGCTCAAGTCCCTCAATTTCAGCCAGAATTTACCTGAAATCACAGAAAAACACACAAACTCATAGTAAAGTCCAGAAATGTGAATTTATCATAAAAACTAATGAAAACATTCCTAAAAGTAGCTTAAACTTCCTAAAAACTATCTAAAAACAATGCCAAAAAGCGTATAAATTATCCGCTCATCACAACACCAAACTTAAATTGTTGCTTGTCCCCAAGCAACTGAAAATCAATTAGGATAAAAAGAAGAGAATATACTATAAATTCTAAAATATCAATGAATATTAATTTAATTAGATGAGCGGGACTTGTAGCTTTTTGCTTCTGAACAGTTTTGGCATCTCACTTTTTCCTTTGTAGTTTAGAGTGATTGGCGTCTCTCAGGAACTTAGAATTTGGGATAGTGTTATTGACTTTCCTAGTTAAGCATGTTGATTCTTGAACACAGCTACTTATGAGTCTTGGCCGTGGCCCTAAGCACTTTGTTTTCCAGTATTACCACCTGATACACAAATGCCACAGACACATAACTGGGTGAACCTTTTCAGATTGTGACTTAGCTTTGCTAAAGTCCCCAGTTAGTGGTGTCCAGAGCTCTTAAGCACACTCTTTTGCTTTGGATCACGACTTTAACCACTCAGTCTCAAGCTTTTCACTTGGACCTTCATGACACAAGCACATGGTTAGGGACAGCTTTGATTTAGCCGCTTAGGCCTGGATTTTATTTCCTTGGGCTCTCCTATCCATTGATGCTCAAAGCCTTGGATCCTTGCTACCCTTGCCTTTTGGTTTTAAGGGCTATTGGCTTTTTCTACTGCTCCTTCTTTTTCTTTCTCAATTTTTTGCCATTTTTTTTCACAAGCTTTTGCTTTTTCACTGCTTTTTCTTGCTTCAAGAATCAATTTCATGATTTTTTTCAGATCATCAATAACATTTCTCTTTGTTCATCATTCTTTCAAGAACCAACAATTTTAACACTCATAAACAACAATATTAAAAGACATATGCACTGTTCAATCATTCATTCAGAAAACAAAAAGTATTGTCACCACATCAATATAATTAAATTAAATTCAATAATAAATTCGAAATTTATGTACTTCTTGTTCTTTTGATTTAAAACATTTTTCATTTAAGAGAGGTGAAGGACTAATGGATTTATTCATAGCTTTAAGGCATGGTTACATACTAATGATCATGAGGTAAAGACACAAAACATAAATAAACACAACATTAAAAACCGAAAAGCAGAAAGAAATAAGAACAAGGAATGAATCCACCTGAGTGAGGGTGGCGCCTTCTTGAAGGTGCAATGGTGCTCTTTGAGCTCCTCTATGTCTCTTCCTTGCTTCTGTTGAATGATTCATAGTAATTTTGGTGTTTCTACCCTTAGTTGCTTCCAATATTTGTGTGGAAGTCAACTTATCCCCTGAGGTATCTCAAGGATCTCTTGATTTGCAGCCATATGTTCTACCACTGAGCTATGACGGCTTATATTTAAGTCTTTCCATCTCCCAGGACTCAGAGGTGGAAGCTTTTGTCTTCCCTTTGAGGTTTCTCTGGCCTTAGGTGCCATTAATGGTAATGGAAAAGCAAAAAAACTATGCTTTTACCACACCAAACTTAAAATATTGCTCGCCCTCGAGCAAGAGAAGAAAGAAGAGAGGAAGAAGAAGAAGAAAATGGAGGTGAGTGAGGGGAGATGGATTCGGCTATATGGGTGGGATTGGGTGGGAAAGAGAAGTTGAATTGTAAAGGTAGGTGGGGTGTATGGGGAGGAGTGGGTAGATGTAGGTGGTGAATGAAAAATAGAAGGGATGACCATGAATGGAGTGAGAGAGGGCGAGGTAGGTGGGGATCCTGTGAGGTCCACAGATCCTGAGGTGTCAAGGAATCCCATCCCTGCACCAAATAGGCATGTAAAATGCCTTGGCACACCATTCTGGCGTTTAAACGCCCATTGGTGCACATTCTGGGCGTTCAACGCCCATGTAAAGCATGTTTCTGGCGTTGAACGCCAGTTTGATGCTTGTTACTGGCGTTCAGCGCCAGTTTTTCCTCTCTGGGCATATTCCTGGCGTTCAGCGCCAGGATGTTGCTTGTTTCTGGCGTTCAGCGCCAGAATGGTGCTCTGTTCTGGCGTTGAACGCCGGCCAGATGCACCTTACTGGCGTTGAATGCCAGCCCGTGCGTCCTCCAGGGTGAAAAATTTTTTTCTTCTGTTTTTGACTCTGTTTTTAATTTTTTTGATTTTTTTCGTGACTTCTCATGATCATGTACCTAATTAAACACAAAAATAACAATAAAACAAAATAAAATAAAATTAGATCAATAAAATTGGGTTGCCTCCCAACAAGCGCTTCTTTAATGTCAATAGCTTGACAGTGGCTCTCATGGAGCCACAAGGTGATCAGGTCAATGTTAGTGTGGTCCCAACACCAAACTTAGAGTTTGGATATGGGGTCTTAACACCAAACTTAAAGTTTGGTTGTGGCCTCACAACACCAAACTTAGAGTTTGACTGTGTGGGCTCTTCTTGACCTTGAACTGAGAGAAGCTCTTCATGCTTACTCTCTTTTGTCACAGAGGGATGGCCATGTGCCTTAAACACAAGGTAGTCCCCATTCAATTGAAGGACTAACTCTCCTCCGTTGACATCTATCACAGCTTCTGATGTGGCTAGGAAAGGTCTTCCTAGGATGATGCATTCATCATCTTTCTTCCTAGTGTCTAGGATTATGAAATCAGCAGGGATGTAAAGGCCTTCAACCTTTACTAAGACGTCCTCTACCATTCCATAAGCTTGTCTCAAAGACTTATCTGCCAATTGTAATGAGAACAAGGCAGGTTGTACCTCAATGATCCCTAGCTTCTCCATTACAGAGAGTGGCATAAGATTTATCCCTGACCCCAAATCACACAGAGCTTTTTCAAAGCTCATAGTGCCTATGGTGCAAGGTATTAAGAACTTGCCAGGATCTTGTCTCTTTTGAGGTAGAGTTCTCTGAATCCAAGTATCTAGTTCACTAATGAGCAAGGGAGGTTCACTTTCCCAAGTCTCATTACCAAACAACTTGGCATTCAGCTTCATGATAGCTCCTAGATATTGAGCAACTTGCTCTCCAGTCACATCTTCATTCTCTTCAGAGGATGAATAATCTTCAGAGCTCATGAATGGCAGAAGGAGATTTAATGGAATCTCTATGGTCTCTGTATGAGCCTCAGATTCCTTTGGATCCTTAATAGGAAACTCCTTCTTGCTTGAGGGACGTCCCAGGAGGTCTTCCTCACTAGGATTTTTGTCCTCCTCCTCCCTTGTGCATTCGGCCATATTGACTAAATCAATGGCCTTGCACTCTCCTTTTGGATTCTCTTCTGTATTGCTTGGGAGAATACTGGGAGGAGTTTCAATTACTTTCTTACTCAGCTGGCCCACTTGTGCCTCCAGATTTCTGATGGAGGATCTTGTTTCATTCATGAAACTGAAAGTGGCCTTTGACAAATCAGAGACTATATTGGCTAAATTAGAAGTGTTTTGTTCATAGTTCTCTGTCTGTTGCTGAGAAAATGATGGATATGGCTTGCTATTGCCCAGCCTATTGCGTCCACCATTGTTAAAGCCTTGTTGAGGCTTTTGTTGATCCTTCCAGGAGAAATTTGGATGATTTCTCCATGATGGGTTATAGGTGTTTCCATATGGTTCACCCATGTAATTAACCTCTGCCATGGCAGGGTTCTCAGGATCATAAGCTTCTTCAGAGGCTGCCTCTCTAGTACTAATGGATGCATGTTGCAATCCATTCAGATTTTGAGAGATTATGTTGACCTGTTAAGTCAACATTTTGTTATGAGCCAATATGGCATTCAGAGCATCAATTTCAAGAACTCCTTTCTTCTGAGGTACCCCATTATTCACGGAATTCCTCTCAGAGGTGTACATGAACTGGTTGTTTGCAACCATGTCAATGAGTTCTTGAGCCTCTTCAGGCGTTTTCTTCAGGTGAATAGATCCACCTGCGGAATGATCCAATGACATTTTCGAAAATTCAGAGAGACCATAATAGAATATATCTAATAGGGTCCGTTCTGAAAACATGTCAGATGGACATCTTTTGGTCAGCTGCTTGTATCTTTCCCAAGCTTCATAGAGGGATTCACCATCTTTTTGTTTGAAGGTTTGAACATCCACTCTCAGCTTGCTCAGCTTTTGAGGAGGAAAGAATTTATCCAAGAAGGCAGTGACCAGCTTATCCCAAGAGTCCAGGCTATCCTTAGGTTGTGAATCCAACCATATTCTAGCTCTATCTCTTACAGCAAAAGGGAAAAGCATGAGTCTGTAGACTTCAGGATCAACTCCATTCGTCTTTACAGTCTCACAGATCTGCAAGAACTCAGTTAAGAACTGATAAGGATCTTCAGAGGGAAGTCCATAAAACTTGCAGTTTTGTTGCATTAAAGCAACTAGTTGAGGCTTAAGCTCAAAGTTATTGGCTCCAATGGCAGGAATGGAGATGCTTCTCCCATCAAACTTGGACGTTGGTTTTGTGAAGTCACCAAGCATTCTCCTTGCATTATTATTATTATTTTCGGCTGCCATGTCCTTCTCCTGTTCGAAAATTTCTGAAAGGTTGTTTCTGGATTGTTGTAATTTAGCTTCTCTTAATTTTCTCTTCAGAGTCCTTTCAGGTTCTGGATCTATTTCAACAAGAGTGCCTTTTTCCCTGTTCCTGCTCATATGAAAGAGAAGAAACAAGAAAAGAAAGAGGAATCCTCTATGTCACAGTATAGAGATTCCTTTATGTTAGTAGAAGAAGAAGGGGGAAGAAGAATGAAGAAGGATGGATTCGGATTTTTGGATGAAGAGAGGTGAAGAGACGTGTTAGTAATTAATTAATTAAATAGAAGAAGAGAAGAGAAAGAGGATTTCGAAAATAATTTTTGAAAAAGAGTTAGTGATTTTCGAAAATTAAAGATAAATTAGAATTAAATTTAAAACTTGAAACAATTAGTTAATTAAAAAGAATTTTTTGAAAAAGAGATGAGATATTTTCGAAAATTAGAGAGGGAAAAGTAGTTAAGTGGTTTTGAAAAAGATAAGAAACAAACAAAAAGTTAGTTGGTTGATTGAAAAAGATTTGAAATCAAATTTTAAAAAGATAAGAAGATAAGAAGTTAGATAAGATATTTTGAAATCAAATTTTGAAAAAGATAAAATTTTTGGAAAAGATAAGATAAAAGATAAAAAGATTTAATTTTAAAAATTTGAAATTATTTACTTCACTAACAAGAAAGTAACAAACTTCAAATTTTTGAACCAATCATATTAATTATTAGTGAATTTTCAAAAATATGATATAAAGATAAGAAAAAGATTTTGAAAATATTTTTGAAAAAGATTTTTGAAATTTTCGAAAATGATAAAAAAATGAAAAAGATATGATTTTTGAAAAAGATTTTAAAAAGATAAGATTTTTAAAATTGAAATTTTGACTTGACTTGTAAGAAACAACTAATTTTTAAAATTTTTTGACCAAGTCAACCCAAAATTTCGAAATTTTGGAGGGAAATAAGGAAAAGATATTTTTTTGATTTTTTGAATTTTTAAGGAAAAACAAAAAAAATGACCCAAAACATGAAAATTTTGGATCAAGACACAAGATGCATGCAAGAATGCTATGAATGTCAAGATGAACACCAAGAACACTTTGAAGATCATGATGAACATCAAGAACACAATTTTGAAAAATTTTGATGCAAAGAAAACATGCAAGACACCAAACTTAGAAATCTTTAATGTATGGAAAATATGAATGCAAAAATGCACATGAAAAACAACAAACAACACAAAACAAGAAATCATCAAGATCAAACAAGAGGACTTATCAAGAACAACTTGAAGATCATGAAGAACACTATGAATGCATGGGATTTTCGAAAAAAATGCAAGAAAAATTTTAAAAGCATGTAATTGACACCAAACTTAAAATTTAACACAAGACTCAAACAAGAAACACAAAATATTTTTGATTTTTATGATTTTCTAATTTTTGTATTTTTATTTTTTTTTTCGAAAATATTTTTTTGGAAAAACGAAAAATAAAAGAAAAATTTTTGAAAAAGATTTTTGAAAAGAAAATTACCTAATCTGAGCAACAAGATGAACCGTCAGTTGTCCATACTCGAACAATCCCCGGCAACGGCGCCAAAACCTTGGTGGACGAAATTGTGATCACTATTCTTTAAGTTGTATGAAATCATTATTGTGGCACCAGTTGTTATCACAACTCCGTTCAACTAACCAGCAAGTGTACTGGGTCGTCCAAGTAATAAACCTTACGTGAGTAAGGGTCGATCCCACAGAGATTGTTGGTATGAAGCAAGCTATGGTTACCTTGTAAATCTCAGTTAGGCAGATTAAAATAGTTTGGGTTTCGAAAATTAAAGAAGAAATAATAAAAGGGATAGAATACTTATGCAGATTCATTGGTAGGAATTTCAGATAAGCATATGGAGATACTGCATGGCTCAAGGACGCCTGCTCTCCCACTGCTTCAACTCAATCCTTCTTACTCCTTTCTATGGCAAGCTGTATGTAGGGCATCACCGTTGTCAGTGGCTACATCCCATCCTCTCAGTGAAAACGTTCCTATG
Source organism: Arachis hypogaea (assembly GCF_003086295.3). NCBI lineage: Eukaryota > Viridiplantae > Streptophyta > Magnoliopsida > Fabales > Fabaceae > Arachis > Arachis hypogaea. The sequence continues at coordinate 109,410,580 of NC_092039.1, forward strand.
CTCTGTCACAGCACGGCTAATCATCTGTCGGTTCTCAATCAGGTTGGAATAGAATCCCTTGATTCTTTTGCGCTTGTCATCACGCCCAGCCTTCAGGAGTTTGAAGTTCGTCACAGTCATTCAATCATAGAGTCCTACTCGGAATACCACAGACAAGGTTTAGACTTTCCGGATCCTCATGAATGCCGCCATCTATCTAACTTATACCACGAAGATTCTGTTGGAGAATCTAAGAGATACACATTCAAGCTCTTGTTGCATGTAGAACGGAAGTGGTTGTCAATCACGTGCGTTCATAAGTGAGAATGATAATGAGGGTTACTTATCATCACATTCATCATGTTCTTGGGTACGAATGAATATCTTGGAATAAGAATAAAAGAGAATTGAATAAAAGACAATGGAATTGCATTAATACTTGAGGTACAGCAGAGCTCCACACCCTTAATCTATGGTGTGCAGAAACTCCACCGTTGAAAATACATAAGTAAAAGGGTCAGGCATGGCCGAATGGCCAGCCCCCTAAAACGTGATCAATAGCCTCTTAGGATGAAGAATAAAACAAAACTGAGACCAAAGATGTCTAATACAATAGTTAAATGTCCTATATATACTAGACTAGCTACTAGGGTTTACATGAGTAAGTAATTGATGCATAAATTCACTTCCGGGGCCCACTTGGTGTATGCTTGGGCTGAGCTTGATCAATCCACGAGCTGAGGCTTCTCTTGGAGTTGAACTCTGAGTTATGACATGTTTTGGGCGTTCAACTCCGGATCATGACGTTTTTCTGGCGTTTAACTCCAGACAGCAGCATGTACTTGGCGTTCAACGCAAAGTTACGTCGTCATTCTTCGAATAAAGTATGGACTATTATATATTGCGGGAAAGCCCTGGATGTCTACTTTTCAACGCTGTTGAGAGCGCGCCAATTGGAGTTCTGTAGCTCCAGAAAATTCATTTCGAGTGCAGGGAGGTCAGATTCCAACAGCATCAGCAGTCCTTTTGTCAGCCTTTTTCAGAGTTTTGCTCAAGTCCCTCAATTTCAGCCAGAATTTACCTGAAATCACAGAAAAACACACAAACTCATAGTAAAGTCCAGAAATGTGAATTTATCATAAAAACTAATGAAAACATTCCTAAAAGTAGCTTAAACTTCCTAAAAACTATCTAAAAACAATGCCAAAAAGCGTATAAATTATCCGCTCATCAATCTCTAAATCATCTCGCAAAGGACACCTCAAAGAGGGATATTAAGGAAGGGAGAGAGGTTTGAATAGGACAACGGGGTGCAAACAAGCCTTCCGAGATTATAAAAATTCTTGGGGCAACCACCCATTCTTACCCGACCAAGGGAAAGTGAAAAGCTCATATTATACCTCGTAGTAGGAAGTCGGGCAATAGCTTCATCACTAGTTAAAGAAGACAAAAGTGGGCAACAACTCGTCTACTTCATCATCAAGGCTCTACAAGGGGCCGAACTAAACTATCAAAAGATAGAAAAGTTCACCTACGCCCTCACATTCTCTTCTCGACAACTCTGCCCATATTTTCAAGCTCACACTATTAGAGTTCGGACCAACCAGCCCATAAAAGGCACCCTACAGAAAACAGACTTAGCTGGAAGAATCCTACAGTGGGCAATTGAGTTATCTGAATTTGATCTTTGACATGAAGCTCGGACAGCCATCAAATCACAGTATCTGGCCGACTTCATTACAGAGTACACTGACACCCCGGGAACTCCTACAAAATGGAAACTCTACAAGGACGACTCTCCAAACAAAACCGGGAGTGGTGCAGGTGTAATTATAGAAAGCGATTAGGGAAGCCAAATCAAGCTAAATAACCAAGCTGAATATGAGGCACTACTGGCTGGTTTAAGGCTAGCTAAGAAGATAGGAGCTTACCGTGTCCAGTGATTCACAAGTAGTCACCTCACAAATAGAAGGGAGCAACCAAGCTGAGGATCCCACCATGAAAAAATAGCCCGGACAATTTGGGGGACCCTAGACAAAACCAGAGAATAGCCCGGACAATTCGGGAGACCCTGGACAAAAACAAAAAACAGCTCGAACAATTTGGGGAATATGAAGTCCGACACATATCTCGGGAGCAGAATGCCCGAGCTGATGTATTTTCAAAACTAGTCAACACCAAACCAGGAGGCAATAACAAAAGCCTCATCCAGGCTACATTATAAGACCACAACAAGGAAGAAAAACAAACCCTCTCCTTGGGGTCCGGCGACACCAACTCATTCTACGGAACCTCCTAAGTCGCACACAGTACTCAGGGTCAGCCACAGTAACACGCATTAAAACTATGGAATCCAGTCAATCAGACATGCCGTCCGGGATCTTAGTAGACATCTCAGTAATATTTTTTCAAGAAGACATAGGTCAACCGTGGGGTTATTACCAAACAACTCGGACAAATAAGAAAACACCTCAGACAATAACAACAAAACATCAAGTGTTAGATACAATAGTAAAAGGGAAACCCCAAGACTCACATGAAAGTCCAGGGGCACCCTTTGGAGGCAACAAGAGAGCAAAAACCCAAATACAAAGTCAAAGCTTTACATCAAAAGCATGTTAGCTTCTACATTGCCCTACCAGAGGAACTCATCAATGTAACATCACCTTGGCCATTCGCAGAATGGGGACTCGACCTCCTCGGATCCCTTCCCCAAGGATCGGGACAAGTCATGTTCCTCATTGTAGGGGTGGATTACGTCACAAAATGGATTGAGGCAGAGCCCCTAGCTAATGCCACTGCTCAAAGAAGTCAGAAATTCTTGTACAGAAACATTATTACAAGGTGTGGGGTTCCTTACTCCATCACCACAGACAATGACACTCAATTCACAGACGCAGGCTTTAGAAAGTTGGTAGCCGACTTGAAAATAAAGCACCAATTCACATCCGTAGAACACCCACGGCTAACGGACAAGCAGAAGCTGCCAATAAGGTCATACTAGCCGGGTTAAAATGGAGGCTACAGGACGCAAAGGGAGCTTGGGCTAAAGAGCTCCCACAAGTCCTATGGGTATATCGGACAACTCCATATTTCACCACAAAGGAATCACTTTTCCGATTGGCTTATGGAATGGAGGCAATGATACAGGTAGAAGTCGAAGAAGGATCTCCCAAAACGATCCTCTACAACGAAAAAGCTTATCCTAAATGACATCGAAACAAGTTGACCGGAAGAGGAAAAGCTAGCAGCTAATTGGAAAGGACCCTGCCAAGTCACGGAAGTACTGGGGAAAGGTCACCATAAAGTGTCAGACCTCGAGGGGCGAGAGCTACCAAGGTCATGGCATGCCTGCAAAAGGCGCCAGGCCGAGATCTAAAAGATTGCCCAACCTAGAAGGGTAAGCACTAACATGTACACACTCTTATTCATATCTTCATTTTATTGTTTAAAAGTTCACAGATTTCCTAAAAAGTTTCCTACCAAGACGTCCGATTACGACAGGTCGGCAAGGTGAAAACCAAATTCACCGTCCGATCACGACAAAGGTCGGCACGGTGAAAAACAAATTCACCGCCTGATCACGACAAAGTCGGTAAGATGAAAGCCAAATTCATCGTCCGATTACAAAGCGACAGGTTGGTAAGGTGAAAACCAACTTCACCGCCCGACCACGATGAAAACCGAATTCATCGTTTGATTTCGACAAAGGTCGACAAAGTGAAAAAATTCACTGCTCAATCAAGACGCATTAATCTGAAGCATTCATCGTCTGATTATAAAGCACTAGGTTGACAGAAAGTGAAGAACAGATTCACTGTACGATCTCGATAGGAATGATCGTCCGACAAAGGTGAAAACACGATTCACCTAAAGGACGATCAAACCGGGATAGAAACCACCATCTACAAATCGGCAAAGATGAACACAGAATAATGCAAGAAGTTATCGAAAGTGATCCCAAAAAGAACCTGACGAGGTCTTATGGATTGCTATATAATAACTTAAAAAGACTGGCCGACACTAAAAATTCGGACCAAGTCAACCCAAGTTATCAGCAAATCCCTAGAAAGAGGTCTGGCCAACCCTATTAAAGAGGAATTGCTATAACTTAGAAGAGATTGATCTAACGAAGTCGGTTTCCTACAAAACAAGTTACAAAAGTAATCCCTGAAAGAGACCTAACAAAGGTCTAAGAAAGAGGATTACAAAAATAATTTAGAAGAGATCGACCTAACGAAGTTGGTTTCCTTCAAAACAAGTTATAAAAGTAATCCCTGAAAGAGACCTGAACAAGGTCCAAGAAAAAGGATTACAGAAATAACTAAGGAGAGCCCGACATGACAAAGTCGGCCCAAATGACAAAAGAGTTATAAAAGTAATCCCTAAAAGAGACCTGAACAAGGTCCAAGAAAAAGGATTAGAGAAATAACTCAAGAGAGCCCCGACACGACGAAAGTTGGCCCACAACACAAAAGTTATAAAAGTAATCCCTGAAAGAGACCTGAACAAGGTCCAAAAAAGAGGATTACAGAAATAACCTGGAAAGCTATAGATTGGACCGACAAGAAGAAGTCGGACCAACGAAAGCTACAGCTCGGACCGACAAGAAGAAGTCAGACTAACGAAAGCTATAGATTAGACCGGCAAGAAGAAGTCGGACCAACGAAAGCTACAGCTTGGACCGACAAGAAGAGGTCGAACCAGCAAAAGCTAAAGAAGGATCGACAAGAGAAATCGGACAAACGAAAAACGTGCGCTAAAGGACCACCTCGACTAAGCAGAAAGTGGACAAAACCAGAAGTGATCAAAAGAGATCGGACAACAAAAGTGCCGACACTCCATGAAGATCCTCAAAAAGGGACAAAGACATCTTGCAAACAGCCAGAGGAAGGCCAGGAATGCTTTGTTAAAAGGTACGAAGTCTTGAAAAAAAACACTACTTAAAAGGCAAACGCACAAATCAAAACGGCGCTAAAAAGTCATCCAAACAGACTATAAAAAAGTTCCCCATCGGAACACTACCTAAAAAGTTGTTGGATTATGACTAAAAAGCCCGAACAGCGAAGACAAACAAGCCGAAAGAAGGCTAAAAAGTCCCCTCAACAAAGTAAAAGGGGCAATACCAGACTCGCACAAGGAGAAACTACTCAAAGATCGACCAAAGTCAGGATGCTTGAGCATGACTTCCCCAAAGATATTGAAACTCTGAAAGCACGGTCTCACGAAAAAGTCTGAACTCAAGCAGGGGCAAAGTCATACAGGTCGACGTCAGCTAAAATAAGAGGCGCAAGTACGACTTCAAAAAAGAACAAGCCAAAAGGTTGGGAAACAACTTAAGGCTCAAATACGCTTAGCCAAAAAGGATACAGCTCCACTCAAAGAAGGAACAATCTCAAACAGGGCTATGAACATCATCCAAGACTAAAAAAGGTTCTATATAAAGAACACTAAAAAGTCATTGGACAAAACACTTAAAGTCCGGATATCAAGCCGCAAGGATAACTTCGCCAAAGTAGAGGGTTGTCAACACAAACTTAAAGTAAGGCGTGATCCAGAAGGCAAGGGTAGAAAAAACCACACTACCACTCAAAAGAGGTTGGACTGTTGTTCCGAGGGTTACCTGAAACTGTAGGTCGATCTCGGATGAGATCTTCGGTGTTGGTCGGAGCCGACGTGTCCGGCAGATGTACGACGGCCGGAGCTGGTGTGCCCGACTTGTTGGACTTGGTGGTGGTGCTGATCCTTCGTCCCCGGAGGGTGGGGGGTACCTGCAAGGGACTCCGATGCTTAAGTTAGCAAGGGTATTAAGCAGGTATTGAGTAGAATCAGAGTATGAGTTATACCTGGGTGCTCCAGTGTATTTATAATGGTGAGATGTGGCCTCCTGTGGATAAGATAAGTTGGTTATCTTATCTTTGTCTTTATCTTATCTTTAAGTGAGGTCATCTTTAGGGGAACCGCCTTTATCTCTACGGGCTTGGGCTGCCCTTGGATTTTGGGACGTGTCCCTTTTATTTGGGCCCTTTTCTTGGGCTTTCCTGTGACTTGTCCGAGCTATTTGAGAAGAGGTCGGGTTTTCCTGACCTGAAGAGGTCGGTTGCTTTGTCTGTAGAACATCCCGGATCGGACAGCTCGATCCAGGGTATGAACAGTGCCCCTACTTGAGCTCGGTCTTCTTTTTTCGAGGCCGAGTCTTTTGACTTCGGTCCTTTCTTCAGTGAAGTCGAACTCAAGCATTTTGTCGATTCCTTTCTTTGTAGAGTCTTTTTTGAATGTAGAACTTTTTCCTCTAGAAGCGCGCGCTTTTTGTATTAGCGCTTTTTTGGGAACGCAAGCAGTTTTAACATCCGCATTTAGTTGCCATTAATTGCCCCATTCTCTCTTGGCTTTTATTTTGAATCTCTCAATCAAAAAACGGTTTCTCTTCTTCACTTCTTCTCCGTAACTCCTCCCTTTACTCTCTCATTTTCTGTTTCTTGCCCAGAGTTTGTAGTTTCTTCTTTGTGACGTCTGTTCTGCTACTGCGTTTTCGGAAGAGGGCTGATTCCACATTTTCTCCTTCTGTCTTTGCATTCTTCCACTTCGAGGGGGTGGTTTTGTTGCTTCTGCTCTTCAGCTTTCTTCGAGGTTTTCTTCTATTCCCCAGGTTAGTTCCCATTTCGTGTTTCCTCGTTTATTTCTGATTTTGCGATGGAGTTTTCCTTTTGATCTTCCTTTTGGAGAAAGTTTGGATCTTTCTGTTTTTATCATGCTTGACTTGTTGCATGCTATGGTTTTTTCTCTTTTTCAGTCTGAATCTTTTTGTTTGCTTGAATCTTTTTCTTTTGCATGTTGCCGCTGTTTCTGTTTGTGCTTTGGATGATGATTTTTGCTTGATCAAGAAAAGTTTGTGCCTTTGCTGTTTTTCCATTGGCCTTTTTGGTGTTCTGATGGACTGTAGCAGTAGTGTTGGTAAACTGTAGGAGCAATGCTTTTCCTGATAAACTGTAGAAGGGTGGATTTTTTGCGTTTTTTGCTTCCTTTGCTTTCTTTTCTGGACTTTATTCTGATGAGTGCCGAGATGTAGATTGTAGAAATGATTTTGAGGACCCTTCTTGTTTACTGCCTCCAAGGGATGCTCCAAGACTTCTTCTCTTGAGTCTTCAGGTTTTTCCCTTTTTGGTTAATCCGTCCGTTTGAGATGTTTTGACCCATGTTCGAGATGTTTTTAAGTAATCCACTCTTCTTTTCTTTTTGTAGGATTTAGTTGGCCTCATGTCTTCCCGAAATAACGTTGTAGAGATGCCTTCCCAGGTTCCTGCGGGTATGGTCGATTGGGTGGACTCCATGGTTCTCCTGTGTGTCTCGCTGGCTGATTCTGAGTTTTGTGCTCAACTTAGGCAGTTTCATAGTGTCTGTAGCAATTCTGGTGATGAGAAGAACTATGAACTTGTCCCTCCTTCTTCTAACGAGAGAGTCTGTTTTTCAACTCGGGTTGTTGATGGTCGCCCTTTCTTTTATGTTTATGACTTTTTCTTTGGTCCGCTGGGTATTACTCTTCCTTTTACTCAATTTGAAACCGACCTGTTATGGTCTTGTAATATTGCCCCCTCTCAACTTCACCCTAATTCCTGGGGTTTTATAAAGATTTTTCAATTGTTGTGGAATGGTTTTGGTATCCCTGCTTCCCAATCTCTCTTTTTCTATCTGTTTGTCTTGGCTAAGCCCGGAGTGGTAAAAAAGAAGGCAGTTTGGGTCTCCTTTTGCTCTTCCCAAGGAAAGAAGGTCTTTTCCAAGTTTGACGAGTCATTCTGTGATTTTAAAAACTACTTTTTCAAGGTCCGAGCTGTTGAAGGAGCTCGGCCCTTTTTTCTGGACGAAAATGATGAGCCTGCCTTTCCCCTGGAATGGCAAAAAGATTGAGGGTCTCCAGGTATTCTTGGGACATGTTGGATAAGGCTGAGCGGGCCTTTGTGACTGTTTTGGAAGAGTGCTGGGGTCAGCCTCCCCATCTTGATACAAAGAAATTTCTAACCAATCCTTCTCTTCTTCAAACTGAATTGGGTATCTTGTGTTTTCTTTGCTATCTATTTATGTTTACTTGTAGCTGTTTTTCCGACTTGTTCGATTTGTAGCTTTGACTTCTGTTTTATTTGCAGAGGCAATGAAGAATAATGAATCCATGAAAGCTTTTAAGAGGGCGTAGAAGGCGACTGCTGCCAGGAATATTGCCGCCAAGGCGGCTGGGGAGGGGTCCTCCTAAGTGCGCGAGAAGCCATCAGTGCCGAGTTCCCCCATAGTGAAGAAAGCAATTCCGACACCTCAGGTCCGCTTGGTGGATCCTCATCCTGCTCCTGCCGTTCCATCTGCTGCCCCTCCAAGTAAGAAGCAAAAGACGGTTGAGCCCTTCGACCTTAATGCCCCTGACTTCAATGCCATCGAGTTCATAGATCAACAAATTGGGCCCTATGGTACCCTTTCAATGGACGATGTGTCCATCCTCCATCATTTGGAATTTATGGCCCGGAATCACGTGCAGATGGCGTTTATGGCGGCCGCTATACACCGGACTGCTCAAAGTCTCCCTCTTCATGCCACCAAGGCATTTATGGAGGAGGCAAAGCAAGAGTTTAACCGGATGAAGGGGCTGAAGGAGGAGCTCGAATTAAAGGTGACCAAGTTAGAGAAGGATTTAGAGAATGAGAAGGCGAGTTCCCTTTCATTGGCGGCTTCTTTGAGGTTGGCGGAGGACACAGCCCTGATGCATAAAGATAGTTATGTTATAACTTATCGGGAGGTGATGCGTCTGAGGGGGGAGTTGGACAGTGCTCGGGAGGATTATTCTGAGCTCCAAGGTCATCTTGACGGCAGCGTGACTGCTGCTTACGAGAACTTGAAGGAGCAAGTTCGGGTCATTGCTCCCGAGGCTGATCTCACCCTTTTTAGTTTAGACAATGTTGTCAGAGATGGCAAGATTATCCCTGATGACGAGGGTGATGATGATGCTGATCCTCCTCCTGTGTCCTCTGCCAAAGTGTCGACTACCTCTGCTCCTCTGGTTGCACCTGATTCGGATTGCCAAGTTCTGAACAGGGAGGATGGAACTATAGATGCCGTGCCTATTCAGACTCGTCCTCCTTCTCCTTGTCCTGATACTGCCAAGGATGCTCCTGATGTTTGCTGATCTTTTTCTGGATTCTCATGTTAGTTGGCCCGGCTTGTGGGCTCTTAAAACTTTTTATTTATTTGCTGACGTTTTCTGGTTGTTTTGTCTGGCAACCTTTTGAAAAACAAAAGTAGCTCGTTATCCTTTTTTGATGGCCTTCGAGGCTTTAAAATTTTTGTAGATCATATCAAAGTTTTTGATATTTTCTTCTGTTTTCTGAGAATGTTGGACCTTGCAGTTTGACCTTTTTGGATTGCCTCGTGCTTATCGTTTGTAGCTTGGATCCTCTGTAATTGTGTGGATCCGACTTGTTTTCTCATTTTTGTAGGTATTTTTGGTGTTTCTCCAACTGATTTCTTTGCGTTGATTCCCTTTATTTCTGTAATCCTCTTTTCTGGACCTTCGTAGGAGTCCGACTTCGTTTAGGTCGGTCTCTTCTAAGTTCTTTCTTGGATTTTTATCAGATCTCTTTCAGGGGTTACTTGTATAACTTTTCAGTAGCGGGAGTCCGACTTTGTTATGTCGGTCTCCTTTAAGTTATAGCGTAATCCTCTTTCTTGGATCTTTATCAGATCTCTTTCAGAGATCTTTATCAATTAATGATTTGATTCAAAATTTCAAGTATGTTGCCTTTTCTGTTGAGAAAGGTTTAATGTTTGAATCATATCTTTTCTTGTTAGCCAAGTTATTAATTTTTAAAATCAAATCCTTTTTTTTAAAATGTTTTTCAAATCATATATTATCAATCACATCTTTTTAAAACCAATCATATCTTCTTAACCACATCTTTTTCAAAATAGTTTTCAATCAAATCTTTTTGATTTCTAATTTCAAAATCTTTTTCAAAAATCACTTTACTTCTTTCTCAATCTTGGTTTTCGAAAATCAATTAGTGTTTTTCAAAATGTTTTCAAAATCTTTTACTTAATTTTCGAAAATTATTTCCCTTCTTCTCACATCCTTCTATTTATGGACTAACACTATTCCTTAATGAACAATTCAAACTCCATCTCTCTTGATAAGTTCGAATTCTTCTACTTCTGCCTTCTATTTTTCTTTCCCTCTGACACATCAAGGAATCTCTATACTATGACATAGAGGATTCCACATTTTCTTGTTCTCTCCTCTTTCATATGAGCAGGAGTAAAGACAAAAGCATTCTTGTTGAGGCTGATCCTGAACCTGAAAGGACCTTGAAGCGAAAGCTAAGAGAAGCTAAGGCACAATTCTTTGTAGAGGACCTAACAGAAATCTTCAAAGAAGAAGAATCCATGGCAGCCGAAAACAACAACAATGCCAACAATGCAAGGAAGGTGTTGGGTGACTTTACTGCACCTACTCCCGACTTCTATGGGAGAAGCATCTCTATCCCTGCCATTGGAGCAAACAACTTTGAGCTTAAGCCTCAATTAGTTTCTCTAATGCAACAGAATTGCAAGTTCCATGGACTTCCATTGGAAGATCCTCATCAGTTTTTAGCTGAGTTCTTGCAAATCTGTGACACTGTCAAGACTAATGGGGTTGACCCTGAGGTCTACAGACTTATGCTATTCCCTTTTGCTGTAAGAGACAGAGCTAGAATATGGTTGGACTCACAACCTAAAGAAAGCCTGAACTCTTGGGAAAAGCTAGTCAATGCCTTCTTGGCAAAGTTCTTTCCACCTCAAAAATTGAGTAAGCTTAGAGTGGAAGTCCAAACCTTCAGACAGAAGGAAGGAGAATCCCTCTATGAAGCTTGGGAAAGATACAAACAATTAATCAGAAAGTGTCCCTCTGACATGCTTTCCTAATGGAGCATCATAGGTATTTTCTATGATGGTCCTCTGAACTATCCAAGATGTCTTTGGATAGCTCTGCTGGAGGATCTCTTCATCTGAAGAAGACGCCTACAGAAGCTCAAGAGCTGATTGAAATGGTTGCAAATAATCAATTCATGTACACTTCTGAAAGGAATCCTGTGAACAATGGGACTAATCAGAAGAAAGGAGTTCTTGAGATTGACACTCTGAATGCCATATTGGCTCAGAACAAAATATTGACTCAACAAGTCAATATGATTTCTCAAAGTCTATCTGGAATGCAAAACGCACCAAGCAGTACTAAGGAAGCTTCATCTGAAGAAGAAGCTTATGATCCTGAGAACCCTTCAATGGAAGAGGTGAATTACATGGGAGAACCCTATGGAAACACCTATAATCCTTCATGGAGAAATCATCCAAATCTTTCATGGAAGGATCAACAGAGACCTCAACAAGGTTTCAACAACAATAATGGTGGAAGAAACAGGTTTATCAATAGCAAGCCTTTTCCATCATCTTCTCATCAACAGATAGAGAGTTCTAAGCAGAACACCTCTGACTTAGCAACCATGGTCTCTAATCTAATCAAAACCACTCAAAGTTTCATGACTGAAACAAGGTCCTCCATTAAAAATTTGGAGGCACAAGTGGATCAGCTGAGTAAGAAAATTACTGAACTCCCTCCTAGTACTCTTCCAAGCAATACAGAAGAAAATCCAAAAGGAGAGTGCAAGGCCATCAACATGGCCGAATTTGGAGAGGAGGAAGAGGCAGTGAACGCCACTGAGGAAGACCTCGATGGACGTCCACTGGCCTCCAATGAGTTCCCCAATGAGGAACCATGGGAATCTGAGGCTCAAAATGAGACCATAGAGATTCCATTAGATTTACTTCTGCCATTCATGAGCTCTGATGAGTATTCTTCCTCTGAAGAGGATGAGTATGTCACTAAAGAGCAAGTTGCTAAATACCTTGGAGCAATCATGAAGCTAAATGACAAGTTATTTGGAAATGAGACTTGGGAGGATGAACCCCCTTTGCTCACCAAAGAACTGGATGACTTGTCTAGGCAGAAATTACCTCAAAAGAGACAGGATCCTGGGAAGTTTTCAATACCTTGTACCATAGGCACCATGACCTTTAAGAAGGCCTTGTGTGACCTAGGGTCAAGTGTAAACCTCATGCCTCTCTCTGTAATGGAGAAGCTAGGGATCTTTGAGGTGCAAGCTGCAAAAATCTCACTAGAGATGGCAGACAACTCAAGAAAACAAGCTTATGGACTTGTAGAGGATGTTCTGGTAAAAGTTGAAAACCATTACATCCCTGCTGATTTCATAGTCCTAGAGACTGGGAAGTGCATGGATGAATCCATCATCCTTGGCAGACCCTTCCTAGCCACAGCAAAGGCTGTGATTGATGTTGATAGAGGAGAATTGATCATTCAAGTGAATGAAAAATCCTTGGTGTTTAAGGCTCAAGGATATCCCTCTGTCACCATGGAGAGGAAGCATGAAGAGCTTCTCTCAAAACAGAGCCAAACAGAGCCCCCACAGTCAAACTCTAAGTTTGGTGTTGGGAGGCCACAACCAACTTCTAAGTTTGGTGTTGAACCCCCACATTCAAACTCTAAGTTTGGTGTTGGGAGGTTCCAACATTGCTCTGAGCATCTGTGAGGCTCCATGAGAGCCCACTGTCAAGCTAATGACATTAAAGAAGCGCTTGTTGGGAGGCAACCCAATCTTATTATATTTATCTATTCTCTTTTGTTATTTTATGTTTTCTGTAGGTTGATGATCATGAGAAGTCACAAAATCAATTGAAAAAGCAAAAACAGAATGAAAAATAGAAAGAAAAACAGCACACCCTGGAGGAAGATCCTGCTGGCGTTTAAACGCCAGTAAGGCTAGCAGATGGGCGTTTAACGCCCAGTCTGGCACCATTCTGGGCGTTTAACGCCAGAAAGGGGCACCAGACTGGCGTTAAACGCCAGAAAAGGGCAAGAACTCGGTGTTAAACGCCAGAAGTGGGCACCAACCCGGCGTTTAACGCCAGAATTGGCATAAAGAGCAATTTTGCTCGCCACTTGGTGCAGGGATGACTTTTCCTTGACACCTCAGGATCTGTGGACCCCACAGGATCCCCACCTACCCCACCACTCTCTCTCTTCTTAACCCATTCACCAATCACCTCAACACCTCTTCCCCAAAAACCCTTCACCTATCAAATCCCATCTTTCTCTTCACCACTCACATCCATCCTTCATAAAACCCCACCTACCTCACCATTCAAATTCAAACCACTTTTCCTCCCAAACCCACCCATACATTACCGAACCATAACCCTCCTTCCACTCCTATATAAACCCTTCTTCACCCCCTTCTTTTGCTCGAGGACGAGCAAACCTTTTAAGTTTGGTGTGGTAAAAGCATTGCTTTTTGTTTTTCCATAACCATTTATGGCATCCAAGGCCGGAGAAACCTCTAGAAAGAGGAAAGGGAAGGCAAGAGCTTTCACCTCCGAGTCATGGGAGATGGAGAGATTCATCTCAAGGGTGCATCAAGACCACTTCTATGAAGTTGTGGCCTTGAAGAAGGTGATCCCGAGGTCCCTTCAAACTCAAAAAGAGTGAATATCCAGAGATCTGACATGAGATCCGAAGAAGAGGTTGGGAAGTTCTTACCAACCCCATTCAACAAGTCGGAATCTTAATGGTTCAAGAGTTCTATGCCAATGCATGGATCACCAAGAACCATGATCAAAGTGTGAACCCGGACCCAAAGAATTGGCTTACTATGGTTCGGGGGAAATACTTGGATTTTAGTCCGGAAAATGTAAGGTTGGCATTCAACTTGCCCATGATGCAAGGAGATGAACATCCTTACACTAGAAGGGTCAACTTTGATCAAAGGTTGGACCAAGTCCTCACAGACATTTGTGAAGAGGGCGCCCAATGGAAGAGAGATTCAAGAGGAAAGCCGGTTCAATTGAGAAGGCATGACCTCAAGCCCGTGGCTAGAGGATGGTTGGAGTTTATCCAACGCTCAATCATTCCCACTAGCAATCGGTCCGAAGTTACTATAGACCGGGCTATCATGATTCATAGCATCATGATTGGAGAAGAAATAGAAGTTCATGAGGTTATATCTCAAGAACTTTATAAGGTGGCGGACAAGTCCTCTACCTTGGCAAGGTTAGCCTTTCCTCATCTCATTTGTCACCTCTGTTATTCAGTTGGAGTTGACATAGAAGGAGACATCCCCATTGATGAGGACAAGCCCATCACTAAGAAGAGGATGGAGCAAACAAGAGATCCCTCTCATCATCAAATCCCTGAGATGCCTCAAGGGATGCACTTTCCCCCACAAAACTATTGGGAGCAACTGAACACCTCCCTAGGAGAATTGAGTTCCAACATGGGACAACTAAGGGTGGAGCACCAGGAACATTCCATTCTCCTCCATGAAATTAGAGAAGATCAAAGAATCATGAGAGAGGAGCAACAAAGACAAGGAAGAGACATTGAGGAGCTCAAGCACTCCATAGGATCTTCAAGAGGAAGAACAAGCCGCCATCACTAAGGTGGACCCGTTCTTTAATTTCCTTGTTCTTTATTTTATGTTTTTCGAAAATTATGCTTGTGTTTATTTATGTTTGTGTCTTGTGATCATTAGTGTCTTAGTGTCTATGCCTTAAAGTTATGAATGTCCTATGAATCCATCACCTCTCTTGAATGAAAAATGTTCTTAATTGAAAAAGAGAAGAATTGCATGAATTTTGAATTTTATAACAGTTTAATTATTTTGATGTGGTGGCAATACTTTTGTCTTCTGAATGTATGCTTAAACAGTGCATATGTCTTTTGAATTTGTGGTTCATGAATGTTGGCTCTTGAAAGAATGATGAAAAAGGAGAAATGTTACTGAGGATCTGAAAAATCATTAAAATGATTCTTGAAGCAAGAAAAAGCAGTGAATACAAAAAAAAATCGAAAAAAAGAAAGAAAAAGAAAGAGAAAAAGAAAGAGAAAAAGAAAGAAAAAGAAAGAAATAAAGTTGTGATCCAAGGCAAAAAGAGTGTGCTTAAGAACCCTGGACACCTCTAGTTGGGGACTCTAGCAAAGCTGAGTCATAATCTGAAAAGGTTCACCCAATTACGTGTCTGTGGCATGTATGTATCCGGTGGTAATACTGGAAGACAGAGTGCTTTGGGCCACGGCCAAGACTCAATAAGTAGCTGTGTTCAAGAATCATCATACTTTTCTAGGAGAATCAATGGCACTATCTGGATTCTGAGTTCCTAAAGAAGCCAATCATTCTGAATTCCAAAGGATAGAGTGAGATGCCAAAACTATTCAGAGGCAAAAAGCTAAAAGCCCCGCTCATCTAATTAATACTGATCTTCATAGATGTTTTTGGAATTCATTGTATATTCTCTTCTTTTTATCTTATTTGATTTTCAGTTGCTTGAGGACAAGCAACAATTTAAGTTTGGTGTTGTGATGAGCGAATAATTTGTACGCTTTTTGGCATTGTTTTTAGTATGTTTGAGTTAGTTTTTAGTATATTTTTATTAGTTTTTAGTTAAAATTCACTTTTCTGGGCTTTACTATGAGTTTGTGTATTTTTCTGTGATTTCAGGTATTTTCTGGCTGAAATTGAGGGACCTGAGCAAAAATCTGATTCAGAGACTAAAAAGGACTGCAGATGCTGTTGGATTCTGACCTCCCTGCACTCGAAGTGGATTTTCTGGAGCTACAGAAGCCCAATTGGTGCGCTCTTAATGGCGTTGGAAAGTAGACATCCTGGGCTTTCCAGCAATATATGATAGTCCATACTTTGCCCAAGATTTGATGGCCCAAACCGGCATTCAAAGTCACCCTCAGGATTTCCAGCGTTAAACGCCGGAACTGGCACAAGGATGGGAGTTAAACGCCCAAACTGGCACCAAAGCTGGCGTTTAACTCCAAGAAGAGTCTCTACATGAAAATGCGTCAATGCTCAGCCCAAGCACACACCAAGTGGGCCCGGAAGTGGATTTTTATGTCATTTACTCATCTCTGTAAATCCTAGGCTACTAGTTCTCTATATATAGGACCTTTTACTATTGTATTCTGATCTTTGGATCGGAGATAATTGTCTGATCTTCTGATCTTTGGATCTGAGATCATCTTCTGATCTTTGGAGTCTTTTGATCTTTAGATCTTTTGATCACTTTGGGAGGCTGGCCATTCGGCCATGCCTAGACCTTGTTCTTATGTATTTTCAACGGTGGAGTTTCTACACATCATAGATTAAGGTGTGGAGCTCTGCTGTACCTCGAGTATTAATGCAATTACTATTGTTCTTCTATTCAATTCCGCTTGTTCTTGTTCTAAGATATCACTTGTTCTTCAACATGATGAATGTGATGATCCGTGACACTCATCATCATTCTCACCTATGAACGTGTGCCTGACAACCACCTCCGTTCTACCTTAGATTGGGTGGATATCTCTTGGATTCTTTAACCGGAATCTTCGTGGTATAAGCTAGAACTGATGGCGGCATTCAAGAGAATCCGGAAGGTCTAAACCTTGTCTGTGGTATTCTGAGTAGGATTCAATGATTGAATGACTGTGACGAGCTTCAAACTCCTGAGGGCGGGGCGTTAGTGACAGACGCAAAAGAATCACTGGATTCTATTCCGGCCTGATTGAGAACCGACAGATGGATAGCCGTGCCGTGACAGGGTGCGTTGAACATTTCCACTGAGAGGATGGGAGGTAGCCACTGACAACGGTGAAACCCTTGCATACTGCTTGCCATGGAAAGGAGTAAGAAGGATTGGATGAAGACAGTAGGAAAGCAGAGAGACGGAAGGGACCAAGCATCTCCATACGCTTGTCTGAAATTCCCACCAATGAATTGCATAAGTATCTCTATCTTTATCTTTATGTTTTATTCGTATATCACCCATACCCATTTGAGTTTGCCTGACTAAGATTTATAAGGTGACCATAGCTTGCTTCATACCAACAATCTCTGTGGGATCGACCCTTACTCGCGTAAGGTTTATTACTTGGACGACCCAGTACACTTGCTGGTTAGTTGTGCGAAGTTGTGTTTATGCCATGGTATTGAACACCAAGTTTTTGGGTTCATCACCGGGGATTAATTGAGTTGTGAAAAGTAGTGATCACAATTTTGCCTATCAAGTATTTGGCGCTGTTGCCGGGGATTGTTCGAGTTTGGACAACTGACGGTTCATCTTGTTGCTTAGATTAGGTATTTTTTCTTCAGAGTTCTTAAGAATGAATTCTAGAGTTTCATGATGATCTGTTGAAGTCTGGCTGGCTGTGAAGCCATGTCTAATTTTATTGGACCGAGGTTTCAACTTATCATCACAAGAGCATGTTGATTTCTATCAATCTTGCGGTTGGAGCAGTGATCTGCTAAGGCTTGGCTGGCCGTTGGCCATGTCTAGTGTTTTGGACCGAAGCTTTCTTTGAAAGCTTGGCTGGTTGTGAAGCTGATGAGCGGATAATTTGACGCTTTTTGGCATTGTTTTTAGTATGTTTTTAGTATATTTTAATTAGTTTTTAGTATATTTTTAGTAGTTTTTAGTTAAAATTCACTTTTCTGGACTTTACTATGAGTTTGTGTGTTTTTCTGTGATTTCAGGTATTTTCTGGCTGAAATTGAGGGTTCTGAGCAAAAATCTGATTCAGAGGCTGAAAAGGACTGCAGATGCTGTTGGATTCTGACCTCCCTGCACTCGAAGTGGATTTTCTGGAGCTACAGAAGCCCAATTTGCGCGCTCTCAACGGCGTTGGAAAGTAGACATCCTGAGCTTTCCAGCAATGTATAATAGTCCATACTTTGCCCGAGATTTGATGGCCCAAACTGGCGTTGCAAATCAGCTTCAGAATTCCCAGCGTTTAACGCTGGAACTGGCATAAAAATTAGAGTTAAACGCCCAAACTGGCACAAAAGCTGGCGTTTAACTCCAGGAAGAGCCTCTACACGAAAATGCTTCATTGCTCAGCCCAAGCACACACCATGTGGGCCCGGAAGTGGATTTTTCTGTCATTTACTCAATTCTGTAAACCCTAGGTTACTAGTTCACTATTAATAGAATCTTTTGACATTGTATCTGTACCTCATGACACTTTACACGTTTCTTTGTGTACCTTCCACGGCATGAGTCTCTAAACCCCATGGTTGGAGGTGAGGAGCTCTGCTGTGTCTTGATGGATTAATGCAATTACTACTGTTTTTCATTCAATCATGCTTGCTTCCATTCTAAGATATTACTTGTTCTCAAACTGGATGAATGTGATGATCCGTGACACTCATCATCATTCTCAACTATGAACGTGTGCCTGACAAGCACCTCCGTTCTACCTTAGATTAAGTAGATATCTCTTGGATTCTTTAATCAGAATCTTCGTGGTATAAGCTAGAACTGATGGCGGCATTCAAGAGAATCCGGAAGGTCTAAACCTTGTCTGTGGTATTCTGAGTAGGATTCAATGATTGAATGACTGTGACGAGCTTCAAACTCTTGAAGGCGGGGCGTTAGTGACAGACGCAAAAGAATCACTGGATTCTATTCCGGCCTGATTGAGAACCGACAGATGGATAGCCGTGCCGTGACAGGGTGCGTTGAACATTTCCACTGAGAGGATGGGAGGTAGCCACTGATAATGGTGAAACCCTTGCATACAGCTTGCCATGGAAGGAGCCTTGCGTGCTTGAAGAAGAAGACAGTAGGAAAGCAGAGATTCAGAAGATGAAGCATCTCCAAAACCTCAACCTGTTTCCCCATTACTGCAAAACAAGTACTTATTTCATGTTCTTTTACTTTTCACAATCAATCCTGATCATTTCTGATATCCTGACTAAGATTTACAAGATAACCATAGCTTGCTTCAAGCCGACAATCTCCGTGGGATCGACCCTTACTCACGTAAGGTATTACTTGGACGACCCAGTGCACTTACTGGTTAGTTGTGCGAAATTGCAAAAGTGTGATTGCAATTTCGTGCACTAAGTTTTTGGCGCCGTTGCCGGGGATTGTTCAAGTTTGGACAACTGACGGCTTATCTTGTTGCTTAGATTAGGACTGTTTTATTTTTGTTGGTTTAGAGTCTTTTAGTTGAGTCTAGTTTCATATTTTAAGTTTGGTGTCAATTGCATGCTTTTGCTTTTCTTTTAATTTTCGATTTTGCATGTCCTTAGTCCCTTTTTGATCCGTAAAAATTCTAAGTTTGGTGTCCTCTTTGTGTTTTTCCCTTAAAAATTTTCGAAAATTAGTGTTTGATTTTCTAAAAATTTTAAGTTTGGTGTCATTTTGTTGTTTTTCTCTTTCCTCTTTTCAAAAATCAAATCTTTTTCATAAAATTTTTTCAATCATATCTTTTTAATTGCTAATCTCAAAATCTTTTTAATTAACTAATTGATTCAGTTTTCAATTTGCTTTGATCTTATTTTCTTTTAATTTTCAAATTTTTTTTATTTTATTTTCCTTTTGTTTTTATTTTATTTTTCGGTTAATTCAAAAAAAAAATTTATCTATTTGCAATCCATATCAGTTCCCTTTATCCACTATGGACCTAAGTGGGATTGATCAGTCCAGAAGGACTCTGGGGTCATATGCTAACCCCATTACAGTTGCATATGGGAGTAGCATCTGTACACCTCCCATCAAAGCAAGCAGCTTTGAGCTAAATCCTCAACTCATTATCATAGTGCAGCAAAATTGCCAGTATTCTGGTCTTCCACAGGAAGAACCTACTGAGTTTCTGGCACAGTTCTTATAAATTGCTGACACAGTACATGATAAAGAGGTGGATCAGGATGTCTACAGACTATTATTGTTTCCATTTGCTGTAAAAGATCAAGCTAAAAGGTGGTTGAATAACCAACCTACAGCAAGCATAAAGACATGGAAACAGTTATCAGACAAATTCCTGAATCATTTTTACCCTCCAAAGAGGATGACACAGCTAAGGCTGGACATCCAAGGCTTTAAACAAGAGGATAATGAATCCCTTTATAATGCCTGGGAGAGGTATAGAGGTATGCTAAGAAAATGCCCCTCTGAAATGTTTTCAGAGTGGGTACAGTTAGACATCTTCTACTATGGGCTTACAGAAAAAGCTCAGATGTCTTTAGACCACTCAGCCGGTGGATCTATACACATGAGGAAGACAATTGAAGAGGCTCAAGAGCTTATAGACACTGTTGCTAGAAACCAATATTTGTACTCTAGCAATGAGTTCTCTCCAAAAGAGGAAGTCATGGCAGTAGTCACTGATCCTAATCCTCAAGAACAGATGATCGAGCTTAATCAACAATTGCTCCTGATGACAGAATAGTTAGCAGAATTTAAAGAGATGCTCCATGAAACTAAAGTTGCTAACAAGAGCATAGAACTGCAGTTGAATCAAGCAAAACAGCAGATATCTAAACAGATAACAGAAGAGTGTCAAGCAGTTCAACTGGGGAGTGGGAAGACACTGAACAACACCACTCAAAAGAGTAAAAAGTCAAATAAGGAACAATTGACAGAGGATAACCAAGCCACTGCCCAAAATCCCTCTGAGGACAGTAAGCGCCCAGAGAGGAATACTTTTGGCGTTCAAACGCCAGAAAGGGAAGGAAAGCTGGCGTTAAACGTCCATTCCCTGCCCAGTTCTGGCGTTCAAACGCCAGAAAAGGGGGAAAAGTTGGCGTTAAACGCCCATTTTCCACCCAACCCTGGCGTTCAAACGCCAATTTGGAATCAGACACCTGTGAGTGCTGATAGTAACCCCTCTAAAAAGGCTTCTCCAACCACTTCTGTAAGGAATAAACCTGCAGCAACTAAGGTTGAAGAATATAAAGCCAAGATGCCTTATCCTCAGAAACTCTACCAAGCGGAGCAGGATAAGCAATTTGCCCGCTTTGCAGACTACCTAAGGACTCTTGAAATAAAGATTCCGTTTGCAGAGGCACTTGAGCAAATACCTTCTTATGCTAAGTTCATGAAAGAGATCTTAAGTCATAAGAAGGATTGGAGAGAAACTGAAAAAGTATTTCTCACTGAAGAATGCAGTGCAGTCATTCTGAAAAGCTTACCAGAAAAGCTTCAAGATCCAGGGAGCTTTATGATACCATGCACATTAGAAGGTGCTTGCACCAAGACAGCCCTGTGTGACCTTGGAGCAAGCATCAATCTAATACCTGCATCCACTATCAGAAAGCTTGGGTTGACTGAAGAAGTCAAACCAACCCGGATATGCCTCCAACTTGCTGATGGCTCCATTAAATATCCATCAGGCATAATTGAGGACATGATTGTCAAGGTTGGGCCATTTGCCTTTCCAACTGACTTTGTAGTGCTGGAAATGGAGGAGCACAAGAGTGCAACTCTCATTCTAGGAAGACCTTTCCTAGCAACTGGACGGACCCTCATTGACGTCCAAAAAGGGGAATTAACCCTGAGAGTCAATGAGGATGAGTTCAAGTTGAATGTTGTCAAAGCTATGCAGCATCCAGACACATCAAATGACTGCATGAGCACTGATATTATTGACTCTTTGGTGGAGGAGGTCAATATGACTGAAAGTCTTGAATCAGAGTTAGATGACATCTTTAAAGATGTTCAGCCTGATCTGGAGGAACTAAAGGAAATAAAAGAAATTCTGAAAATTCCTCATGAAGAAGATAAACCTCCTAAACCAGAGCTCAAGCCACTACCACCATCCCTGAAATATGCATTTCTGGGAGAAGGTGACACTTTTCCAGTGATCATAAGCTCTGCTTTAAGTCCACAGGAAGAGAAAGCACTAATTCAAGTGCTAAGGACACACAAGACAGCTCTTGGGTGGTCCATAAGTGATCTTAAGGGCATTAGCCCAGCAAGATGCATGCACAAGATCCTATTGGAGGATGATGCTAAGCCAGTGGTTCAACCACAAAGGCGGCTAAATCCAGCCATGAGGGAGGTGGTGCAGAAAGAGGTCACTAAGTTATTGGAGGCTGGGATTATTTATCCTATTTCTGACAGCCCCTGGGTGAGCCCTGTCCATGTTGTCCCCAAGAAGGGAAGCATAACAGTGGTTCATAATGAAAAGAATGAACTGGTTCCTACAAGAACAGTTACAGGGTGGCGTATGTGTATTGACTACAGAAGGCTCAATACAGCCACCAGGAAGGATCATTTTCCTTTACCATTCATAGACCAGATGCTAGAGAGACTGGCAGGTCATGAATATTACTGCTTTTTGGATGGCTATTCAGGTTACAACCAAATTGCAGTAGATCCTCAGGACCAAGAGAAAACAGCATTTACATGTCCTTCTGGAGTATTTGCCTACAGAAGGATGCCTTTTGGTCTGTGCAATGCACCTGCAACCTTTCAGAGGTGCATGCTCTCTATCTTCTCAGATATGGTAGAGAAATTTTTGGAAGTCTTTATGGATGACT
Source organism: Arachis hypogaea (assembly GCF_003086295.3). Taxonomy (NCBI): domain Eukaryota; kingdom Viridiplantae; phylum Streptophyta; class Magnoliopsida; order Fabales; family Fabaceae; genus Arachis; species Arachis hypogaea. The sequence goes on from NC_092039.1 coordinate 109,432,956, forward strand.
TTTCAGTATTTGGAGACTCATTCAGCTCCTGCCTTAACCATCTAGCACTTGTTCTGAAAAGATGCCAAGAGACTAACCTGGTCTTAAACTGGGAAAAATATCACTTTATGGTGACTGAAGGAATTGTCCTTGGGCACAAAATTTCAAGCAATGGAATAGAGGTGGATAAGGCAAAGGTAGAGGTAATTGAAAAATTACCACCACCTGCCAATGTTAAGGCAATCAGAAGCTTTCTGGGGCATGCAGGATTCTACAGAAGGTTTATAAGGGATTTTTCAAAAATTACCAAACCTCTGAGTAATCTGCTAGCTGCTGACACTCCATTTATTTTTGATAATGAGTGTCTGCAGGCGTTTGAGACTTTGAAAGCTAAGCTGGTCACAGCACCAGTCATCTCTGCACCAGACTGGACATTACCATTTGAACTAATGTGTGATGCCAGTGACCATGCCATTGGTGCAGTATTGGGACAAAGGCATGGTAAGCTTCTGCACGTCATTCATTATGGCAGCCGTATTCTAAATGATGCACAGAAAAACTATACAACCACAGAAAAAGAGTTACTTGCAGTGGTTTATGCCATTGACAAGTTCAGATCTTATTTAGTAGGATCAAAAAGTGATTGTGTACACTGACCATGCTGCTCTTAAATATCTACTCACAAAGCAGGATTCAAAACCCAGGCTCATAAGATGGGTGTTGCTTCTGCAAGAGTTTGATATAGAAATAAGAGACAGAAAAGGGACAGAGAATCAAGTAGCTGATCACCTGTCAAGGATAGAACCAGTAGCAGGAGCATCCCTCCTTCCTACTGAGATCTCTGAAACCTTTCCGGATGAGCAATTGTTTGCTATTCAGGAAGCTCCGTGGCTTGCAGACAATGCAAACTATAAGACTCAAGGTTCTCCTTCTGTAACCATGGAGAGGAAGCATGAAGAGCTTCTCTCAAAACAGAGTCAAACAGAGCCCCCACAGTCAAACTCTAAGTTTGGTGTTGGGAGGCCACCACCAACTTCTAAGTTTGGTGTTGAACCCCCACATTCGAACTCTAAGTTTGGTGTTGGGAGGTTCCAACATTGCTTTGAACATCTGTGAGGCTCCATGAGAGCCCTCTGTCAAGCTACTGACATTAAAGAAGCGCTTGTTGGGAGGCAACCCAATGATTATATTTTATCTATTTTCCTTTGTTATTTTATGTTTTCTATAGGTTGATGATCATGAGAAGTCACAAAATCAATTGAAAAAGCAAAAATAGAATGAAAAATAGAAAGAAAAACAGCACACCCTGGAGGAGAACTTGCTGGCGTTTAAACGCCAGTAAGGCTAGCAGATGGGCGTTTAACGCCCAGTCTGGCACCATTCTGGGCGTTTAACGCCAGAAAGGGGCACCAGACTGGCGTTAAACGCCAGAAAAGGGCAAGCACTTGGCGTTAAACGCCAGAAATGGGCACCAGCCCGGTGTTTAACTCCAGAATTGGCTCAAAACGCATTTTTGCATGCCACTTGGTGTAGGGATGACTTTTCCTTGACACCTCAGGATCTGTGGACCCCACAGGATCCCCATCTACCCCACCACTCTCTCTCTTCTTTCTTCTTTTGCTCGAGGACGAGCAAACCTTCTAAGTTTGGTGTGGTAAAAGCGTTGCTTTTTGTTTCTCCATAACCATTTATGGCACCTAAGGCCGGAGAAACCTCTAGAAGGAGGAAGGGGAAGGCAAAAGCTTCCACCTCCGAGCCATGGGAGATGGAGAGATTCATCTCAAGGGATGCACTTTCTTCCACAAAACTATTGGGAGCAAATCAACACCTCCCTAGGAGAATTGAGTTCCAACATGGGACAACTAAGGTGGACCCGTTCTTTAATCTCCTTGTTCTTTATTTTCTATTTTTCGAATCTTTATGCTTATGTTTATCCATGTTTGTGTCTTATTACATGATCATTAGTATCTTAGTGTCCATGCCTTAAAGCTATGAATGTCCTATGAATCCATCACCTCTCTTAAATGAAAAATGCTTTAATCACAAAAGAACAAGAAGTACAGGATTTCGAATTCATCTTTGAAACTAGTTGAATTAGTTTGATGTGGTGACAATGCTTTTTGTTTTCTGAATGAATGCTTGAACAGTGCATATGTCTTTTGAATTTGTTGTTTTAAGAATGTTAAAATTGTTGGCTCTTGAAAGAATGATGGAAAAGGAGAACTGTTATTGAGGATCTGAAAAATCATCAAAGTGATTCTTGAAGCAAGAAAAAGCAGTCAATACAAAAAAAAAAAAAGAAAAAAATGAAAAGAAAAGAAAGAGAAAAAGAAAAGAAAAAACATAAAGTTGTGATCCAAGGCAAAAGGAGTGTGCTTAAGAACCCTGGACACCTCTAATTGGGGACTCTAGCAAAGCTGAGTCACAATCTGAAAAGGTTCACCCAATTATGTGTCTGTGGCATGTATGTATCCGGTGGTAATACTGGAAGACAGAGTGCTTTGGGCCACAGCCAAGACTCATAAAGTAGCTATGTTCAAGAATCATCATACTTCACTAGGAGAAACAATAACACTATCTGAGTTCTGAGTTCTTATAGATGCCAATCATTCTAAACTTCAAAGGATAAAGCGAGATGCCAAAACTGTTCGGAAGCAAAAAGCCACTAGTCCCGCTCATCTAATTGGAGCTAAGTTTCTTTGATATTTTGGAGTCTATAGTATATTCTCTTCTTTTTATTCTATTTTGATTTTCAGTTGCTTGGGGACAAGCAACAATTTAAGTTTGGTGTTGTGATGAGCGGATAATTTGTACGCTTTTTGGCATTGTTTTTAGTATGTTTTTAGTATATTTTAATTAGTTTTTAGTATATTTTTAGTAGTTTTTAGTTAAAATTCACTTTTCTAGACTTTACTATGAGTTTGTGTGTTTTTCTGTGATTTCAGGTATTTTCTGGCTGAAATTGAGGGTTCTGAGCAAAAATCTGATTCAGAGGCTGAAAAGGACTGCAGATGCTGTTAGATTCTGACCTCCCTGCACTCGAAGTGGATTTTCTGGAGCTACAGAAGCCCAAATGGCGCGCTTTCAACGGCGTTGGAAAGTAGACATCCTGGGCTTTCCAGCAATATATAATAGTTTATACTTTGCCCGAGATTTGATGGTCCAAACTGGCGTTGCAAATCAGCTTCAGAATTCCCAGCGTTTAACGCTGGAACTGGCATAAAAATTGGAGTTAAACGCCCAAACTGGCACAAAAGCTGGCGTTTAACTCCAAGAAGAGCCTCTACACGAAAATGCTTCATTGCTCAGCCCAAGCACACACCAAGTGGGCCCGGAAGTGGATTTTTCTGTCATTTACTCAATTCTGTAAACCCTAGGTTACTAGTTCACTATTAATAGAATCTTTTGACATTGTATCTGTACCTCATGACACTTTACACGTTTCTTTGTGTACCTTCCACGACATGAGTCTCTAAATCCCATGGTTGGGGGTGAGGAGCTCTGCTGTGTCTTGATGGATTAATGCAATTACTACTGTTTTTCATTCAATCATGCTTGCTTCCATTCTAAGATATTACTTGTTCTTAAACTGGATGAATGTGATGATCCGTGACACTCATCATCATTCTCAACTATGAACATGTGCCTGACAACTACCTCCGTTCTACCTTAGATTAAGTAGATATCTCTTGGATTCTTTAATCAGAATCTTCGTGGTATAAGCTAGAACTGATGGCGGCATTCAAGAGAATCCGGAAGGTCTAAACCTTGTCTGTGGTATTCTGAGTAGGATTCAATGATTGAATGACTGTGACGAGCTTCAAACTCCTGAAGGCGGGGCGTTAGTGACAGACGCAAAAGAATCACTGGATTTTATTCCGGCCTGATTGAGAACCGACAGATGGATAGCCGTGCCGTGACAGGGTGCGTTGAACATTTCCACTGAGAGGATGGGAGGTAGCCACTGACAACGGTGAAACCCTTGCATACAGCTTGCCATGGAAGGAGCCTTGCGTGCTTGAAGAAGAAGACAGTAGGAAAGCAGAGATTCAGAAGATGAAGCATGTACAAAACCTCAACCTGTTTCCCCATTACTGCAAAACAAGTACTTATTTCTTGTTCTTTTACTTTTCACAATCAATCCTGATAATTTCTAATATCCTGACTAAGATTTACAGGATAACCATAGCTTGCTTCAAGCCGACAATCTCCGTGGGATCGACCCTTACTCACGTAAGGTATTACTTGGACGACCCAGTGCACTTGCTGGTTAGTTGTGCGGAATTGCAAAAGTGTGATTGCAATTTCGTGCACCAGAAGCCATGTCTAATTCCTGGACCGGAGTTTTAGACTAAACATTGCATGATTCCTGGAATTCCCATTAAGAATTTTGATATCTTTATTTTCTTTTTTTTTCCACTTAATTTTCGAAAAAGCACAAAAAATTACAAAATCATAAAAACCAAAAATATTTCTTGTTTGAGTCTAAAGTCTCATGTTAAGTTTGGTGTCAATTGCATGTTTCTGTTCTTTTTGCATGTGTCTTCATTAATCTTCAAGTTGTTCTTGATGGTTTCATTGCTCTGATTTTTAAATTCTCTTGACTTGAGTGTTTATGTGTCTCATATGCATTCTCATTTTGTCAGTGTCAGTAGTATACAAACTGCTAAGTTTGGTGTCTTGCACGCATTGTTATTTGATTTTAGTTGCATTTTGATTATTCCTTATCATTAAAAATCCAAAAATATTTTCAATTTGTGTCTTCTCAAGTCAATAATACAGAGAATTGAAGATTCAGAACATACTGCAGTGGAATTACACAGAAAAATCTGGACGTTCAAAACGCCCAGTGAAGAAGGGCAAACTGGCATTTAAACGCCAGCCAGGGTGCCTGGCTAGGCGTTTAACGCCCAAAAGGGTAGTGTTTTGGGCGTTAAACGCCAGAATGTGCACCATTCTGGGCGTTTAACGCCAGGATGGCACAAGAGTGAAGATTCTGTTTTCAATTCAAATTTTTTTCAAGTTTTCAAAATCAAATCTTTTTTCAAATCAAATCTTTTCAATCAAATCTTTTTCAAAATCAATTTCTTTCTATTTTTAAGGATACTTGCTATCAATTAATGATTTGATTCAAAATTTCAAGTATGTTGCCTTTTCTGTTGAGAAAGGTTTAATGTTTGAATCATATCTTTTCTTGTTAGCCAAGTTATTAATTTTTAAAATCAAATCCTTTTTTTTAAAATGTTTTTCAAATCAAATCTTCTCAATCACATCTTTTTAAAACCAATCATATCTTCTTAACCACATCTTTTTCAAAATAGTTTTCAATCAAATCTTTTTGATTTCTAATTTCAAAATCTTTTTCAAAAATCACTTTACTTCTTTCTCAATCTTGGTTTTCGAAAATCAATTAGTGTTTTTCAAAATGTTTTCAAAATCTTTTACTTAATTTTCGAAAATTATTTCCCTTCTTCTTACATCCTTCTACTTATGGACTAACACTATTCCTTAATGAACAATTCAAACTCCATCTCTCTTGATAAGTTCGAATTCTTCTACTTCTGCCTTCTATTTTTCTTTCCCTCTGACACATCAAGGAATCTCTAACTATGACATAGAGGATTCCACATTTTCTTGTTCTCTCCTCTTTCATATGAGCAGGAGCAAAGACAAAAGCATTCTTGTTGAGGCTGATCCTGAACCTGAAAGGACCTTGAAGCGAAAGTTAAGAGAAGCTAAGGCATAATTCTCTGTAGAGGACCTAACAGAAATCTTCAAAGAAGAAGAACCCATGGCAGCCGAAAACAACAACAATGCCAACAATGCAAGGAAGGTGCTGGGTGACTTTACTGCACCTACTCCCGACTTCTATGGGAGAAGCATCTCTATCCCTGCCATTGGAGCAAACAACTTTGAGCTTAAGCCTCAATTAGTTTCTCTAATGCAACAGAATTGCAAGTTCCATGGACTTCCATTGGAAGATCCTCATCAGTTTTTAGCTGAGTTCTTGCAAATCTGTGACACTGTCAAGACTAATGGGGTTGACCCTGAGGTCTACAGACTTATGCTATTCCCTTTTGCTGTAAGAGACAGAGCTAGAATATGGCTGGACTCACAACCTAAAGAAAGCTTGAACTCTTGGGAAAAGCTAGTCAATGCCTTCTTGGCAAAGTTCTTTCCACCTCAAAAATTGAGTAAGCTTAGAGTGGAAGTCCAAACCTTCAGACAGAAGGAAGGAGAATCCCTCTATGAAGCTTGGGAAAGATACAAACAATTAATCAGAAAGTGTCCCTCTGATATGCTTTCCGAATGGAGCATCATAGGTATTTTCTATGATGGTCCTCTGAACTATCCAAGATGTCTTTGGATAGCTCTGCTGGAGGATCTCTTCATCTGAAGAAGACGCATACAGAAGCTCAAGAGCTGATTGAAATGGTTGCAAATAATCAATTCATGTACACTTCTGAAAGGAATCCTGTGAACAATGGGACTAATCAGAAGAAAGGAGTTCTTGAGATTGACACTCTGAATGCCATATTGGCTCAGAACAAAATATTGACTCAACAATTCAATATGATTTCTCAAAGTCTGTCTGGAATGCAAAACGCACCAAGCAGTACTAAGGAAGCTTCATCTGAAGAAGAAGCTTATGATCCTGAGAACCCTTCAATGGAAGAGGTGAATTACATGGGAGAACCCTATGGAAACACCTATAATCCTTCATGGAGAAATCATCCAAATCTTTCATGGAAGGATCAACAGAGACCTCAACAAGGTTTCAATAACAATAATGGTGGAAGAAACAGGTTTAGCAATAGCAAGCCTTTTCCATCATCTTCTCAGCAATAGATAGAGAGTTCTAAGCAGAACACCTCTGAATTAGCAACCATGGTCTCTAATCTAATCAAAACCACTTAAAGTTTCATGACTTAAACAAGGTCCTCCATTAAAAATTTGGAGGCACAAGTGGGTCAGCTGAGTAAGAAAATTACTGAACTCCCTCCTAGTACTCTTCCAAGCAATACAGAAGAAAATCCAAAAGGAGAGTGTAAGGCCATCAACATGGCCGAATTTGGAGAGGAGGAAGAGGCAGTGAACGCCACTGAGGAAGACCTCGATGGACGTCCACTGGCCTCCAATGAGTTCCCCAATGAGGAACCATGGGAATCTGAGGCTCAAAATGAGACCATAGAGATTCCATTATATTTACTTCTGCCATTCATGAGCTCTGATGAGTATTCTTCCTCTGAAGAGGATGAGTATGTCACTAAAGAGCAAGTTGCTAAATACCTTGGAGCAATCATGAAGCTAAATGACAAGTTATTTGGAAATGAGACTTGGGAGGATGAACCCCCTTTGCTCACCAAAGAACTGGATGACTTGTCTAGGCAGAAATTACCTCAAAAGAGACAGGATCCTGGAAAGTTTTCAATACCTTGTACCATAGGCACTATGACCTTTAAGAAGGCCTTGTGTGACCTAGGGTCAAGTGTAAACCTCATGCCTCTCTCTGTAATGGAGAAGCTAGGGATCTTTGAGGTGCAAGCTGCAAAAATCTCACTAGAGATGGCAGACAACTCAAGAAAACAAGCTTATGGACTTGTAGAGGATGTTCTGGTAAAAGTTGAAAACCATTACATCCCTGCTGATTTCATAGTCCTAGAGACTGGGAAGTGCATGGATGAATCCATCATCCTTGGCAGACCCTTCCTAGCCACAGCAAAGGCTGTGATTGATGTTGATAGAGGAGAATTGATCATTCAAGTGAATCAAAAATCCTTGGTGTTTAAGGCTCAAGGATATCCCTCTGTCACCATGGAGAGGAAGTATGAAGAGCTTCTCTCAAAACAGAGCCAAACAGAGCCCCCACAGTCAAACTCTAAGTTTGGTGTTGGGAGGCCACAACCAACTTCTAAGTTTGGTGTTGAACCCCCACATTCAAACTCTAAGTTTGGTGTTGGGAGGTTCCAACATTGCTCTGAGCATCTGTGAGGCTCCATGAGAGCCCACTGTCAAGCTAATGACATTAAAGAAGCGCTTGTTGGGAGGCAACCCAATCTTATTATATTTATCTATTCTCTTTTGTTATTTTATGTTTTCTGTAGGTTGATGATCATGAGAAGTCACAAAATCAATTGAAAAAGCAAAAACAGAATGAAAAATAGAAAGAAAAACAGCACACCCTGGAGGAAGATCCTGCTGGCGTTTAAACGCCAGTAAGGCTAGCAGATGGGCGTTTAACGCCCAGTCTGGCACCATTCTGGGCGTTTAACGCCAGAAAGGGGCACCAGACTGGCGTTAAACGCCAGAAAAGGGCAAGAACTCGGCGTTAAACGCCAGAAATGGGCACCAACCCGGCGTTTAACGCCAGAATTGGCACAAAGAGCAATTTTGCTCGCCACTTGGTGCAGGGATGACTTTTTCTTGACACCTCAGGATCTGTGGACCCCACAGGATCCCCACCTACCCCACCACTCTCTCTCTTCTTCACCCATTCACCAATCACCTCAACACCTCTTCCCCAAAAACCCTTCACCTATCAAATCCCATCTTTCTCTTCACCACTCACATCCATCCTTCATAAAACCCCACCTACCTCACCATTCAAATTCAAACCACTTTCCCTCCCAAACCCACCCATACATGACCGAACCATAACCCTCCTTCCACTCCTATATAAACCCTTCTTCACCCCTTCATTTTCACACAACCTAAACACTACTTCTCCCCCCTTTTGGCCGAACACAAAAGCCATCTCCATCTCCTTTACTTCTTCTTCTTCTACTCTCTTCTTTCTTCTTTTGCTCGAGGACGAGCAAACCTTTTAAGTTTGGTGTGGTAAAAGCATTGCTTTTTGTTTTTCCATAACCATTTATGGCATCCAAGGCCGGAGAAACCTCTAGAAAGAGGAAAGGGAAGGCAAGAGCTTTCACCTCCGAGTCATGGGAGATGGAGAGATTCATCTCAAGGGTGCATCAAGACCACTTCTATGAAGTTGTGGCCTTGAAGAAGGTGATCCCCGAGGTCCCCTTCAAACTCAAAAAGAGTGAATATCCAGAGATCCGACATGAGATCTGAAGAAGAGGTTGGGAAGTTCTTACCAACCCTATTCAACAAGTCGGAATCTTAATGGTTCAAGAGTTCTATGCCAATGCATGGATCACCAAGAACCATGATCAAAGTGTGAACCCGGACCCAAAGAATTGGCTTACTATGGTTCGGGGGAAATTCTTGGATTTTAGTCCGAAAAATATAAGGTTGGCATTCAACTTGCCCATGATGCAAGGAGATGAACATCCTTACACTAGAAGGGTCAACTTTGATCAAAGGTTGGACCAAGTCCTCACAGACATTTGTGAAGAGGGCGCCCAATGGAAGAGAGATTCAAGAGGAAAGCCGGTTCAATTGAGAAGGCATGACCTCAAGCCCGTGGCTAGAGGATGGTTGGAGTTTATCCAACGCTCAATCATTCCCACTAGCAATCGGTCCGAAGTTACTATAAACCGGGCTATCATGATTCATAGCATCATGATTGGAGAAGAAATAGAAGTTCATGAGGTTATATCTCAAGAACTTTATAAGGTGGCGGACAAGTCCTCTACCTTGGCAAGGTTAGCCTTTTCTCATCTCATTTGTCACCTCTGTTATTCAGTTGGAGTTGACATAGAGGGACACATCCCCATTGATGAGGACAAGCCCATCACTAAGAAGAGGATAGAGCAAACAAGAGATCCCTCTCATCATCAAATCCCTGAGATGCCTCAAGGGATGCACTTTTCTCCACAAAACTATTGGGAGCAACTGAACACCTCCCTAGGAGAATTGAGTTCCAACATGGGACAACTAAGGGTGGAGCACCAAGAACATTCCATTCTCCTCCATGAAATTAGAGAAGATCAAAGAATCATGAGAGAGGAGCAACAAAGACAAGGAAGAGACATTGAGGAGCTCAAGCACTCCATAGGATCTTCAAGAGGAAGAACAAGCCGCCATCACTAAGGTGGACCCGTTCTTTAATTTCCTTGTTCTTTATTTTATGTTTTTTGAAAATTATGCTTGTGTTTATTTATGTTTGTGTCTTGTGATCATTAGTGTCTTAGTGTCTATGCCTTAAAGTTATGAATGTCCTATGAATCCATCACCTCTCTTGAATGAAAAATGTTCTTAATTGAAAAAGAGAAGAATTGCATGAATTTTGAATTTTATAACAGTTTAATTATTTTGATGTGGTGGCAATACTTTTGTCTTCTGAATGTATGCTTAAACAGTGCATATGTCTTTTGAATTTGTGGTTCATGAATGTTGGCTCTTGAAAAAATGATGAAAAAGGAGAAATGTTACTGAGGATCTGAAAAATCATTAAAATGATTCTTGAAGCAAGAAAAAGCAGTGAATACAAAAAAAATCGAAAAAAAGAAAGAAAAAGAAAGAGAAAAAGAAAGAGAAAAAGAAAGAAAAAGAAAGAAATAAAGTTGTGATCCAAGGCAAAAAGAGTGTGCTTAAGAACCCTGGACACCTCTAGTTGGGGACTCTAGCAAAGCTGAGTCACAATCTGAAAAGGTTCACCCAATTATGTGTCTGTGGCATGTATGTATCCGGTGGTAATACTGGAAGACAGAGTGCTTTGGGCCACGACCAAGACTCAATAAGTAGCTGTGTTCAAGAATCATCATACTTTTCTAGGAGAATCAATGGCACTATCTGGATTCTGAGTTCCTAAAGAAGCCAATCATTCTGAATTCCAAAGGATAGAGTGAGATGCCAAAACTATTCAGAGGCAAAAAGCTAAAAGCCCCGCTCATCTAATTAATACTGATCTTCATAGATGTTTTTGGAATTCATTGTATATTCTCTTCTTTTTATCTTATTTGATTTTCAGTTGCTTGAGGACAAGCAACAATTTAAGTTTGGTGTTGTGATGAGCGGATAATTTGTACGCTTTTTGGCATTGTTTTTAGTATGTTTTTAGTATGTTTGAGTTAGTTTTTAGTATATTTTTATTAGTTTTTAGTTAAAATTCACTTTTCTGGGCTTTACTATGAGTTTGTGTGTTTTTCTATGATTTCAGGTATTTTCTGGCTGAAATTGAGGGACCTGAGCAAAAATCTGATTCAGAGACTAAAAAGGACTGCAGATGCTGTTGGATTCTGACCTCCCTGCACTCGAAGTGGAGTTTTTGGAGCTACAGAAGCCCAATTGGCGCTCTCTCAACGGCTTTGGAAAGTAGACATCCTGGGCTTTCCAGCAATATATGATAGTCCATACTTTGCCCAAGATTTGATGGTCCAAACCGGCGTTCAAAGTAACCCTCAGGATTTCTAGCGTTAAACGCCGGAACTGGCACAAGGATGGGAGTTAAACGCCCAAACTGGCACCAAAGCTGGCGTTTAACTCCAAGAAGAGTCTCTACACGAAAATGCTTCAATGCTCAGCCCAAGCACACACCAAGTGGGCCCGGAAGTGGATTTTTATGTCATTTACTCATCTCTGTAAATCCTAGGCTACTAGTTCTCTATATATAGGACCTTTTACTATTGTATTCTGATCTTTGGATCGGAGATAATTGTCTGATCTTCTGATCTTTGGATCTGAGATCATCTTCTGATCTTTGGAGTCTTTTGATCTTTAGATCTTTTGATCACTTTGGGAGGCTGGCCATTCTGCCATGCCTAGACCTTGTTCTTATGTATTTTCAACGGTGGAGTTTCTACACATCATAGATTAAGGTGTGGAGCTCTGCTGTACCTCGAGTATTAATGCAATTACTATTGTTCTTCTATTCAATTCCGCTTGTTCTTGTTCTAAGATATCACTTGTTCTTCAACTTGATGAATGTGATGATCCGTGAAACTCATCATCATTCTCACCTATGAACGTGTGCCTGACAACCACCTCCGTTCTACCTTAGATTGGGTGGATATCTCTTGGATTCTTTAACCGGAATCTTCGTGGTATAAGCTAGAACTGATGGCGGCATTCAAGAGAATCCGGAAGGTCTAAACCTTGTCTGTGGTATTCTGAGTAGGATTCAATGATTGAATGACTGTGACGAGCTTCAAACTCCTGAGGGCGGGGCGTTAGTGACAGACGTAAAAGAATCACTGGATTCTATTCCGGCCTGATTGAGAACCGACAGATGGATAGCCGTGCCGTGACAGGGTGCGTTGAACATTTCCACTGAGAGAATGGGAGGTAGCCACTGGCAACGGTGAAACCCTTGCATACAGCTTGCCATGGAAAGGAGTAAGAAGGATTGGATGAAGACAGTAGGAAAGCAGATAGACGGAAGGGACCAAGCATCTCCATACGCTTGTCTGAAATTCCCACCAATGAATTGCATAAGTATCTCTATCTTTATCTTTATGTTTTATTCGTATATCACCCATACCCATTTGAGTTTGCCTGACTAAGATTTACAAGGTGACCATAGCTTGCTTCATACCAACAATCTCTGTGGGATCGACCCTTACTCACGTAAGGTTTATTACTTGGACGACCCAGTACACTTGCTGGTTAGTTGTGCGAAGTTGTGTTTATGCCATGGTATTGAACACCAAGTTTTTGGGTTCATCACCGGGGATTAATTGAGTTGTGAAAAGTAGTGATCACAATTTCGCCTATCAGCTGCCGTACGGGTCACGATCCGGGGTGTACTGAGAGCTTATGGGACATGAGCTGAGGGTCTATCCCTGGCATGTCGGAAGCTTTCCAAGCGAAGAGGTCGGAATTATCTTGCAGGAGCTTTATCAGCCTCTATTTCAAGTCTCCGTCTAGGCTAGCTCCTATGTTGGTATTTTTTCCTTCCTCTTTCCGATTTGAACTTCTTCGGTTCTTCCCCCTGGCTGTGGCTGCAGCTCTTCTTTAGCTTTTATTCCCCCGAGCTCTATAGTGTGAACTTCCTTGTTCTTTCCTCGGAGGTTCAAGCTTTCATTGTAGCATTTTCTTACCAACTTCTGGTCTCCCCGTACCGTCGCTATTCCCTTAGTTGTTGGGAATTTCATGCAAAGGTGAGGGGTTGACACCACCACTCCGAGCCGATTTAGCGTAGTCCTGCCGATCAAGGCATTATACGCTGATCCGACATCGATGATGATAAAATTAATGCTCAGAGTTTTGGAAATTTTCCCCTTTTCTGAAGGTCGTGTGGAGGGGGATGTATCCCAGTGGCTTAATTGGCATGTCTCCTAGCCATACAGGGTGTTCGGGTAAGCTTTTAGCTCCCTCTCATCCAACCCTAATTTGTCGAATGCGGGCTTAAAGAGAATGTCCGCCGAACTTCCTTGGTCCACCAAGGTTCTGTGGAGGTTGGCATTCGCCAAGATCATGGTTATCACCACTGGGTCGTCATGCCCGGGCATGATCCCGTGCCCATCCTCTTTGGTGAACAAGATGGTTGGGAGATCGGGTGACTCGTTTTCGACTTGATAAACTCGCTTTAGGTGTCTTTTGCGAGATGACTTAGTGAGTCCCCCTCCCGCGAATCCTCCAGAGATCATATGTATGTGTCTCTCGGGAGTTTGTGGTGGTGGGTCTCTTCTGTCCTCGTCATCTCGCTTTCTTTTCCCATGATTGTCTGACCTTTCCATGAGATATCTATCAAGTCGGCCTTCCCTAGCCAACCCTTCTATCACATTTTTAAGGTCGTAGCAATCATTTGTTGAGTGGCCATACATCTTATGGTACTCAAAGTAGTCGCCGCGGCTTCCTCCCTTTTTGTTTTTGATGGGTCTAGGGGGCGGCAATCTTTCAGCATTACAAATTTCTCTGTATACGTCTACTAGGGAAACTTCTCAAGGAGTGTAGGAGTGATATCTCCTCGGCCTGTCGGGACCGACCTCCTCTTTTTTCTTTGGCTCCCTTTCTTTCTCTTTTGCTAAGTGAGGGGGCCCCTGTCGCCAACTTGGCTCCCGTAATCTGGCATTTTCCTCCATGTTGATGTACTTTTCTGCTCTTTCTTATACATCACTCAAAGAGGTGGGGTGCCTTTTTGATATGGATTGAGAGAAGGGGCATTCTCTAAGTCCATTTACTAACCCCATGATAACTGCCTCGGTGGGCAGGTCTTTGATAAACCCCATTTTAGGGTTTATCTTGTATTGATTTTAGGAGATTTTAATACCTTTTACCCACATTTATTCAATGAATTAGCATGATTTTGTGATTGTCTCCTTATTTGTGCTTAGATGTGAAAACATGCTTTTTTAGGCCTTTAAATTGATTATTTTAATCTCCCTTTGATCCCACTAGATGCCTTAATGTGTTTGTTAGTAATTTTAGATTGAAAAAGCTAGGAATGGATCAAAAGAGTGAAGAGGAAAGCATGAAAAGTGGAGAAATCATGAAAAGTCAAAGAGTTGAACTTGCCCATAGACGCGCGCGCACACCAGGCACTTACGCACACCTTGCGAATTACCCTATGGACGCGTACGCGTGCTGTACGCGTATGCGTCGATGCTAGAATATGATTTTTTAATGAAAATGTGGCCAGCGAATTCAGAAGGGTTGTGGGGCCCAATCCCAACTGACTTTGGCGCCAAAGATGCTATTTAAAGCCAAGGATTGAAGAGCAAAGGGACTTTTGTTCATTCACACACATTAGGAGTAGTTAGAGTTAGTTTCTAGAGAGAGAAGCTCTCACTTCTCTCTAGAATTAGGATTAGGTTTAGTTCTTAGATCTAGGTTTTAATTCATCTTCTTCTACTTCTACCTTTCAATTCCTTGTTGTTACATTCACTCTTCTTCTATTCTTTTGTTGTAATTTCCTTTATGATGTTCTTTTACTTTGTTGTAGATCTACTATTGTTCCTTCCATTTTATTTCAATTCAATTCAAGATAATTCATAATAATTGTGTTTCTTTTGATTGTTGTTGTTAATTCCTTTCAATAATTGTTGTTAGATTTCATTCTTGTTGTAGATTTCATGTGCTTTCCTTCTATGCCTCTTATGTGTTTGATAAAATGCTTCTTTTGGTTTTAGTATAGATTTTGCTCTTCTTGGCCTAGGTAGAGTAATTAGTGACTCTTGAGTTGTCTAATTCCCTTGTTGATTGATAATTAGAAGTTGCTAATTGATTTGAATGCCTCTAAAGCTAGTCTTTCCTTTAGGAGTTGATTAGGACTTGAGGAATCAAATTGATTCATCCACTTGACTTTCCTCCATGGTTAGAGGTTAACTAAGTGGGAGCAATGGACAATTTGTTGTCACAATTGAGGAGGATAACTAGGATAGGATTTCCGTTCTCATATCTTGCCAATAGCTGTGTTAGTTGTTAGTTTATTTTCTTTGCAATTTACATTTTTTATCTAATATCTTAAAAACCCTAAACATACCTCATAACCAATAGCAAGGCACTTTATTGTAATTCCTAGGGAGAATAACCCGAGGTTCAATACTTCAGTTTATAAATTTAGCGGTTTGTTTTAGTGACAAACAATCTTTTGTTTGAAAGGATTATTGTTGGTTTAGAAACTATACTTTACAACAAGATTTCATTAGTGAATTTCTAAACCGTCAAAAATCCAATCATCAAAATGGCGCCGTTGCCAGGGAATTGCAATGGTGTTATGTTATTGGTTATTGTATATATGTGAATATTGCGAATATGTTTGCTTTTTGCTTCTTTGTTAGTTTTTAGTTTGTTCTCTTTATTTGTTACTATTTTTTTGTTTTTGCCTTCTCTTGCTATCATGAATTCTCACTTTGACTATGAGTGTAGTTTCAACTATGTTGTAAGTAACGGGAACTTTAATGAGAATGTGTATCAAGAATGGAACAATCAAAGGTGGGAGGAGCCATATGCATATGATCAATCCTCATGGCAACAACCTCCACCAATGCACTATGAAGAAGAGACTTTCTATGATGCATACCAATCAAATGGCTATGGTGAATCTCCTTATAACTTTCAAGAATCACCACCATATGCCTATGAATCATATCCTCAACATAGCCCTCAGCTATACTCACAAGCCTCTTTTCACCAAATACCTCCATATGACCCTAATCCATATCCTTCATACCAACCATCTTATGAGCCATATGAACCACACATAGAGCCACCACCACTCCAACATCAACATTTTCAAGAGCCACCCCCTCCATATTATTACCAAGATGAACCACCTCCAATATATGAAAATTTTCAACCACAAGATGAATTCTACCTTCCACCACAACCTCACATGGAAGAATATTCATGTCCATCGATCCAAGAGCCATATGATCCTAATCATGATATCCAAGTGGAACAAGAGTCACAGGATCATCTCAAGGAAGCATTGGATCAATTTCAAGCAACCATGGAGCATGTTGTGCAACAAGTGGAAAAAGTGAAGAATGTTGAACCACCACACCCTAATTATGATGAACCACCTTCCTATTATGAACCCTTCTCCCAATATGATGAACCCTCCCATCCACCCCAACCTTTAATGGATGAAACCCTTGGTGTTCTCCTTCAAGGACAAGAGGAGATGACAAGGGATGTACAACAATTCATGATCGCCTTGGATGAGGAGGTAAACCGGCTAGCATCCCAACTTTTGGACACTCAAGGAACTCCCATGGCTACATGTGGAGAATCAAAAGAAGAGCATAACATGAAGGAGAGATTGGAAATTCCGGTGGAAAAGGAGGAAAGCTACTTTGTGTTAGAACAATTGGAGGAACCTGTGACTATTGAAGAAAAGGAAGAAGTGGTTGAAGACTTAGGAGATGCGGAACCTCCATGGGAACCTAGAGTTATACAAAACCCCTCCAAGAAGATTGAAGTTAATGTTGAGGAGGAATGTGCACAACCTCCAAGGCATATCCCATATGAAGACTTGGAAGGAATGGAGCAAGAATTGAGTTCCCTTGGAGATAGAGATCAAGCATCAAATCCTAGTGGTGGTGAATCCTTTGAACTTGAAGAACCTTCTCCCGATGAAGAAGAGAGCGATGTGGAGGTAGATTTCTCTCAACCACCCATTTATGATTTAAGTGATGGAGAAGAGTTAGATAAAATTGATGAACAAAGGATTGAATTTGAAAAATCTTGTGAAGAGGTGGAAGTCCTTAGAAAAAGAAAAACGGAAGTTGAGTGCACTTTGTCAAAATCTTTGGAAGCTTCTCTACCTAGGTTGTCATCTATTCCTTCACTTGAGTGGGTAAAACTTATTTTTATTAGCTTTATTGTCCCACTTGAGTATAGTTTGCTTGAAACGGATGGTCAACTTAGGATGATTTGTGGGATAAAGCGTAAGAGAAGAATGTTTAGTGGGTGGCGTTGCAAATCAAGGCTCATTTTGGTTGATACTTCAAGGCTTAGATGCAAGGATTGGGCAAGTGCTCAATTGAATGGGTCTAAAAGGAGAGTTTGGTATCACCTTGAGAATTTATCTTGCTTACCACCCAGATGGATTAATGATGATTAACTTCAAGACGGGTGTCAAAACAAAGTGTGGGATCCCGGACCACAAGACGAGGACCAACTTTGGGAGCCCCAAGCTTGTGAAGAACTCCATCAACACTTGGCCCAATCCATAAGAAATCTTGGGGTACAATGGAGAACCAAGCATTGGTGGGAGTTCCAAGATGAATACAAGCACAAGCCACCTTGATGAGGAGCTCTCCATAAGTCCAACTTAAGGACAATAAACAAAAGTGCTAGGTGGGAGACAACCCACCATGGTAATATCTTTTCATTTTACCTTTTGTAAATATTGGTAGGAATTAGCTTGATTTCATGTTCTGTTTAGTTATTTGAGTATATTTGGTAGTGATGAGCGGATAATTTGTACGCTTTTTGGCATTGTTTTTAGTATGTTTTTAGTATGATGTAGTTAGTTTCTAGTATATTTTTATTAGTTTTTAGTTAAAATTCACTTTTCTGGACTTTACTATGAGTTTATGTATTTTTCTGTGATTTCAGGTATTTTCTGGCTGAAATTGAGGGACCTGAGCAAAAATCTGATTCAGAGACTAAAAAGGACTGCAGATGCTGTTGGATTCTGACCTCCCTGCACTCGAAGTGGATTTTCTGGAGCTACAGAAGCCCAATTGGCGCGCTCTCAACGGCGTTGGAAAGTAGACATTCTGGGCTTTCCAGCAATATATGATAGTCCATACTTTGCCCAAGATTTTATGGCCAAAACCGGCGTTCAACGTCACCCTCAAGATTTCCAGCGTTAAACGCCGGAACTGGCACAAGAATGGGAGTTAAACGCCCAAACTGGCACCAAAGCTGGCGTTTAACTCCAAGAAGAGTCTCTACACGAAAATGCTTCATTGCTCAGCCCAAGCACACACCAAGTGGGCCCGGAAGTGGATTTTTATGTCATTTACTCATCTCTGTAAACCTTAGGCTACTAGTTTTCTATAAGTAGGACATTTTACTATTGTATTGAGATATCTTGGTTCTTCTGGTTCCCTCTCTGAGGCCGAAACCAACGATCACTTTTGTTCTTATGTATTTTCAACGGTGGAGTTTCTACACACCATAGATTAAGGTGTGGAGCTCTGCTGTACCTCGAGTATTAATGCAATTACTATTGTTCTTCTATTCAATTCCGCTTGTTCTTGTTCTAAGATATCACTTGTTCTTCAACTTGATGAATGTGATGATCCGTGACACTCATCATCATTCTCACCTATGAACGTGTGATTGACAACCACCTCCGTTCTACCTTAGATTGGGTGAATATCTCTTGGATTCCTGATACACGATGCATGGTTGATCGCCTGACAACCGAGCGCTCGCCTGACAACCGAGCCAGCCATTCCGTGAGATTAGAGTCTTCGTGGTATAGGCTAGAACTGATGGCGGCATTCAAGAGAATCCGGAAGGTCTAACCTTGTCTGTGGTATTCTGAGTAGGATTCAATGACTGAATGACTGTGACGTGCTTCAAACTCCTGAAGGCGGGGCGTTAGTGACAAACGCAAAAGAATCACTGGATTATATTCCGGCCTGATCGAGAACCAACAGATGGATAGCCGTGCCGTGACAGGGTGCGTTGAACATTTCCACTGAGAGGATGGGAGGTAGCCACTGACAACGGTGAAACCCTTGCTTAAGCTTGCCATGGAAAGGAGTAAGAAGGATTGGATGAAGACAGTAGGAAAGCAGAGAGACGGAAGGGACACAGCATTTTCATGCGCTTATCTGAAATTCCCACCAATGAATTACATAAGTATCTCTATCTTTATCTTTATGTTTTATTCGTATATCACCATATCCATTTGAGTTTGCCTGACTAAGATTTACAAGATGACCATAGCTTGCTTCATACCAACAATCTCCGTGGGATCGACCCTTACTCGCGTAAGGTTTATTACTTGGACGACCCAGTGCACTTGCTGGTTAGTTGTGCGAAGTTGTGTTTATGCCATGGTATTGAACACCACATTTTTAGGGTTCATTACCGGGGATTATGAGAGTTGTGAAAAGTATTGTTCACAACTTCACGCACCAGAAGGCAGTATTAGATTAGCTGCTAGGAGGACAACACTTTGATTATCACATTATGCCATAATTGCTTCTGGAATTAAGCACTTTAGCACACTTATTATCCCTTTAATCCAAATCAATTCTGCTAGTGTCCTGTACTCTGCCTCTGTGCTTGATCTGGCCACCACTTCTTATTTTTTCGACTGCCAGGACATAGATTCCTTCCCATAAAAACACAAAACCCACCAGTTAACTTCCTGTCATTTGGATCACCAGCCTAGTCCGAATCACAGTAAGTTGTAATCTTTAGAGATGAGTCTTTATGAACTTTCAAGCCATATGTAGCAGTGCCACTAACATATCTCAGTATTCTCTTAACCAGTTTTCAGTGTGCCTCTAAAGGTGTTTACATAAATTGTGCAACCTTGTTTACACTGTAAGCCAAGTATAGTCTTGTCACAGTGAGGTATTGGAGACGTCCTACTACAGATCAATAAAGCTGAGGGTTGTCAAGTACATCACTTCCCGTAGCTTGAATTCTAAGAGTGGATGGCATTGGTGTAGCACATGGCTTGTAGTCACTCATACCAGCCTTTGCAAGTAGGTCTTGCACATACTTGTCTTGGGACATCATCAAACCTCCATCTCCAGTCCTGGTCACTTGAATTCCCAGGAAGTAGTGAAGCTCTCCCATGTCCTTCAATGCAAATGCTGAGTTTAGCTTTTAAGTGATTGCAGTGAGCATTGCAGGGCAGTTTCTAAACACAATAATGTCATCAATAAAGATTAGAATATAGGTAAGGGAGGTCTCCAATTGTTGCACAAACACTGACACATCCGACTTAGTTGGTGAGAATCCCAATTTCTGAAGTGCTGAGGAAAGCTTATGATACCAAGCTCTAGGCGCCTGTTTCAGGCCATAGAGTGCTTTGGTAAGCTTGCAAAGCAAGCTACTGTCACCTGAGATATATCCCTACGGCTGCTTCATATAGACATCTTCAGTGAGCTCCCCATGTAAAAAGTCATTGTTCACATCAACTTGCCTAATTGACCATCCTCGAGCTAGTGCTATGGATAGTATTGTTCTAATTGATGCTGACTTTACTACTGGACTATAGGTCTCAGTGAAGCTGAATCCAAGTATTTTAGAGAACCCTTGAGTAACAACATGCGCTTTGTGCTTTTGTAGGCTAACCATTTGCATTGTACTTGAGGCAGAAAATCTATTTGCTGCCTATGACTTCTCCGCCAGGAGGTAGGGGGACAAGCTTCCAGGTATTATTTCGCTGCAAGGTTTCAAATTTAGCATCCATGGCCTGCTTCTAGGCAGGATCAGATACCGCTTGCTGCACAGTACGGGGTTCGAATGAAGCTTGGAAAACCATTGGCCTTAAGGAGCCAGTCTTGCTCCTTGTTACTATGGGGGTGAACATTTCTTGCTGAGTCATTAGGCTCAGGTGGTAAGGCCCGGAGAGGAGAAATTTTCAATACTGAAGTGGGGACAGGAGTTGATATGTGTGAATGTGCTATATGATGTGAGAGGTAAGGAGAAGATTGTGTGAGTGAGGGAGGGTTGGAGGCTGAGGGGGCTGGAATGGGGGAACAGGGGGTATGCTGAGGGATGATAAACCACTATTTCATGGTTTATATTGTGTTTAATTGAGTGATTTTTTTATCAAATTCTTGCCCATTTATTCATATGATTTGCATGATTTTACAATTCCTTTCCAAAATTATTCCATGGTTGAAAACCTGCTTCCTAGAGATCTTTTTATTGTGTATTTTAATTCTCCTTTATACCATTCGATGCTGTGATCTATGTGTTAAGTGTTTCAGGCTTCATAGGGCAGGAATGGCTTAGAGAATGGAGAGGAAGCTTGCAAAAAGTGAAGGAGCACAAGAAATAAAGGAGACAAGTAGCGAACAGTGACGCGCACGCATGGCTGATGCGTGCGCGTGATTTGGACAAAATCACAGCGACGCGTACGCGTGCTTGACGCGTACGCGTGGATTGAAGTTCGCACAAACGATGCCAGCGCGTGCCTGACGCACACGCGTGGAGAGGAAAATTTTCAAACGACGCGTCGATGCGTACGCGTGACATGCGTGATCTGCAGAAAATTCAGAAAACGCTGTGGGCGATTTCGGGCCACGTTTTGACCCAATTTTCGACCTAGAAACACAGAATAAAGCCAGGGAACATGCAGAGACTCAAGGAAGAATTCATACAACATTCAATATACATAATTTTAGGATTAAATGTAGTTTCTAGAGAGAGAGGCTCTCTCCTCTCTCTTAGGTTTTAGGATTTAGGATTTCTTTTAGGATTAGGATTTCTACTTCTCAATTTCCAGGTTTAACGTTCCTTTTATTTATTTTCTCAATTTAATTTATGAACTCTTCCATGTTAGACTTGATTTCTTTTGTTTATGCAATTTGAGGTAATTCATATTTATGACTTTAATTTATCTTTTTACACCCTTTGGTCTTGGTTGAGTAATTAGTAATACTTGAGTTATCAAACTCAATTGTTGATTGAAATTGGAATTCTTTGCTGATTAATTTGAATTCCCCTCACTCTAGTCTTTTCTTAGGAATTGACTAGGACTTGAGGAATCAAATTGATTTATCCACTTAACATACCTTCATAGTTAGAGGTTGACCAAGTGGGAGCAAAAGCCAATTCTCATCACAATTGATAAGAATAACTAGGATAGGACTTCCAATTCTCATACCTTGCCAAGAGATTTTCGTAATTATTAATTTATTTTTCTTGCCATTTAAATTACTTGTTTTCTATTTCAAAAACCCAAAAATCTTGTTTTCCATAACCAATAATAAACACACCTCCCTGCAATTCTTTGAGAAGACGACCCGAGGTTTAAATACTTCGGTTATAAATTTTATTGGGTTGTTACTTGTGACAACCAAAACTTTTGTACGAACGGATTCTCTGTTGGTTTAGAAACTATATTTACAACGCGAACTTATTTGTGAATTCTTTACCGATAGAAAATCCGATCATCAAAATGGCGCCGTTGCCGGGGAATTGCAAACGTGTGCCTTATTATTGGTTATTGTAAATATTTTTCCTTTGCTTGTTTATTTGTTTTTGTTTTTATTTTCATTTTTAATTTTTATTAGCTACTATGAATTCTCACCCCTATCGCTATGAGTTTGGTTCTAATTTTGTTGAAAGGAATGGAAGCTATAATAGGAACACGCATCAAGGTCAAAGCAATCAAAGATGGAAGGAGCCACGAGGATCTGATCAACCCTTTCGGCAACAACACCTTCCAAAGTATCATGGACAACGACCATTCTACAATGCATGCCAAGACAATAGTTATGGTGGACCCCTTCGTGACAACCAACCTCCACTAGTTTACCATGGTCAAGAGCCATTTCGAGGTGCGTACCAAGATGATAGATATGGTGGACCCCCTTGTAGTTACCAACAAGCCCCACTCTATGATTATGAACCACCTCCACAACATGCCTTTGAACCACCAAACTCACAAGCCCCTTTCCGCCATTCACCTTCATATGACCCTAACCCTCAACCACCATACCAACCACCTTATGAGCTATATGAATCATATATAGAACCACCCCAATTCCAACCCAATTACTCCCAAGAACCACCACCTCAATATTCACCATCTCCATATCCATCAATCTAAGAGCACTATGATCTTACTTATGATAGCCGAGTGCAACAAGAATCAAGGGATCATCTCAAGGAAACAGTGGAAAAACTTCATGTAACCCTTCGCCAACTGGATCAAGCGATAAATCGATTACCTTTTCGACGTTCGGACATTCAAGGAACCCCCATGGCTTCATGTGAAGAATCTACTGAAGAACGTGGCATGAAGGAAAAGTTAGAAACTCCGGTGGACAGTAAGCAGCACGATTTTATATTGGAACAATTGGAAGAAGCTACGCCTGCCATTGAAGAGGAAAAAGTGGTTGAAGACTTAGGAGATGCAGAACCTCCATGGGAAACTCAAGTCATAGAGCCTCCTTCTAAGATATTTGCAATTGATGTTGTGGAGGGTGTACAACCTCCAAGGCATATCATGGTTGAAGACTTTGAAGGGGATGATCAAGAGATGGATTCAATCATTGATGAATTCTTATCTACATTTGAATCCTCTCCCATTGGACTTGACATGGAGATTAAAGAAGAAAAAGTACAACCTCCTATGCCCTTGGTGAACAATAAAGAAGAGATCGAATTGGAAGAAAGCTACCAAGAGGAAGAGGTTGATATTGAAGAATATTGCAAAGAGGTGGAAGTTATCAAGGAAGAACTCAAGGGAATGGAGTTGCAAATCACCTTGCCAAAGTTGTTGGAGACTTCTCCCCCAAAGCCATCACCATCCATCCCTTCATTCAAGTGGGTAAATCTCTCATCTCTGAGCTTAATTAGCCCACTTGAGTATGCTTTGCTTGAGACAGATGGACAACTTAGAGCTCTTTGTGGCTATAAGAGTAAGAGGGAGATGGTTAGTGATTGGCAACACAATCCTAGGTTCATTGTGGTAGGAAGCTCACGGCTGAAGTATCATGGTTGGAAGAATACTAAATTGTATGGGTCTAGGAAGCTATTTGGATGTCTCAATGAGAATTTAAATTGCGTGCCACCCGGATAGAATCATGATGATCAACAAGAAGACGGGTGTAAAGGTAAGATCTGGGACCCCGAAATTCATTCTAGCAATCAGTACTCTTGGGGCCTTGTCACTTACATTAGATTGCTTGACGGCTGTGTGCGCCTAGTTTGGGACCTCGGAGGCCATTGGAATTACAAACATTGGTGGGGATTCAAGGATAAATACAAGCACAAGCCACCATGACAAAGGACTCACCAAATGTCCAATTTAAGGACTTTAACTAAAAGTGCTAGGTGGGAGACAACCCACCATGGTATATTCTTTCCTTTTTATTCTTAGTTTTATTCTATTTTATTTTCATTTTTATTAGTGGTCATTCATAAATTCTGCATTTTGCATTTTGCATACTACATTAAAAAAAACTGAACAGAAAGTTGCGTGGGAATTGTGCAGAAAGTGTGCCAATCGCATAAGCATCACCACGCGTACTCGTCCCGCACGCGTACGCGTCATTTGAGATTTTGGCACCTCACACGTATGCGTCAATGACGTGCATGCGTGACCCTGCAAATTTGACGTAAAAGGTGTATTGGCCGAAAGTGGGGCTGGCTTGGTGCTGGCACTGTGCCCGAGGCACAAATCGCATCACGCGTACTCGTTGTAGACACGTGCGCGTCACTTTCACAATAAGCACTACCACGCATGCGCGTACGCGTGACCGACGCTTACGCGTCACCTCCCTCTCTGTGCAACCCACGCGTACGCGTGGAGCACGCGTGTGCGTCACTCGCGTAACACCACCAGATCCCTGCGCCGCCACTTATCTTATCTTTTCTTTTCTAATCCTAATTTCTTTTATCTTTTCTTCTTTCTTCTTTCTTTCTTACTTTCTTTTTCCTCATCTCTTTAACTTCCCATCCTTCTTCGCTTTCATCCTATTTTACTTAATTTATTTGCATACTTTCATTCATTGCATTTTAATTTTGTGCATATTTTTATTTTCTCTTCTAAATCTATTATTTTTCCATTGGTGTTAAATATTTTTTCAACTGTTGTATCTTTTCTGATATTATTTTGGTGCTTAGTAACTTGTTTTACACTGTTGGATGATATTATTTATCTGTTAATGCCAATCTTTTATGAAACCTGTGTTCCTTTTGCATTGACATGAATTGATATTATCTTGCATTACCCACACTCTCTTCTCCATTGTTGCAATTCTTGCATTATTGATATGCCATATGCTTCTGCTGTTTTCTCACTGCATCTTGTAGCTACCATGTAATTGAGACCCTTATTATTTGGCATTACCCACTCATATTTTATTTGTTTTCTATCATTATTTTTGGGTTTCTGTTCTTCTTTTTTTCTTCTTTCAGGCTGGCCACCGAAGAAGGAAAAAGAGGAAAAACTTCTATATGGGGGCAGCAGACAAGTCCATCTGCATAATCTCTAGAGAAATATATCAGTTGTAACCGCCCGTCCACCTGCACATCTCAGCATGCACCGAGGACGGTGCATCTTTAAGTGTGGGGAGGTCGATACCGATCTCCATGGGTTAGTTATTTTCGTTCCAACACCAATGTCTTATTTTCTTTATTAGTTCATTGTTGTATTTACATGTTTGATTGTATATTTTCTTGATTTTATGGATATTTTACCACTGCTTGGTAAAAGTAATGAGTTTCTTTTCAAGACCTTTTTTATAGTATTTCACTAATTTAAATTAAAAAATTTGTGTTAAATTTGTTTGAAGTTATATTTGGAACATAGTTTAAAAAGCTAAGAACACACAACCCGTAGGTTACACTATTTAAACCATGAATTTTATTCTTGTGTATTTTCTTTCCTATGATTGCAATCTTTACTTTGTTCCATTCTATATGTCCACTATTTAGTATATTTATATGCTTGCATATGATTGAGGCCATTACTTGTTTTAGCTCACTTCTCCCAAATAAGCCTACCCTTTTATGTCACCCTTGTTAGCCACTTTGAGCCTTTTAATCCCATTTATTCTATATTTTACCACATCACTAGCCTTAAGTGGAAAAATAATTAATTACCCCAATTGAATCTTTGGTTAGCTTAAGATAGAGATTGTGTATCAACTAAGTGTGGGAAAACTGTGGGAACATGGGTTAATAAGGGAATGTGTTATGTTTTTACTTTGATAAAATATTGGAAATTTGGGTACCTAATCATGTGAGACCAGAAAAAAAATCCATGTGCATTGATATGTTATGTTTATTTTCAAGTAAAAAAAAAGAGAAAAATCCAAAAATATTCAATAAATAAGTAAACAAATAAGGGGACAAAATTACCCCAATGCAAGGTTAAGTTAATAAAAATATCAATGCATATGTGATAAAATTAAAATAAAGGTTGATGCATGAGTATGTAATGCAAAAGTAGGAATTTTGGGTAGCTAGGCATGAAATTAGAGTTACATAGAGTGTGTGTGTTAGGTGAGAGCTTAGGCTATTCAATGATTCAATTTATAGCACACTTAGCCATATATATATACCCTCACCCTTACCTTAGCCCTATTGTAACCTTGAAAAGACCTCATGATATTTGCATTGATACATTAAATATTTGTTGATTAATTAGATGAAGAACAAAGTTTAGAAAGCATGATTAGAGAAGAGTAGAGTGATTGACCCTAGACACTTGAGAGTTAGAGTGATATACACTGCCGGTAAGGGTTCAGTGCTTGATTCTATGTTCCCTGCTTTCATGAGCTATCTTCTTACAAGTTTATTTGTTTTCACTGTATAATTTGAATTAGTGGAATTTGGTTTGTATTTGTCTTGGAGAACTTGTTTGTTTTTAACCAAGTAGATAGAAACATCTTAGCATGTAGTCACATTCACATTCATAGGTTGTATTGCATGAGTCTTGCTTTTTCCTACTCATTTATTTTATCTCCTTAAGCTAAGCATGAGGACATGCTAATGTTTAAGTGTGGGGAGGTTGATAAACCACTATTTTATGGTTTATATTGTGTTTAATTGAGTGGTTTTTTTATCAAATTCTTACCCACTTATTCATATGATTTGCATGATTTTACAATTCCTTCCCAAAATTATTCCATGGTTGAAAACCTGCTTCCTAGAGATCTTTTTATTGTGTATTTTAATTCTCCTTTATACCATTCGATGCCGTGATCAGTGTGTTAAGTGTTTCAGGCTTCATAGGGCAGGAATGGCTTAGAGAATAGAGAGGAAGCTTGCAAAAAGGGAAGGAGCACAAGAAATAAAGGAGACAACTAGCGAATAGCGACGCGCACGCATGGCTAATGCGTGCGCGCAATTTGGACAAAATCACAGTGACGGCGCGTCGCGTGGATTGGAGTTCGCGCAAATGACGCGAGCGCATGCCTGACGCGCACGCGTGTAGAGAAAAATCGTCAAATGACGCGTACGTGTGATCGACGCGTACGCGTGACATGCGCGATCTACAAAAAATTTAGAAAATGCTGAGGGCAATTTTGGACCACGTTTTGACCCAGTTTTTGTCCCAGAAACACAGAATAAAGCTAGGGAACATGTAGAGACTCAAGGAAGAATTCATACAACATTCAATATACATAATTTTAGGATTAGATGTAGTTTCTAGAGAGAGAGGCTCTCTACTCTCTCTTAGGGTTTAGGATTTAGGATTTCTTTTAGGATTAGGATTTCTAGTTCTCAATTTTCAGGTTTAATGTTCCTTTTATTTATTTTCTCAATTTAATTTATGAACTCTTCCATGTTAGACTTGATTTCTTTTGTTTATGCAATTTGAGGTAATTCATATTTATGACTTTAATTTAGCTTTTTACACCCTTTGGCCTTGGTTGAGTAATTAGTAACACTTGCATTATCAAGCTCAGCTGTTAATTGAAATTGGAATTTGGTGGACGAAATTGTGATCATCAATGTTGTATTCTTTGTTATTGTATACAATCATTATTATGGCTCTTTGCTATGTGTGGACACAACTCCGTTCAACTAACCAGCAAGTGCACTGGGTCGTCCAAGTAATACCTTACGTGAGTAAGGGTCAATCCCACGGAGATTGTTGGTATGAAGCAAGCTATGGTCATCTTGTACATCCCAGTTAGGTTGAATAACTAATTTAAGAGATTATTAGATTAAATTTCATTAATAAAAATAAACAGAAAGTAAAATAAAGATAGAGTTACTCATGAAATCCAATGGTGGGAATTTCAGATAGGTGCATGGAGATGTTGTGTTCCTTCCCGATCTCTACTTTCTTATTACATTCATCCAATTCTTCTTACTCCTTTCCATGGCAAGCTGTATATAGGGCATCACCGTTGTCAATGGCTACATCCCATCCTCTCAGTGAAAAAGGTCCAAATGCTCTGTCACAGCACGGCTAATCATCTGTCGGTTCTCAATCAGGTTGGAGTAGAATCCCTTGATTCTTTTGCGTCTGTCACTAACGCCCAGCCTTCAGGAGTTTGAAGCTCGTCACAGTCATTCAATCCCGGAATCCTACTCGGAATACCACAGACAAGGTTAGACTTTCCGGATTCCCATGAATACCGCCATCAATTCTAGCTTATACCACGAAGATTCTGATTAAGGAATCCAAGAGATATGTGCCCGGTCTAAGGTAGAACGGAAGTGGTTGTCAGTCACGCACGTTCATAGGTGAGAATGATGATGAGTGTCATGGATCATCACATTCATCAAGTTGAAGTACAACGAATATCTTAGAATAGGAATAAAGAGAATTGAATAGAAAATAATAGTAATTGTATTGAAACTTAAGGTACAGCAGAGCTCCACACCCTTAATCTATGGTGTGTAGAAACTCCACCGTTGAAAATACATAAGTGAAAGGTTCAGGTATGACCGAATGGCCAGCCCCCAAAACGTGATCACAGGATTCAAAATACAATCCAGGATGAAAATATGATAGTAAAAAGTTCTATTTATAATAAACTAGCTACTAGGGTTTACAGAAGTAAGTAATTGATGCATAAATCCACTTCCGGGGCCCACTTGGTATATGTTTGGGCTGAGCTTGATCTATCCACGAGCTGAGGCTTTTATTGGAGTTGAACGCCAAGTTGTAACGTGTTTTGGGCGTTCAACTCTAGGTCATGACGTGTTTCTGGCGTTTGACTCCAGACAGCAACATGGAACTGGCGTTGAGCGCCAGTTTACGTCATCAATTTTCGAATAAAGTATGGACTATTATATATTGCTGGAAAGATCTGGATGTCTAATTTCCAACGCCGTTGAGAGCGTTCCATTTGAAGTTCTGTAGCTCTAGAAAATCCATTTCGAGTGCAAGGAGGTCAGATTCCAACAGCATCAACAGTCCTTTGTTAGCATCCTATCAGAGTTTTGCTCAAGTCCCTCAATTTTAGCCAGAATTTACCTGAAATCACAGAAAAACACACAAACGCATAGTAAAGTCCAGAAATGTGAATTTAACATAAAAACTAATGAAAACATCCCTAAAAGTAGCCTGAACTTACTAAAAATTACCTAAAAACAATGCCAAAAAGCGTATTAATTATCCGCTCATCACAACACCAAACTTAAATTGTTGCTTGTCCCCAAGCAACTGAAAATCAATTAGGATAAAAAGAAGAGAATATACTATAAATCTCAAAATATCAATGAATATTAATTCTAATTAGATGAGCGGGACTTGTAGCTTTTTGCTTCTGAACAGTTTTGGCATCTCACTTTCTCCTTTGAAGTTCAGAATGATTGGCTTCTCTAGGAACTTAGAATTTTGGATAGTGTTATTGACTTTCCTAGTTAAGTATGTTGATTCTTGAACACAGCTACTTATGAGTCTTGGCCGTGGCCCTAAGCACTTTGTTTTCCAGTATTACCACCGGATACATAAATGCCACAGACACATAACTGGGTGAACCTTTTTAGATTGTGACTCAGCTTTGCTAGAGCCCCCAGTTAGTGGTGTCCAGAGCTCTTA
Source organism: Arachis hypogaea (assembly GCF_003086295.3). Lineage (NCBI taxonomy): Eukaryota > Viridiplantae > Streptophyta > Magnoliopsida > Fabales > Fabaceae > Arachis > Arachis hypogaea. The sequence goes on from NC_092039.1 coordinate 109,462,951, forward strand.
AGCACACTCTTTTTGCTTTGGATCACGACTTTAACCACTCAGTCTCAAGCTTTTTACTTGGACCTGCATGCCACAAGCACATGGTTAGGGACAGCTTGATTTAGCCGCTTAGGCCTGGATTTTATTTCCTTGGGCCCTCCTATCCATTAATGCTCAAAGCCTTCGATCCTTTTTACCCTTACCTTTTGGTTTTAAGGGCTATTGGCTTTTTCTGCTTTGCTTTTTCTTTTTCTTTCTCTTTTTTTCGCCATTTTTTTTTCGCAAGCTTTCACTGCTTTTTCTTGCTTCAAGAATCAATTTCATGATTTTTCAGATTGTCAATAACATTTCTCCTTGTTCATCATTCTTTCAAGAGCCAACAATTTTAACATTCATAAACAACAAGTTCAAAAATATGCACTGTTCAAGCATTCATTCAAAAAACAAAAAGTATTGTCACCACATCAATATAATTAAACTAAATTCAAGGATAAATTCGAAATTCATGTACTTCTTGTTCTTTTGAATTAAAAACATTTTTCATTTAAGAAAGGTGAAGGATTAATGGAATTATTCATAACTTTAAGACATAGTTACTACATACTAATGATCATGAAGTAGAGACACAAAACATATAGCATAGAAATTCGAAAAACAGAGAAAAATAAGAACAAGGAAGGAGTCCACCTTAGTGGCGTCTTCTTCTTGAAGGATCAATGATGTTCTTAAGCTCTTCTATGTCCCTTCCTTGCCTTTGTTGCTCCTCCCTCATTGCTCTTTGATCTTCTCTAATTTCATGGAGAATGATAGAGTGCTCTTGATGTTCCACCCTTAGTTGCTCCCAATAGTTGTGGAGGAAAATGTATCCCCTGAGATATCTCAGGGATCTCTTGATTTGCAGTCAAATGCTCTTTTACTAAGTTATGGACCCTTGAGATGAATCTCTCCATATCCCATGATTCGGAGGTGGAAGCTTTTGTCTTCCCTTTTCTCTTCTCTTTCTCTCTTTTTTTTTTGAGGTTTCTCTGGCCTTAGGTGCCATTAATGGTAATGGAAAAGCAAAAAAGCTATGCTTTTACCACACCAAACTTAAAATGTTGCTCGCCCTTGAGCAAAAGAAGAAAGAATAGAAGAAGGAGAAGAAGATATGGAGGAGAGGGAGAGATGGTTGTGTTTCGGCCATGTAGGGTGGGTTTGGGTGGAAAGGATGGATGGATGTGAGTGGTGAAGAGGTGATGGGGAAGAGAGATTGAGGTGGAAATATGTTAGGTGGGGATCCTGTGGGGTCCACAGATCCTGAGATGATCCTGTGGGGTCCACAGATCCTGAGGTGTCAAGGATTTACATCCCTGCACCAATGCCTTTGCATAGCATTCTGGCGTTTAAACGCCGAGATGATGCACGTTCTGGGCGTTCAACGCCCAGGTGCAGCATGTTTCTGGCATTGAACGCCAGTTCTATACTTGTTACTAGCGTTCAGTGCCAGCTATCCTCAGGGCACATTTTTGGCGTTCAAACGCCAGGATGTTGCTTGTTTCTGGCGTTCAGCGCCAGATTCATGCTCTGTTCTGGCGTTGAACGCCAGCCAGATGCTCCTTACTGGCGTTGAACGCCAGTGTGTCCTTCCTCCAAGGTGTGATTTTTCTTCTGCTGTTTTTGATTCTGTTTTTATTTTTAGTATTTTTTTCGTGACTCCACATGATCATGTAGCTAATAAAACACAAAATAACAATAAAATAAAATAAAAATTAGATAAATAAAAATTGGGTTGCCTCCCAACAAGCGCTCTTTTAATGTCATTAGCTTGACAGTGGGCTCTCATGGAGCCACAAAGGTGATTAGGTCAATGTTGTAAAACTCCCAACACCAAACTTAGAATTTGGATATGGGGTCTTAACACTAAACTTAGTGTTTGGTTGTGGCCTCCCAACACCAAACTTAGAGTTTGACTGTGGGGGCTCTGTTTGACTCTGTACTGAGAGAAGCTCTTCATGCTTACTCTCTTTTGTCACAGAGGGATGGCCATGTGCCTTAAACACAAGGTAGTCCCCATTCAATTGAAGGACTAATTCACCTCTGTTGACATCTATCACAGCTCCTGCTGTGGCTAGGAAAGGTCTTCCAAGGATGATGCACTCATCCTCTTCCTTCCTAGTGTCTAAGATTATGAAATCAGCAGGGATGTAAAGGCCTTCAACCTTTACTAACACGTCCTCTACTAATCCATAAGCTTGTCTTAATGACTTGTCTGCCAATTGTAATGAGAACAAGGCAGGTTGTACCTCAATGATCCCCAGCTTCTCCATTACAGAGAGTGGCATAAGATTTATCCCTGACCCCAGATCACATAGAGCTTTTTCAAAGGTCATGGTGCCTATGGTACAAGGTATTAAGAACTTGCCAGGATCTTGTCTCTTTTGAGGTAAAATTTGCTGAATCCAGGTATCTAGTTCACTAATGAGCAAGGGAGGTTCACTTTCCCAAGTCTCATTACCAAACAACTTGGCATTCAGCTTCATGATAGCTCCTAAATATTGAGCAACTTGCTCTCCAGTCACATCTTCATCCTCTTCAGAGGAAGAATAGTCTTCAGAGCTCATGAATGGCAAAAGGAGATTTAATGAAATCTCTATGGTCTCTATATGAGCCTCAGATTCCTTTGGATCCTTAATAGGAAACTCCTTCTTGCTTGAGAGACGTCCCATGAGGTCCTCCTCACTAGGATTTTCGTCCTTCTCCTTCCTTGTGCATTCGGCCATATTGATCACATCAATGGCCTTGCACTCTCCTTTTGGATTCTCTTCTGTATTGCTTGGGAGAATACTGGGAGGAGTTTCAATGACTTTCTTACTCAGCTGGCCCACTAGTGCCTCCAGATTTCTGATGGAGGATCTTGTTTCACTCATGAAACTGAAAGTGGCTTTTGATAGATCAAAGACTAAGTTTGCTAAATTAGAGGGGCTCTGTTCAGAATTTTCTATCTGTTGCTGAGAAGATGATGGAAAAGGCTTGTTATTACTGAGCCTATTTCTTCCACCATTATTGAAGCCTTGTTGAGGCTTTTGTTGATCCTTCCATGAGAAATTTGGATGATTTCTCCATGATGAGTTATAGGTGTTTCCATAAGGTTCACCCATGTAATTTACCTCTGCTATTGCAGGGTTCTCAGGATCATAAGCTTCTTCAGAAGCTGCCTCTTTAGTACTGTTGGATGCATTTTGCCATCCATTCAGACTTTGAGAAATCATGTTAACTTGCTGAGTCAACACTTTATTCTGAGCCAATATGGCATTCAGAGCATCAATTTCAAGAACTCCCTTCCTCTGAGGCGTCCCATTATTCACGGAATTCCTCTCAGAAGTGTACATGAATTGGTTATTTGCAACCATATCAATAAGTTCTTGAGCTTCTGCAGGCGTTTTTTTTAGGTGAATGGATCCACCTGCAGAATGGTCCAGTGACATTTTCGAAAACTCAGATAGACCATAATAGAATATATCTAATATGGTCCATTCTAAAAACATGTCAGATAGACACCTTTTGGTCAGCTGCTTGTATCTTTCCCAAGCTTCATTGAGGGATTCACCATCTTTTTGCTTGAAGGTCTGAACATCCACTCTAAGCTTGCTCAGCTTTTGAGGAGGAAAGAATTTATCCAAGAAGGCCATGACCAGCTTCTCCCAAGAGTCCAGGCTGTCTTTAGGTTGTGAATTCAACCATATTCTAGCTCTGTCTCTTACAGCAAAAGGGAAAAACATGAGCCTGTAGACTTCAGGATCTACTCCATTCGTCTTAACAGTCTCACAGATCTGCAAGAACTCAATTAAAAACTGATAAGGATCTTCAGATGGAAGTCCATGAAACTTGCAGTTTTGTTGCATTAAAGCAACTAGCTGAGGTTTCAACTCAAAATTGTTTGATCCAATGGCAGGAATAGAGATGCTTCTTCCATCAAACTTGGAAGTGGGTTTAGTAAAGTCACCAAGCATCCTCCTTGCATTTTTATTATTTTCGGCTGCCATCTCCTTCTCTTGTTCGAATATTTCTGAAAGGTTACCTTTAGATTGTTGTAACTTAGCTTCTCTTAATTTTCTCTTTAGAGTCCTTTCAGGTTCTGGATCAATTTCAACAAGAGTGCCTTTTTCCTTGTTCCTGCTCATATGAAAGAGAAGAAAACAAGAAAAGAAAGAGGAATCCTCTATGTCACAGTATAGAGATTCCTTTATGTTAGTAGAAGAAGAAAGGAGTAGAAGAAGGAAAAGGGAAGAATCCAAACACACGGGATAGACTGACGTTCGGATTTTTGGGTGAAGGGAGGTGAGGAGTAGTGTTAGTAAATAAATAAATAATTAGAAGAAGAGAAGAGAGGGAGAATTCGAAATTTAATTTTTGAAAAGGAGTTAGTAATTTTGAAAATTAAAGATAAGATGTAATTAAAATTAAAGTTTAAAATAATTAATTAATTAAAAAGAATTTTTTGAAAAAGGGATGAGATATTTTTGAAAATTAGAGATGGAGAAGTAGTTAAGTTGTTTTGAAAAAGAAAAGAAACAAACAAAAAGTCAAATAGTTAGTTGAAAAAGATATTAAAGTCAAATTTGAAAAGATAAGATAAGAAAATAGATAAGATATTTTGAAATTAAATTTTTAAAAAAAGATAAAATTTTGAAAAAGATAAGATATAAAAGATATGATAAGATATGTTTGAAAAAGATTTAATTTTTAAATTAAAATTAATTACTAACAAGAAACTAAAAGATAAGATTCTAGAATTTAAAGATTGAACCTTTCTTAACAAGAAAGTAACAAACTTCAAATTTTTGAATCAATCACATTAATTGTTAGTGTAATTTCGAAAATATGATATAAAGATAAGAAAAAGATTTTGAAAATATTTTGAAAAATTCTTTTGAAATTTTCGAAAAAAGGGAAAAATTGGAAAAGATATGATTTTTGAAAAAGATTTTGAAAAGATAAGATTTTTAAATTTTGAAAATTTGACTTGACTTGTAAGAAGCAACTAATTTTGAAAATTTTTTACTAAGTCAACTCAAATTTTAGAAAATTATGAGAAAAATAAGGAAAATATATTTTTTTATTTTTGAATTTTTAATGATGAGAGAGAAAAACACAAATATGACCCAAAACATGAAAATTTTGGATCAAAACACTTAATGCATGCAAGAACACTATGAATGTCAAGATGAACACCAAGAACACTTTGAAGATCATGATGAACATCAAGAACATATTTTTGAAAAATTTTTGATGCAAAGAAAACATGCAAGACACCAAACTTAGAAATCTTTAATGGATGGACTCTAACAAACGAAAAATGCATATGAAAAACAACAAACAACACAAAACAAGAAATCACCAAGATCAAACAAGAGGATTTACCAAGAGCATCTTGAAGATCATGAAGAACACTATGAATGCATGAAATTTTCGAAAAATGCAAGAAAAAATTTTTAAAGCATGCAATTGACACCAAACTTAAAAATTGACTCAGGACTCAAACAAGAAACGCAAAATATTTTTGGTTATTTATGATTTTCTAATTTTTTTTTTTTGGATTTGTATTAATTTTTTTTGAAAATATTTTTGGAAAAAACGAAAAAGAAAAGAAAAATTTTGAAAAAGATTTTTGAAAAGAAAATTACCTAATCTGAGCAACAAGATGAACCGTCAGTTGTCCATACTCGAACAATCCCCGACAACGGCGCCAAAAACTTGGTGGACGAAATTGTGATCATCAATGTTGTATTCTTTGTTATTGTATGGAATCATTATTATGGCTCTTTGCTATGTGTGGACACAACTCCGTTCAGCTAACCAGCAAGTGCACTGGGTCGTCCAAGTAATACCTTACGTGAGTAAGGGTCGATCCCACGGAGATTGTTGGTATGAAGCAAGCTATTGTCATCTTGTACATCCCAGTTAGGTTGAATAACTAATTGAAGAGATTATTGGATTAAATTTGATTAATAAAAATAAACAGAAAGTAAAATAAAGATAGAGTTACTCATGTAATCCAATGGTGGGAATTTCAGATAGGTGCATGGAGATGCTGTGTTCCTTCCGGATCTCTACTTTCTTATTACATTCATCCAATTCTTCTTACTCCTTTCCATGGCAAGCTGTATGTAGGGCATCACCATTGTCAATGGCTACATCCCATCCTCTCAGTGAAAAAGGTCCAAATGCTCTGTCACAGCACGGCTAATCATCTGTCGGTTCTCAATCAGGTTGGAGTAGAATCCCTTGATTCTTTTGCGTCTGTCACTAACGCCCAGCCTTCAGGAGTTTGAAGCTCGTCACAGTCATTCAATCCCGGAATCCTACTCGAAATACCACAGACAAGGTTAGACTTTCCGGATTCCCATGAATGCCGCCATCAATTCTAGCTTATACCACGAAGATTCTGATTAAGGAATCCAAGAGATATGCGCCCGGTCTAAGGTAGAACGGAAGTTGTTGTCAGTCACGTGCGTTCATAGGTGAGAATGATGATGAGTGTCACGAATCATCACATTCATCAAGTTGAAGTGCAACGAATATCTTAGAATAGGAATAAAGAGAATTGAATAGAAAATAATAGTAATTGTATTGAAACTTGAGGTACAGCAGAGCTCCACACCCTTAATCTATCGTGTGTAGAAACTCCACCTTGAAAATACATAAGTGAAAGGTTCAGGCATGGCCGAATGGCCAGCCCCCAAAACGTTATCACAGGATTCAAAATACAATCCAGGATGAAAATATGATAGTAAAAAGTTCTATTTATAATAAACTAACTACTAGGGTTTACAGAAGTAAGTAATTGATGCATAAATCCACTTCCGGGGCCCACTTGGTGTATGTTTGGGCTGAGCTTGATCTATCCACGAGCTGAGGCTTTTATTGGAGTTGAACGCCAAGTTGTAACGTGTTTTGGGCGTTCAACTCTGGGTCATGACGTGTTTCTGACGTTTGACTCCAGACAGCAACATGGAACTGGCGTTGAGCGCCAGTTTACGTCGTCAATTTACGAATAAAGTATGAACTATTATATATTGCTGGAAAGCTCTGGATGTCTACTTTCCAACGCCGTTAAGAGCGCGCCATTTAGAGTTCTGTAGTTCTAGAAAATTCATTTCGAGTGCAAGGAGGTCAGATTCCAACAGCATCAGCAGTCCTTTGTTAGCCTCCTATAAGAGTTTTGCTCAAGTCCCTCAATTTCAGCCAGAATTTACCTGAAATCACAAAAAAACACACAAACTCATAGTAAAGTTCAGAAATGTGAATTTAACATAAAAACTAATGAAAACATCCCTAAAAGTAGCTTGAACTTGATAAAAATTACCTAAAAACAATGCCAAAAAGCGTATAAATTATCCGCTCATCAGAATTCTTTACTGATTGAATTGAATTCCCTCACTCTAGTCTTTTCTTAGGAATTGACTAGGACTTGAGGAATCAAATTGATTTATCCACTTAACCTACCTTCATAGTTAGAGGTTGACCAAGTTGGAGCAAAAGCCAATTCTCATCACAATTGATAAGGATAACTAGGATAGGACTTCCAATTTTCATACTGTTCATACCCCAGGTCGAGCTGTCCGACCCAGGATGTTCTACTGACAAAGCGACCGACCTCTTCAGGTCAGGACAATCCGACCTCTCCTCAAAGAGCTCGGCCTAACTACCAAGAAAGCCCATTAAAGAGCCGAAACAGAGGAACACGACCCGAATCCAAGGGCAGCCCAAGCCTATGGGGATAAAGGCGGTTCCCTTAAAGATAAGATGACCTCGCTCAAAGATAAAGATAAGATAAGATAACTAACTTATCTTATCTAAAGAAGGTCACTCCACACTATTATAAATACACTGGAGCACCCAGGTATAACTTATACTCTGATTCTACTAAATACCTGCTTAATACCCTTGCTAACTTAACCAACGGAGTCCCTTGTAGGTACCCCCCACCCTCCAGGGACGAAGGATCAACATCACCATCAAGTCCAACAAGTCGGACACAACAGCTCCGACCAGTACAGAAGATCTCATCCGAGATCGACCTACAGTTTTAGGTAACCTTAGGAACATTGGCGCCGTTGCCCGGGAACCTGGAGGTCATCCCATCACCATGGCGGACGACCATGGCAACGACCATGATTCAGATCTAGAGTATAGAACGCCGCACAAAAACGCGGACAATACACTGAAAGACACCGCGAAATCCAACGGGGATAAAAATTCATCAAATCCGGGAGTAATAGAAGCACTTCAAGATCGTTTAAAGCAACTCGAAAAAGAAACCCAGCATCAACGAGAAGTTGGGAAGGATCTACAAAGGGAGGTAAGGCAATGTCGAGAATTAGAAGATAAACTTCTAAAACTCAAAGCCGATCTCAAAGCAAAAGCTACTCGGACCACCCCTGAGGACAACTCAAGCAAAGACCAGGATCCATTCACTAGGGAAATCATGAAGACCGAAATTCCTAAGGACTTCAAACTCCCGGATATGACGTTGTACAATGGCACTACAGATCCCAACATCACTGATGAGCGGATAATTTGTACGCTTTTTGGCATTGTTTTTAGTATGATCTAGTTAGTTTTTAGTATATTTTTATTATTTTTTAGTTAAAATTCACTTTTCTGGACTTTACTATGAGTTTGTGTGTTTTTCTGTGATTTCAGGTATTTTCTGGCTGAAATTGAGGGACCTGAGCAAAAATCTGATTCAGAGACTAAAAAGGACTGCAGATGCTGTTGGATTCTGACCTCCCTGCACTCGAAGTGGATTTTCTGGAGCTACAGAAGCCCAATTGGCGCGCTCTCAACGGCGTTGGAAAGTAGACATCCTGGGCTTTCCAGCAATATATGATAGTCTATACTTTGCCCAAGATTTGATGGCCCAAACCGGCGTTCAAAGTCACCTTCAGAAATTCCAGCGTTAAACGCCGGAACTGGCACCAAAATGGGAGTTAAACGCCCAAACTGGCACAAAAGCTGGCGTTTAACTCCAAGAAGAGTCTCTACACGAAAATGCTTCATTGCTCAGCCCAAGCACACACCAAGTGGGCCCGGAAGTGGATTTTTATGTCATTTACTCATTTCTGTAAACCTTAGGCTACTAGTTTTCTATAAGTAGGACCTTTTACTATTGTATTTTCATCTTTGGATCTTTGGATCTTTGGATCTTTGGATCTTTGGATCTTTGGATTTCTTTTGATCCTTTGATCATCTTTGGACACCTAGTTCTTAGATCATTGGGAGGCTGGCCTCACGGCCATGCCTAGACCTTGTTCTTATGTATTTTCAACGGTGGAGTTTCTACACACCATAGATTAAGGTGTGGAGCTCTGCTGTACCTCGAGTATTAATGCAATTACTATTGATCTTCTATTCAATTCCGCTTGTTCTTGTTCTAAGATATCACTTGTTCTTCAACTTGATGAATGTGATGATCCGTGACACTCATCATCATTCTCACCTATGAACGTGTGACTGACAACCACCTCTGTTCTACCTTCGATTGGGTGAATATCTCTTGGATTCCTGATACACGATGCATGGTTGATCGCCTGACAACCGAGTGCTCGCCTGACAACCGAGCCAACCATTCCGTGAGATCAGAGTCTTCGTGGTATAGGCTAGAACTGATGGCGGCATTCAAGAGAATCCGGAAGGTCTAACCTTGTCTGTGGTATTCTGAGTAGGATTCAATGATTGAATGACTGTGACGTGCTTCAAACTCCTGAGGGCAGGGCGTTAGTGACAGACGCAAAAGAATCACTGGATTCTATTCCGGCCTGATCGAGAACCGACAGATGATTAGCCATGCTGTGACAGAGCATAGGAACATTTTCACTGAGAGGATGGGAGGTAGCCACTGACAACGGTGAAACCCTTGCTTAAGCTTGCCATGGAAAGGAGTAAGAAGGATTGGATGAAGACAGTAGGAAAGCAGAGAGACGGAAGGGAAAGCATCTTCATGCGCTTATCTGAAGTTCCTACCAATGAATTACATAAGTATCTCTATCTTTATCTTTATGTTTTTATGCGTTCATCACCATTACCATTTGAGTTTGCCTGACTAAGATTTACAAGATGACCATAGCTTGCTTCATACTAACAATCTCCGTGGGATCAACCCTTACTCGCGTAAGGTTTATTACTTGGACGACCCAGTGCACTTGCTGGTTAGTTGTGCGAAGTTGTGTTAATGCCATGGTATTGAGCACCAAGTTTTTTGGGGTTCATGACCGGGGATTATGAGAGTTGTGAAAAGTATTGTTCACAATTTCGCGCACCATAACCCCTCGGGTGTACTTTTTATAACTTTTTGTAGCTTTAGTCCGGCTTCTTCATGTCGGTCCCTGTTCCGTTACTAGGTAATCCTTTTTCTTGGATCTTGTTCAGATCTCTTTTGGGGGTTTACCTTTTGTAACTTTATTTTTTCCGGGCCGACTTCGTCATGTCGGGCTTTGTTGAGTTACTTGAAAATCCTCTTTCTTGGACCTTGTTCAGGTCTCTTTTAGGGATTTATCTTTTGTAACTTTATCTTTTCGGGCCGACTTTGTCACGTCGGGCCCTGTCGAGTTACTTGATAATCCTCTTTCTTGGACCTTGTTTAGGTCTCTTTCAGGGATTTATCTTTTGTAACTTATCTTTTCGGGCCGACTTTGTCACGTCAGGCCCTGTCGAGTTACTTGATAATCCTCTTTCTTGGACCTTGTTTCAGATTCCTTTCAGGGATTATCTTTCGTAACTTATCTTTTCCGGGCCGACTTTGTCACGTCGGGCCCTGTCGAGTTACTTGATAATCCTCTTTCTTGGACCTTGTTTCAGATCTCTTTTAGGGATTATCTTTTGTAACTTTATCTTTCTGTGCCGACTTTGTCACGTCGGGCTGGTGCACGAAATTGTGAGCATCAATGGCGCCATCAACATGGTACGCTCAATTGCAATCTCAACTCTTTATCACAACTTCGCACAACTAACCAGCAAGTGCACTGGGTCGTCCAAGTAATAAACCTTACGCGAGTAAGGGTCGATCCCACGGAGATTGTTGGTATGAAGCAAGCTATGGTCATCTTGTAAATCTCAGTCAGGCAGACTCAAATGGTTATGGATAATTTATGAATAAAGCATAAAATAAAGATAGAGATACTTATGTAATTCATTGGTGAGAATTTTAGATAAGCGTATGGAGATGCTTTGTCCCTTCCGTCTCTCTGCTTTCTTACTGTCTTCATCCAATCCTTCTTACTCCTTTCCATGGCAAGCTATATGTTGGGCATCACCGTTGTCAATGGCTACAGTCCCGTCCTCTCAGTGAAAATGTTCAACGTGCTCTGTCACAGCACGGCTATTCAGCTGTCGGTTCTCGATCATGTTGGAATAGAATCCAGTGATTCTTTTGCGTCTGTCACTAACGCCCCACAATCGCGAGTTTGAAGCTCGTCACAGTCATTCAATCATTGAATCCTACTCAGAATACCACAGACAAGGTTTAGACCTTCCGGATTCTCTTGAATGCCGCCATCAATTCTAGCTTATACCACGAAGATTCTGATTAAGGGATCCAAGAGATATCCACTCAATCTAAGGTAGAACGGAGGTGGTTGTCAAGCACACGTTCATAGGTGAGAATGATGATGAGTGTCACGGATCATCACATTCATCATGTTGAGGAACAAGTGATATCTTAGAACAAGAATAAGCTGAATTGAATAGAAGAACAATAGTAATTGTATTCATACTCGAGGTACAGCAGAGCTCCACACCTTAATCTATGGTGTGTAGAAACTCCACCATTGAAAATACATAAGAACAAGGTCTAGGCATGGCCGTGAGGCCAGCCCCCAAAACGTGATCAAAAGATTCAAAGATCTAAAGATGAAAATACAATAGCAAAAGGTCCTATTTGTAGAGAACTAGTAGCCTAGGGTTTATAGAAATGAGTAAATGACATAAAAATCCACTTCTGGGCCCACTTGGTGTGTGCTTGGGCTGAGCATTGAAGCTTTCATGTGTAGAGACTTTTCTTGGAGTTAAACACCAGCTTTTGTGCCAGTTTGGGCGTTTAACTCCCATTCTTGTGCCAGTTCCGGCGTTTAACGCCGGGCAGTTTTGAGCTGATTTGGAACGCCGGTTTGGGCCATCAAATCTCGGGAAAAGTATGGACTATTATACATTGCTGGAAAGCCAGGATGTCTACTTTCCAACGCAATTGAGAACGCGCCAATTAGGCTTCTGTAACTCCAGAAAATCCACTTCGAGTGCAGGAAGGTCAGAATCCAACAGCATCTGCAGTCCTTTTCAGCCTCTGAATCAGATTTTTGCTCAGTCCCTCAATTTCAACCAGAAAATACCTGAAATCACAGAAAAACACACAAACTCATAGTAAAGTCTAGAAAAGTGAATTTTAACTAAAAACTAATAAAAATATAATAAAAACTAACTAAAACATACTAAAAATATACTAAAAATAATGCCAAAAAGCGTATAAATTATCCGCTCATCACAACACCAAACTTAAATTGTTGCTTGTCCCCAAGCAACTGAAAATCAAATAAGATAAAAAGAAGAGAATATGAAATGAACTCCAAAAACATCTATGAAGATCAGTATTAATTAGATGAGCGGGGCTTTTAGCTTTTTGCCTCTGAACAGTTTTGGCATCTCACTCTATCCTTTGAAATTCAGAATGATTGGCTTCTATAGGAACTCAGAATCCAGATAGTGTTATTGATTCTCCTAGTTAAGTATGATGATTCTTGAACACAACTACTTTATGAGTCTTGGCCGTGGCCCAAAGCACTCTGTCTTCCAGTATTACCACCGGATACATACATGCCACAGACACATAATTGGGTGAACCTTTTCAGATTGTGACTCAGCTTTGCTAGAGTCCCCAATTAGAGGTGTCCAGGGTTCTTAAGCACACTCTTTTTGCCTTGGATCATAACTTCATTATTTTTTTCTTTCTTTTTTTCTTTTTCCTCCCTCTTTTTTTCATTTTTTTTGAATTCACTGCTTTTTCTTGCTTCAAGAATCATTTTTATGATTTTTCAGATCCTCAATAACATGTCTCCTTTTTCATCATTCTTTCAAGAGCCAACATTCATGAACAACAAATTCAAAAGACATATGCACTGTTGAAGCATACATTCAGAAGTCAAAATATTGCCATCACATCAAAATAATTAATCTGTTATAAAATTCAAAATTCATGCAATTCTTTTCTTTTTCAATTAAGAACATTTTTCATTTAAGAAAGGTGATGGATTCATAAGACATTCATAACTTTAAGGCATAGACACTAAGATACTAATGATCACAAGACACAAACATAGATAAACATAAGCATGAAAATTCAAAAAACCGGAAAATAAAGAACAAGGAGATTAAAGAACGGGTCCACCTTAGTGATGACGGCTTGTTCTTCCTCTTGAAGATCTTATGGAGTGCTTGAGCTCCTCAATGTCTCTTTCTTGTCTTTGTTGCTCCTCTCTCATGATTCTTTGATCTTCTCTAATTTCATGGAGGAGAATGGAATGTTCTTGGTGCTCCACCCTTAGTTGTCCCATGTTGGAACTCAATTCTCCTAGGGAGGTGTTGATTTGCTCCCAATAGTTTTGTGGAGGAAAGTGCATCCCTTGAGGTATCTCAGGGATTTCATGATGAGTGGGATCTCTTGTTTGCTCCATCCTTTTCTTAGTGATGGGCTTGTCCTCATCAATGAGGATGTCTCCCTCTATGTCAATTCCAACTGAATAACAGAGGTTACAAATGAGATGAGGGAAGGCTAACCTTGCCAAGGTAGAGGACTTGTCCGCCACCTTATAAAGTTCTTGGGCTATAACCTCATGAACTTCTACTTCCTCTCCAATCATGATGCTATGAATCATGATGGCTCGGTCTATGGTAACTTCGAACCGGTTGCTAGTGGGAATGATTGAGCGTTGGATAAACTCCAACCATCCCCTAGCCACGGGCTTGAGGTCATGCCTTCTCAGTTGAACCGGCTTCCCTCTTGCATCTCTCTTCCATTGAGCGCCCTCGTCACAAATGTCCATGAGGACTTGGTCCAACCTTTGATCAAAGTTGACCCTTCTAGTGTAAGGGTGTTCATCTCCTTGCATCATGGGCAAGTTGAATACCAACCTTACATTTTCCGGACTAAAATCTAAGCATTTCCCCCGAACCATTGTAAGCCAATTCTTTGGTTTCGGGTTCACACTTTGATCATGGTTCTTGGTGATCCATGCATTGGCATAGAACTCTTGAACCATTAAGATTCTGACTTGTTGAATGGGGTTGGTAAGAACTTCCCAACCTCTTCTTCGGATCTCATGTCGGATCTCCGGATATTCACTCTTTTTGAGTTTGAAAGGGACCTCGGGGATCACCTTCTTCATGGCCACAACTTCATAGAAGTGGTCTTGATGCACCCTTGAGATGAATCTCTCCATCTCCCATGACTCGGAGGTGGAAGATTTTGCCTTCTCTTTCCTCTTTCTAGAGGTTTCTCCGGCCTTAGATGCCATAAATGATTATGAAAAATAAAAAGCAATACTTTTACCACACCAAACTTAGAAGGTTTGCTCGTCCTCGAGCAAAAGAAGAAAGAAGAGAGTAGAAGAAGAAGAAATGAAGGAGATGGAGGTGGCTTTGTGGTTCGGCCAAAGGGAGAGAAGTAGTGTTTTGGTTGTGTGAAAATGAGGTGGTGAAGATGGGTTTATATAGGAGTGGAGAGGGGTGTATGGTTCGGCCATTATGGGTGGGTTTGGGAGGGAAAGTGGTTTGAATTTGAATGGTGAGGTAGGTAGGGTTTTATGAAGGATGGATGTGAGTGGTGAAGAGAATAGTGGGATTTGATAAGTGAGGGGTTTTTGGGGAAGTGGTGTTAAGGTGATTGGTGAATGGGTGAAGAAGAGAGAGAGTGGTGGGGTAGGTGGGGATCCTGTGGGGTCCACAGATTCTGAGGTGTCAAGGAAAATTCATCCCTGTACCAAGTGGCGAGCAGAAATGCTCTTTATGCCAATTCTGGCGTTAAACGCCGGGCTGGTGCCTATTTCTGGCGTTTAACGCCAGCTTCTTGCCCTTTCCTGGCGTTTAACGCCAGTCTGGTGCCCCTTTCTGGCGTTAAACACCCAGAATGGTGCCAGACTGGGCGTTAAACACCCATTTGCTGCCCTTACTGGTGTTTAAACGCCAGCAAGGTTTTCCTCCAAAGTGTGCTGTTTTTCTTTCTGTTTTTCATTCTGTTTTTGCTTTTTTCCAATTGATTTTGTGACTTTCCATGATCATCAACCTACAGAAAACATAAAATAACAAAGGAAAATAGATAAATATAACATTGGGTTGCCTCCTAACAAGCGCTTCTTTAATGTCAGTAGCTTGACAGTGAGCTCTCATAGAGCCTTACAGATACTCAGAGCAATGTTGGAACCTCCCAACACCAAACTTAGAGTTTGACTGTGGGGGTTCAACACCAAACTTAGAAGTTGGTTGTGGCCTCCCAACACCAAACTTAGAGTTTGAATGTGGGGGCTCTGTTTGACTCTGTTTTGAGAGAAGCTCTTCATGCTTCTTCTCCATGGGTACAGAGGGATATCCTTGAGCCTTAAACACAAAGGATTCTTCATTCACTTGAATGATCAATTCTCCTCTGTCCACATCAATCACAGCCTTTGCTGTGGCTAGGAAGGGTCTGCCAAGGATGATGGATTCATCCATGCACTTCCCAGTCTCTAGGACTATGAAATCAGCAGGGATGTAATGGTCTTCAACCTTTACCAGAACATCCTCTACAAGTCCATAAGCTTGTTTTCTTGAATTGTCTGCCATCTCTAGTGAGATTCTTGCAGCTTGTACCTCAAAGATCCCTAGCTTCTCCATTACGGAGAGAGGCATGAGGTTTATACTTGACCCTAAGTCACACAGAGCCTTCTTAAAGGTCATGGTGCCTATGGTACAAGGTATTGAGAACCTTCCAGGGTCCTGTCTCTTTTGAGGTAATCTCTGCCCAGTCAAGTCATCCAGTTCTTTGGTGAGCAAAGGGGGTTCATCCTCCCAAGTCTCATTACCAAATAACTTGTCATTTAGCTTCATGATTGCTCCAAGGTATTTAGCAACTTGCTCTTCAATGAAATCTTCATCCTCTTGAGAGGAGGAATACTCATCAGAGCTCATGAATGACAGAAGTAAATCCAATGGAATATCTATGGTCTCATTATGAGCCTCAGATTCCCGTGGTTCCTCATTAGGGAACTCATTGGAGGCCAGTGGACGTCCATTGAGGTCTTCCTCAATGGCGATTGATGAGCGGATAATTTGTATGCTTTTTGGCATTGTTTTTAGTATGTTTTTAGTATAATCTAGTTAGTTTTTAGTATATTTTTATTAGTTTTTAGCTAAAATTCACTTTTCTGGACTTTACTATGAGTTTGTGTGTTTTTCTGTGATTTCAGGTACTTTCTGGCTGAAATTGAGGGTCCTGAGCAAAAATCTGATTCCGAGACCAAAAAGGACTGCAGATGCTGTTGGATTCTGACCTCCCTGCACTCAAAGTGGATTTTCTGGAGCTACAGAAGCCCAATTGGCGCGCTCTCAACGGCGTTGGAAAGTAGACATCCTGGGCTTTCCAGCAATATATGATAGTCCATACTTTGCCCAAGATTTGATGGCCCAAACCGGCGCTCAAAGTCACCCTCAGAAATTCCAGCGTTAAACGCCGGAACTGGCATAAAACTTGGAGTTAAACGCCCAAACTGGCATGAGAACTGGCGTTTAACTCCAGAAAACGTCTCTACACATAAAAGCTTCAATGCTCAGCCCAAGCACACACCAAGTGGACCCAGAAGTGGATTTTTTCGTCATTTACTCATTTCTGTACACCCTAGGCTACTAGTTTACTATTAATAGGATCTTTTGACATTGTATCAGTACCTCATGACACTTTACACGTTTTCTTTGTGTACTTTCCACAGCATGAGTCTCTAAACCCCATGGTTGGGGGTGAGGAGCTCTGCTGTGTCTTATTGGATTAATGCAACTACTACTGTTTCTCATTCAATCATGCTTGCTTCCATTCTAAGATAATACTTGTTCTTAACCCGGATGAATGTGATGATCAGTGACAATCATCATCATTCTCAACTATGAACGCGTGCCTGACAGCCACCTCCGTTCTACCTTAGATTAAGTAGTTATCTCTTGGGTTCTTTAACCGGAATCTTCGTGGTATAAGCTAGAATTGATGGCGGCATTCAAGAGAATCCGGAAGGTCTAAACCTTGTCTGTGGTATTCTGAGTAGGATTCAATGATTGAATGACTGTGACGTGCTTCAAACTCCTAGCAGGCGGGGCGTTAGTGACAGACGCAAAAGAATCACTGGATTCTATTCCGGCCTGACCGAGAACCGACAGATGAATTCCGCGTGCTGTGACAGAGCATATGCAATCGTTTTCACTGAGAGGATGGGAGGTAGCCATTGACAACGGTGAAACCCTACATACAGCTTGCCATGGAAGGAGACTTGCGTGTTTGAAGAAGAAGATAGTAGGAAAGCAGAGATTCAGAAGATGGAGCATCTCCAAACCTCAACCTGTTCTCCATTACTGCAAAACAAGTAATCATTTCATGTTCTTTAGCTTTTCACAATCAATCCTGATAGTTTCTGATATCCTGACTAAGATTTACAAGATAACCATAGCTTGCTCCAAGCCGACAATCTCCGTGGGATCGACCCTTGCTCACGCAAGGTATTACTTGGACGACCCAGTGCACTTGCTGGTTAGTTGTGCGGGATTGCAAAAGTGTGATTGCAATTTCGTGCACCAGCGATCACTGCCTCTTCCTCCTCTCCAAGTTCGGCCATGTGGGTCATGTTAATGGCCTTGCATTCTCCTTTTGGATTCTCTTCTGTATTGCTTGGAAGAGTAATAGGAGGGAGTTCAGTAATTTTCTTGCTCAGCTGTCCCACTTGTGCCTCCAAATTCCTAATGGAGGACCTTGTTTCAGTCATGAAACTTTGAGTGGTTTTTATTAGATCAGAGACCATGGTTGCTAAGTCAGAGTGGCTCTGCTTAGAATTCTCTATCTGTTGCTGAGAAGATGATGGAAAAGGCTTGCCATTTGATGAGCGGATAATTTATACGCTTTTTGGCATTGTTTTTAGGTAGTTTTTAGTAAGTTTGAGCTACTTTTAGGGATGTTTTCATTAGTTTTTATGTTAAATTCACATTTCTGGACTTTACTATGAGTTTGTGCATTTTTCTGTGATTTCAGGTAAATTCTGGCTGAAATTGAGGGACTTGAGCAAAACTCTGAAAAAGGCTGACAAAAGGACTGCTGATGCTGTTGGAATCTGACCTCCCTGCACTCGAAATGGATTTTCTGGAGCTACAGAACTCCAAATGACGCGCTCTCAACGGTGTTGGAAATTAGACATCCAGAGCTTTCCAGCAATATATAATAGTCCATACTTTATTCGGAAAATGACGACGTAACTTGGCGTTGAACGCCAAGTACATGCTGCTGTCTGGAGTTAAACGCCAGAAAAACGTCATGATCCGGAGTTGAACGCCCAAAACACGTCATAACTTGGAGTTCAACTCCAAGAAAAGCCTCATCTCGTGGATAGATCAAGCTCAGTCCAAGCATACACCAAGTGGGCCCCGGAAGTGGATTTATGCATCAATTACTTACTCATGTAAACCCTAGTAGCTAGTCTAGTATAAATATGATAAGTTACTATTGTATTAGACATCTTTTGACAGTTTAATCTCTTGACTGTTTAGCCTTTGATTATTCGGTCTCTTGATCACTCAAGGGGGCTGGCCATTCGGCCATGCCTGAACCTTTTACTTATGTATTTTCAACAGTGGAGTTTCTGCACACCATAGATTAAGGGTGTGGAGCTCTGCTGTACCTCAAGTTTCAATACAATCACTATTACTTTTTATTCAATTCTCTTCTATTCTTATTCCAAGATATATGTTACACTTAACTTTGATGAATGTGATGATCCGTGACACTCATCATCATTCTCACCTATGAACGCACGTGACTGACAACCACTTCCGTTCTACCTTAGGCCGGGCGCATATCTCTTAGATTCCCCAACAGAATCTTCGTGGTATAAGCTATATAGATGGTGGCATTCATGAGGATCCGGAAAGTCTAACCTTGTCTGTGGTATTCCGAGTAGGATCCTGGGAATCCGAAAAGTCTAACCTTGTCTGTGGTATTCCGAGTAGGATTCCAGTATTGAATGACTGTGACGAGCTTCAAACTCCTGAAGGCTGGGCGTTAGTGACAAACGCAAAAGAATCAATGGATTCTATTCCAACCTGATTGAGAACCGACAGATGATTAGCCGTGCTGTGACAGAGCATAGGAACGTTTTCACTGAGAGGACGGGATGTAGCCATCAACCAAGGGTGATGCCTCCAGACGATTAGCCGTGCAGTGACAGCGCATAGGATCATTTTCCCGAGAGGATTGAAAGTAGCCACCGATGATGGTGATGCCCTACATACAGCTTGCCATGGAAAGGAGTAAGAATGATTGAAGGAAGAGTGAGTAGTGAAGTAGAGTTTCAAGAGGAGTACAGCATCTCCATACACCTATCTGAAATTCTCACTATTGATTTACATAAGTATCTCTATCCCTTTTTATTTTCCATTTATTATTAATTTTCGAAATCCATAAACCAATTTAATTTGCCTAACTGAGATTTACAAGGTGACCATAGCTTGCTTCATACCAACAATCTCTGTGGGATCGACCCTTACTCACGTAAGGTTTATTACTTGGACGACCCAGTACACTTGCTGGTTAGTTGAACGGAGTTGTGTCCACACGTGCCATAATAATGATTTCATACAACAACAAAGAATACTACATTGCTGTGATCACAATTTCGTCCACCAAGTTTTTGGCGCCGTTGCCGGGGATTGTTCGAGTATGGACAACTGACGGTTCATCTTGTTGCTCAGATTAGGTAATTTTCTTTTCAAAAACTTTTTCAAAATTTTTCTTTTTTCGTTTTTCCAAAAATATTTTTCGAAAAAAAAATTAAATAAAATATACAAAAAAAATTAGAAAATCATAAAAATCAAAAATATTTTGTGTTTCTTGTTTGAGTCTTGTGTTAATTTTAAGTTTGGTGTCAATTGCATGCTTTAAAAATTTTTCTTACATTTTTCGAAAATCTCATGCATTCATAGTGTTCTTCATGATCTTCAAGTTGTTCTTGATAAATCCTCTTGTTTGATCTTGATGTTTTCTTGTTTTGTGTTGTTTGTTATTTTTCATGTGCACTTTTGCATTCATATTTTCCATGCATTAAAGATTTCTAAGTTTGGTGTCTTGCATGTTTTCTTTGCATCAAAAATTTTTCAAAATTATGTTCTTGATGTTCATCATGATCTTCAAAGTGTTCTTGGTGTTCATCTTGACATTCATAGCATTCTTGCATGCATTCATTGTTTTGATCTAAAAATTTCATGCATTGAGTATTTTTGTTGTTTTTCTCTCTCATAATTAAAAATTCAAAAATCAAAAAAATATCTTTTCCTTATTTCCCTCAAAATTTTCGAAATTTTGGGTTGACTTGGTCAAAAATTTAAAAAAAAAATTAGTTGTTTCTCACAAGTCAAGTCAAAATTTCAATTTTAAAAATCTTATCTTTTCAAAATCTTTTTCAAAAAAAAATTATATCTTTTTCATTTTTTTCTATTTTTCGAAAATTCCAAAAATCTTTTTCAAAATATTTTCAAAATCTTTTTCCTATATTATTATCTAATTTTCGAAAATTAGCTAACAATTGATGTGATTGGCTCAAAAATTTAAAGTTTGTTACTTTCTTGTTAAGAAAGGTTCAATCTTTAAGTTCTAGAATCTTATCTTGTAGTTTCTTGTTAGTTAAGCAATTTAAAAATTAAATCTTTTTCAAAAATATCTTTTTCTTAAAAATCTTTTTATCTTTTATCTTATCTTTTTCAAAAACTTTATCTTTTTCAAAATTTGATTTCAAAATATCTTATCTAACTTCTTTTCTTCTTAACTTTTCAAAATTTGATTTCAAATCTTTTTCAATCAACTAACTAAATTTTTTGTTTGTTTCTTATCCTTTTCAAAACCACCTAACTACTTTTCCCTCTCTAATTTTCGAAAATGTCTCATCCCTTTTTCAAAAATTCTTTTTGTTTTAAATTTTAACTTTAATCTCATCTTGTCTTTGATTTTCGAAAATTACTAACCTCTTTTTCAAAAATTATTTTCGAAATTTCCCTTCTCTTCTCTTATTCTATTTAATTAATTAATTACTAACACTTCTCTTCACCTCTCTTCATCTAAAAATCCGAACTTATTATATCTCTTGTGTTTGGATTCTCCTACCCCTTTCTCCTTCTACTAACATAAAGGAATCTCTATACTGTGACATAGAGGATTCCTCTTTCTTTTCTTGTTTTCTTCTCTTTCATATGAGCAGGAACAGGGAAAAAGGCACTCTTGTTGAAATTGATCCAGAACCTGAAAGGACTCTGAAGAGAAAATTAAGAGAAGCTAAATTACAACAATCCAGAAACAACCTTTCAGAAATTTTCAAACAAGAGAAGGTGATGGCAGCCGAAAATAATAATAATGCAAGGAGAATGCTTGGTGACTTCACAAAGCCAACGTCCAAGTTTGATGGAAGAAGCATCTCCATTCCTGCCATTGGAGCTAATAACTTTGAGCTAAAACCTCAGCTAGTTGCCTTAATGCAACAAAACTGCAAGTTTTATGGACTTCCATCTGAAGATCCTTATCAGTTTTTAACTGAGTTCTTGCAAATCTGTGAGACTGTAAAGATGAATGGAGTTGATCCTGAAGTCTACAGACTCATGCTTTTCCCTTTTGCTGTAAGAGACAGAGCTAGAATATGGTTGGATTCACAACCTAAGGATAGCCTGGACTCCTGGGACAAGCTGGTCACTGCCTTCTTGGATAAATTCTTTCCTCCTCAAAAGCTGAGCAAGCTGAGAGTGGATGTTCAAACCTTCAAACAAAAAGATGGTGAATCCCTCTATGAAGCTTGGGAAAGATACAAGCAGCTGACCAAAAGATGTCCATCTGACATGTTTTCAGAATGGACCATATTAGATATATTCTATTATGGTCTCTCTGAATTTTCGAAAATGTCATTGGATCATTCTGCAGGTGGATCTATTCACCTAAAGAAAATGCCTGACGAGGCTCAAGAACTCATTGACATGGTTGCAAACAACCAATTCATGTACACTTCTGAGAGGAATTCTGTAAATAATGGGATACCTCAGAAGAAAGGAGTTCTTGAAATTGATACTCTGAATGCCATATTGGCTCAGAACAAAGTGTTGACTCAACAGGTCAACATGATCTCTCAAAATCTGAATGGATGGCAACATGCATCCAACAGTACTAGAGTGGCAGCTTCTGAAGAAGCTTATGATCCTGAGAACCCTGCTATGGCAGAAGTTAATTACATGGGTGAACCTTATGGAAACACCTATAACTCATCATGGAGAAATCATCCAAATTTCTCATGGAATGATCAACAAAAGCCTCAACAAGGCTTTAACAATGGTGGACGCAATAGGCTGAGCAATAGCAAGCCATATCCATCATCTTCTCAGCAACAGACGGAGAATTCTGAACAAAACACTTCTAATTTAGCCAATATAGTCTCTGATCTGTTAAAGGCCACTTTCAGTTTCATGAGTGAAATAAGATCCTCCATTAGAAATCTGGAGGCACAAGTGGGCCAGCTGAGTAAGAAAGTCATTGAAACTCCTCCCAGTATTCTCCCTAGCAATACAGAAGAGAATCCAAAAGGAGAGTGCAAGGCCATTGACATAGTCAATATGGCCGAATACACAAGGGAGGAGGAGGACGAAAATCCTAGTGAGGAAGACCTCCTGGGACGTCCCTCAAGCAAGAAGGAGTTTCCTATTAAGGATCCAAAGGAATCTGAGGCCCATATAGAGACCATAGATATTCCTATAAATCTCCTTCTTCCATTCATGAGCTCTGAAGACTATTCTTCCTCTGAAGAGGATGAAGATGTAACTGGAGAGCAAGTTTCTCAATATTTAGGAGCTATCATGAAGCTGAATGCCACGTTATTTGGTAATGAGACTTGGGAAAGTGAATCTCCCTTGCTCATTAATGAACTGGATACTTGGATTCAGCAAATTCTACCTCAAAAGAAACAAGATCCTGGCAAGTTCTTAATACCTTGTACCATAGGCACCATGACCTTTGAAAAAGCTCTGTGTGATCTGGGGTCAGGGATAAATCTTATGCCACTCTCTGTAATGGAGAAGCTGGGGATCATTGAGGTACAACCTGCCTTGTTCTCATTACAATTGGCAGATAAGTCATTGAGACAAGCTTATGGAATAGTAGAGGACGTGTTAGTGAAGGTTGAAGGCCTTTACATCCCTGCTGATTTCATAATCCTAGACACTACGAAGGAAGAGGATGATTGCATCATCCTTGGAAGACCTTTCCTAGCCACAGCAGGAGCTGTGATAGATGTCAACAGAGGCGAATTAGTCCTTCAATTGAATGGAGACCACCTTGTGTTTAAGGCACATGGCCATCCCTCTGTGACAAAAGAGAGTAAGCATGAAGAGCTTCTCTCAGTTCAGAGTCAAGAAGAGCCCACACAGTCAAACTCTAAGTTTGGTGTTGTGAAGCCACAACCAAACTCTAAGTTTGGTGTTAAGACCCCATATCCAAACTCTAAGTTTGGTGTTGGGACTACACAAACATTGACCTGATCACCTTGTGGCTCCATGAGAGCCACTGTCAAGCTATTGACATTAAAGAAGCGCTTGTTGGAAGGCAACCCAATCTTATTTATCTAATTTTTATTTTATTGTTATTTTGTGTTTTATTAGGTACATGATCATGAGGAGTCACGAAAAAATCATAAAAATTAAAAACAGAGTCAAAAACAGAAGAAAAAAATTTTCACACCCTGGAGGACGCACAGGCTGGCGTTCAACGCCAGTAAGATGCATCTGGCCGGCGTTCAACGCCAGAACAGAGCATCATTCTGGCGCTGAACGCCAGAAACAAGCAACATCCTGGCGCTGAACGCCAGAAATGTGCCCAGAGAAGAAAAGCTGGCGCTGAACGCCAGTAACAAGCATGAAACTGGCGTTCAACGCCAGAAACATGCTTTACATGGGCGTTGAACGCCCAAAATGTGCACCACACGGCGTTTAAACGCCAGAATGGTGTGCAAAGGCAATTTACATGCCTATTTGGTGCAGGGATGGAATTCCTTGACACCTCAGGATCCTGTGGACCCCACAGGATCACCTCAGGATCTGTGGACCCCACAGGATCCCCACCTACCATATTCTCACCTTACCTCCTAATCCTATTTACACTCTCCTAATCCTATTTTACTCTTCCCCATGTCACACTTCCCAACAAACCTTCACCAATCACTTCAATTCCTCTTCCCAATTACCCCATTCACCACTCACATCAACCCACTCTTCCCCATAAACCCCACCTACCTTCATAGAATTCAAAATCAATTTCCCACCCATTCCCACCCAAAATGGCCGAACATACACCCTCCCCTCTCCCTATAAATACCCTTCCATTCTACTTCATTTTCACACAACACTAACCCATCTTCTCCCCCTTAGCCGAACCTACCTCTCTCCCTCTCTACCATATTTTCTTCTTCTTCTTCTTCTCTTCTTTCTTCTCTTGCTCGAGGGCGAGCAATATTTTAAGTTTGGTGTGGTAAAAGCATAATCTTTTTATTTTTCCATTACCATCAATGGCACCTAAGGCCGGAGTATCCTCTAGAAAAGGGAAAGGGAAGACAAAAGCTTCCACCTCCGAGTCATGGGAGATGGAAAGATTCATCTCCAAGAGCCATCAAGACCACTTCTATGATGTTGTGGCAAAGAAGAAGGTGATCCCTGAGGTCCCTTTCAAGCTCAAGAAAAATGAGTATTCGGAGATCCGACATGAGATCCAAAGAAGAGGTTGGGAAGTCCTAACCAACCCCATACAACAAGTCGGAATCTTAATGATTCAAGAGTTCTATGCCAATGCATGGATCACTAGGAACCATGATCAAAGTATGAACCCGAATCCAAAGAATTATCTCACAATGGTTCGGGGGAAATACTTAGATTTTAGTCCGGAAAATGTGAGGTTGGCGTTTCACTTGCCCATGATGCAAGGAGATGAACGACCCTACACTAGAAGGGTCAACTTTAATCAAAGGTTGGACCAAGTCCTAATGGACATATGTGTGGAAGGAGCCCAATGGAGAATAGACTCCAAAGGCAAGCCAGTTCAACTAAGAAGACTGGATCTCAAGCCTGTGGCTAGAGGATGGTTGGAGTTCATTCAACGCTCTATCATTCCTACTAGCAACCGATCTGAAGTTACTGTGGATCGGGCCATCATGATTCACAGCATCATGATTGGAGAGGAAGTAGAAGTTCATGAGGTCATCTCCAATGAACTCTACAAAATAGCCGACAAGTCCTCCACCATGGCAAGGCTAGCTTTTCCTCACCTTATTTGCCATCTGTGTTACTCAGCTGGAGTTATCATAGAAGGAGATATCCCCATTGAAGAGGATAAGCCCATCACCAAGAAGAGGATGGAGCAAGCAAGAGAGACCATTCACGGTTCTCAAGAGATGCATGAGGAAGCTCATCATCAACAAATCCCTGAGATGCCTCAAGGGATGCACTTTCCTCCCAATAACTATTGGGAGCAACTCAACACCTCCTTAGAAGATTTGAGCCACAATGTGGAACAATTAAGGGTGGAACATCATGAGCACTCCATCATTCTCCAAGAAATAAGAGAAGACCAAAGAGCAATGAGGGAGGAGCAACAAAGGCAAGGAAGGGACATAGAAGAGCTTAAGGACATTGTTGGTCCTTCAAGAAGAAGACGCCACTAAAGGTGGATTCATTCCTTGTTCTTTATTTCTTTCTATTTTCGGTTTTTAATATTGTGTTTATCTATGTTTTGTGTCTCTACTTCATGATCATTAGTATGTAACCATGCCTTAAAGCTATGAATAAATTCCATTAATCCTTCACCTCTCTTAAATGAAAAATGTTTTAATTCAAAAGAACAAGAAGTACATGAATTTCGAATTTATCCTTGAATTTAATTTAATTATATTGATGTGGTGACAATACTTTTTGTTTTCTGAATGAATGATTGAACAGTGCATATGTCTTTTGATATTGTTGTTTATGAGTGTTAAAATTGTTGGCTCTTGAAAGAATGATGAATAAAGAGAAATGTTATTGATGATCTGAAATAATCATGAATTTGATTCTTGAAGTAAGAAAAAGCAGTGAAAAAGAAAAGCTTGCGAAAAAAAATTTGGCGAAAAAAAATAGAAAGAAAAAGAAAAAGCAAGCAGAAAAAGCCAATAGCCCTTAAAACCAAAAGGCAAGGGTAAAAAGGATCCAAGGCTTTGAGCATCAATGGATAGGAGGGCCCAAGGAAATAAAATCCAGGCCTAAGCGGCTAAATCAAGCTGTCCCTAACCATATGCTTGTGTCATGAAGGTCCAAGTGAAAAGCTTGAGATTGAGTGGTTAAAGTCGTGATCCAAAGCAAAAGAGTGTGCTTAAGAGCTCTGGACACCACTAACTGGGGACTCTAGCAAAGCTGAGTCACAATCTGAAAAGGTTCACCTAGTTATGTGTCTGTGGCATTTATGTACCCGGTGGTAATACTGGAAAACAAAATGCTTAGGGCCACGGCCAAGACTCATAAGTAGCCGTGTTCAAGAATCAACATGCTTAACTAGGAAAGTCAATAACACTATCCAAAATTCTAAGTTCCCAGAGACGCCAATCACTCTAAACTTCAAAGGAAAAAGTGAGATGCCAAAACTATTCAGAAGCAAAAAGCTACAAGTCCCGCTCATCTAATTAAATTAATATTCATTGATATTTTAGAATTTATAGTATATTCTCTTCTTTTTATCCTATTTGATTTTCAGTTGCTTGGGGACAAGCAACAATTTAAGTTTGGTGTTGTGATGAGCGGATAATTTATACGCTTTTTGGCATTGTTTTTAGGTAGTTTTTAGTAAGTTTGAGCTACTTTTAGGGATGTTTTCATTAGTTTTTATGTTAAATTCACATTTCTGGACTTTACTATGAGTTTGTGTGTTTTTCTGTGATTTTAGGTAAATTCTGGCTGAAATTGAGGGACTTGAGCAAAACTCTGAAAAAGGCTGACAAAAGGACTGCTGATGCTGTTGGAATCTGACCTCCCTGCACTCGAAATGGATTTTCTGGGGCTACAGAACTCCAAATGGCGCGCTCTCAACGGCGTTGGAAAGTAAACATCCAGAGACTTCCAGAAATATATAATGATCCATACTTTATTCGGAAAATGACGACGTAACTTGGCGTTGAACTCCAAGTACATGCTGCTGTCTGGAGTTAAACGCCAGAAAAACGTCATGATCCGGAGTTGAACGCCCAAAACACGTCATAACTTGGAGTTCAACTTAAAGAAAAGCCTTAGCTCGTGGATAGATCAAGCTCAGCCCAAGCATACACCAAGTGGGCCCCGGAAGTGGATTTATGCATCAATTACTTACTCATGTAAACCCTAGTAGCTAGTCTAGTATAAATAGAATAAGTTACTATTGTATTAGACATCTTTTGACAGTTTAATCTCTTGACTGTTTAGCCTTTGATTATTCGGTCTCTTGATCACTCAAGGGGGTTGGCCATTCGGCCATGCCTGAACCTTTTACTTATGTATTTTCAACAGTGGAGTTTCTGCACACCATAGATTAAGGGTGTGGAGCTCTGCTGTACCTCAAGTTTCAATACAATCACTATTATTTTTTATTCAATTCTCTTCTATTCTTATTCCAAGATATATGTTACACTTAACTTTGATGAATGTGATGATCCGTGACACTCATCATCATTCTCACCTATGAACGCACGTGACTGACAACCACTTCCATTCTACCTTAGGTCGGGCGCATATCTCTTAGATTCCCCAAAAGAATCTTTGTGGTATAAGCTAGATAGATGGTGGCATTCATGAGGATCCGGAAAGTCTAACCTTGTCTGTGGTATTCCGAGTAGGATCCTGGGAATCCGGAAAGTCTAACCTTGTCTGTGGTATTCCGAGTAGGATTCCGGTATTGAATGACTGTGACGAGCTTCAAACTCCTGAAGGCTGGGCGTTAGTGACAAACGCAAAAGAATCAATGGATTCTATTCCAACCTGATTGAGAACCGACAGATGATTAGCCGTGCTGTGACAGAGCATAGGAACGTTTTCACTGAGAGGACGGGATGTAGCCATCAACCAAGGGTGATGCCTCCAGACGATTAGCTGTGCAGTGACAGTGCATAGGATCATTTTCCCGAGAGGATTGAAAGTTGCCACCGATGATGGTGATGCCCTACATACAGCTTGCCATGGAAAGGAGTAAGAAGGATTGAAGGAAGAGTGAGTAGTGAAGTAGAGTTTCAAGAGGAGTACAGCATCTCCATACACCTATCTGAAATTCTCACTATTGATTTACATAAGTATCTCTATCCCTTTTTATTTTCCATTTATTATTAATTTTCGAAATCCATAAACCAATTTAATCTGCCTAATTGAGATTTACAAGGTGACCATAGCTTGCTTCATACCAACAATCTCTGTGGGATCGACCCTTACTCACGTAAGGTTTATTACTTGGACGACCCAGTACACTTGCTGGTTAGTTGAACGGAGTTGTGTCCACACGTGCCATAATAATGATTTCATACAACAACAAAGAATACTACATTGCTGTGATCACAATTTCGTCCACCACCATTGCTATACCTGTTTCTTCCACCATTATTGTTGTTGAAACCTTGTTGAGGTCTCTGTTGATCTTTCCATGAGAGATTTGGATGATTTCTCCATGAAGGATTATAGGTGTTTCCATAGAGTTCTCCCATGTAATTCACATCTTCCATTGAAGGGTTCTCAGGATCATAAGCTTCTTCTTCAGATGAAGCGTCCTTAGTACTGCCTGGTGCAGCTTGCATTCCAGACAGACTTTGAGAAATCATATTGACTTGCTGAGTCAATATTTTATTCTGACCCAGTATGGCATTCAGAGTATCAATCTCAAGAACTCCTTTCTTCTGATTCGTCCCATTGTTCACAGGATTCCTTTCAGAAGTGTACATGAATTGGTTATTTGCAACCATTTCAATGAGCTCTTGAGCTTCTGCAGGCGTCTTCTTCTGATGAAGAGATCCTCCAGCAGAGCTGTCCAATGACATCTTGGACAGTTCAGACAGACCATCATAGAAGATACCTATGATGCTCCATTCAGAAAGCATGTCAGAGGGACACTTTCTGATCAATTGTTTGTATCTTTTCCAAGCTTCATAGAGGGATTCACCTTCCTTCTATCTGAAGGTTTGAACTTCCACTCTAAGCTTACTCAATTTTTGAGGTGGAAAGAACTTTGTCAAGAAGGCATTGACTAGCTTTTCCCAAGAGTTCAGGCTTTCTTTAAGTTGTGAGTCCAACCATATCCTAGCTCTGTCTCTTACAGCAAAAGGGAATAGTATAAGTCTATAGACCTCAGGGTCAACCCCATTGGTCTTGACAATGTCACAGATTTGCAAGAACTCAGCTAAAAACTGATGAGGATCTTCCAATGGAAGTCCATGGATCTTGCAATTCTATTGCATTAGAGAAACTAATTGAGGCTTAAGCTCAAAGTTGTTTGCTCCAATGGCAGGGATAGAGATACTTCTTCCATAGAAGTCGGGAGTAGGTGCAGTAAAGTCATCCAGTACCTTCCTTGCATTGTTGGCATTGTTGTTGTTTTCGGCTGCCATGTCTTCTTCTTGTTTGAAGATTTCTGTTAGGTCCTCTACAGAGAGTTGTGCTTTAGCTTCTCTTAGCTTTCGCTTCAAGGTCCTTTCAGGTTTAGGGTCAGCCTCAACAAGAATGCTTTTGTCTTTGCTCCTGCTCATATGAAAGAGAAGAGAACAAGAAAATATGGAATCCTCTATATCACAGTATAGAGATTTCTTGAGGTGTCAGAGGAAAAGAAAAATAGAAGGAGGAGGTAGAAGAATTCGAACTTATCAAGAGGGATAGAGTTTGAATTGTTCATTGAGAAGGAGTGTTAGTCCATAAATAGAAGGATGTGAGAAGAGGGGAAGAATTTTTGAAATTAAAGTAAAAGATTTTAAAAGAATTTTGAAAATTGATTGATGATTTTTCGAAAACTAAGAGTGGGAAAGAAATTAAGTGATTTTTGAAAAAGATTTTAAAATTAGAAATAAAAAAGATATGATTGAAAATTAATTTTGAAAAAGATGTGATTGAAAAGATATGATTGAAAAGTTATGGTTTTAAAGAGATATGATTGAAAAGATATGATTGAAAAACAATTTAAAAAGATTTGATTTTTAAAATTAATGACTTGGCTATCAAGAAATTTAAAAGATATGATTCAGACGTTAAACCTTTCTCAACAGAAAAGGCAACATACTTAAAATGTTTGAATCAAATCATTAATTGTTAGCAAGTATTTTCGAAAATGGAAAGAAATTGATTTTGAAAATATATGATTGAAAAGATATGATTTGAAAAAGATTTGATTTTGAAAAATTATGGAAACTTGAAAAAAATCTGAATTAAAAACAAAATCTTCCCTCTTGTGCCATCCTGGCGTTAAACGCCCAGAATGGTATCCATTCTGGCGTTTAACGTCCAAAATGCTACCCTTTTGGGCGTTAAATGCCCAACCAGGTACCCTGGCTGGCATTTAAACGCCAGTTTTCCTTCTTCACTGGGCGTTTTCGAACGCCCAGCTTTTTCTGTGTAATTCCTCTGCTGTATGTTTTGAATCTTCAATTCTCTATATTATTGACTTGAAAAGACACAAATAAAATTTTTTTGAATTTTTAATGATGAGGAATAATCAAAATGCAACTAAAATCAAATAAACAATGCATGTAGGACACCAAACTTAGAAGTTTGTATACTATTGACACTAACAAATTGAGAATGCATATGAGAAACAACAAAACACTCAAGAGAAGAGAATTTAAAGATCAGAGCAAGGAAATCATCAAGAACAACTTGAAGATCAATGAAGAACATAATGCATATAATTTTTGAAAATAAAGACATGCAATTGACACCAAACTTAAAATTAGACACTAGACTCAAGTAAGAAACATAAAATATTTTTGATTTTATGATTTTGTAATTTTTTTTATTTTTCGAAAATTATATGGAAAAAAAATAAAGAGATTCAAAATTTTTAATAAGAATTCCAGGAATCATGCAATGTTAGTCTAAAGCTTTAGTCTAAAGAAATTAGACATGGCTAGCCAAGCTTCAGCAGGACATTACATTCAAGAGCTAAATTGATGAGAATCAATCAGCTTTGGTGATGATGAAAACATCACCTTGAAACTCTAGAATTCATTCATAAAAATTCTGAAGAAAAATACCTAATCTAAGCAACAAGATGAACCGTCAGTTGTCCAAACTCAAACAATCCCCGACAACGGCGCCGAAAAGTTGGTGCACGATGTGATCATCAATGGCGCCATCAACATGGTACGCTCAATTGCAATCTCAACTCTTTATCACAACTTCGCACAACTAACCAGCAAGTGCACTGGGTCGTCCAAGTAATAAACCTTACGCGAGTAAGGGTCGATCCCACGGAGATTGTTGGTATGAAGCAAGCTATGGTCATCTTGTAAATCTCAGTCAGGCAGATTCAAATGGTTATAGATAATTTATGAATAAAGCATAAAATAAAGATAGAGATACTTATGTAATTCATTGGTGATAATTTCAGATAAGCGTATGGAGATGCTTTGTCCCTTCCGTCTCTCTGCTTTCTTACTGTCTTCATCCAATCCTTCTTACTCCTTTCCATGGCAAGCTATATGTTGGGCATCACCGTTGTCAATGGCTACAGTCCCGTCTTCTCAGTGAAAATGTTCAACTCTTTTGCGTCTGTCACTAACGCCCTACAATCACGAGTTTGAAGCTCGTCACAGTCATTCAATCATTGAATCCTACTCAGAATACCACAGACAAGGTTTAGACCTTCTGGATTCTCTTGAATGCTGCCATCAATTCTAGCTTATACCACGAAGATTCCGATTATGGGATCCAAGAGATATCCACTCAATCTAAGGTAGAACGGAGGTGGTTGTCAGGCACACGTTCATAGGTGAGAATGATGATGAGTGTCACGGATCATCACATTCATCAAGTTGAGGAACAAGTGATATCTTAGAACAAGAATAAGCTGAATTGAATAGAAGAACAATAGTAATTGTATTCATACTCGAGGTACAACAGAGCTCCACACCTTAATCTATGGTGTGTAGAAACTCCACCGTTGAAAATACATAAGAACAAGGTCTAGGCATGGCCGTGAGGCCAGCCCCCAAAACATGATCAAAAGATTCAAAGATCTAAAGATGAAAATACAATAGCAAAAGGTCCTATTTGTAGAGAACTAGTAGCCTAGGGTTTACAGAAATGAGTAAATGACATAAAAATCCACTTCCGGGCCCACTTGGTGTGTGCTTGGGCTGAGCATTGAAGCTTTCATGTGTAGAGACTTTTCTTGGAGTTAAACGCCAGCTTTTGTGCCAATTTGAGCGTTTAACTCCCATTCTTGTGCCAGTTCCGGCGTTTAACGCCGGGCAGTTTTGAGCTGATTTGGAACGCCGGTTTGGGCCATCAAATCTCAAGCAAAGTATGAACTATTATACATTGCTGGAAAGCCCAGGATGTCTACTTTCCAACGCAATTGAGAACGCGCCAATTGGGCTTCTGTAGCTCCAGAAACTCCACTTTGAGCGCAAGGAGGTCAAAATCCAACAGCATATGCAGTCCTTTTCAGCCTCTGAATCAGATTTTTGCTCAGGTCCCTCAATTTCAGCCAGAAAATACCTGAAATCACATAAAAATACACAAACTCATAGTAAATTCTAGAAAAGTGAATTTTAACTAAAAACTAATAAAAATATAATAAAAACTAACTAAAACATACTAAAAATATACTAAAAACAATGCCAAAAAGCATATAAATTATCCGCTTATCACGGGCCCTATCATGTTACTTGATAATCCTCTTTCTTGGACCTTGTTTCATATCTCTTTTAGGGATTATCTTTTGTAACTTTTTGTAGGATTCCAACTTCCTCATGTCGGGCTCTTCGAAGTTATAGTAATCCTCTTTTATAGGGTTGGCCAGACCTCTTTCCAGGGCTTTACTTATAACTTGAGTTGTTGTGGCTGGTCCGACTTTTATGCCGGCCAGTCTTTAAGTTATTTTATAGAAATCCATCTTATTAGGACCTCGTCAGGTCCTTTCTATGGATCACTTTCTATAACTTCTTGCATTATTCTGTTTTTATCTTTGCCGATTTTGTAGATTTTGGGTTTTAAACCTCATTTTTATCGTGATCGCGTTGTGAATTCGGTTTTCACTTTTTGTCGATTTGTAGCTTTATAATCGGGTGATGAATGTTTTCAGAATAATACGACTTGAGCATTTGTAGAGAATCTGAACAAATTTTATTAAGAAAGAATGCAAATATACATGAGGAGTTAATTTCCTAAATCGGGTGATTTGTAAGTCTTGGCGGGGCACCTCGTTAAAAAACCATTTTTCAGGAAAAAGAGTGTGCCTTGTCCAAGATCTTTTATCACCCCTAGCTATAGTACCTTCTTAGGTTGCAGGCGTGCCATGACCTGGGAAGCTCTCGCCCGTCGAGTTCGGAAAGCCCGTAATAGCCTTTTCTCAGCACTTCTACGACTCGTTAGGGTCCTTTCCAGTTTGCTGCCAGCTTTCCTTCTCCCGGTCGAGTTGTTTCGATGTTGTTTCGTATTAGGATGAGGTCATCCTCAGTGAAGGTCCGTCGTATTACCTTTTGGTTATACTTGGAGGCCATTCGTTGTTTTAGCGCTTCTTCCCTTTTCCGGGCTCTTTCTCGAATTTCTGGAAGTAAGTCGAGCTCTTCCCTTTGAAGTTGGTGATTGGCTTCCTCGCTAAAGTGGATCACTCTGGGTGACCCTTCTTCGACCTCCACTGGGATCATCTCCTCCACTCCATATGCTAATCGGAAGGGTGATTCCTTTGTGGTGGAATGTGGCGTCATTCGATATGCCCATAGAACCTGTGGGAGTTCCTCAGCCCAGGCTCCCTTTGCATCTTGTAATCTCCATTTTAACCCTGCTAATATAACTTTGTTAGCAGCTTCAGCTTGCCCATTGGCTTGGGGGTGCTCAACGGATGTGAATTGTTCTTTTATATTTAGGTCGGCCGCTAGTTTTCTGAATCATGCGTCTGTGAACTAGGTACCATTGTCTGTAGTGATGGAGTATGGAACTCCAAACCTTGTGACGATATTTCAATATAGGAACTTCCGACTTCTTTGAGCTGTGGCATTGGCCAGGGGTTCTGCCTCGATCCATTTTGTGAAGTAGTCCATTCCTACTATGAGGAATTTGACTTGTCCTGATCCTTGAAGAAAAGGTCCGAGGAGATCGAGTCTCCATTTTGCCAATGGCCAAGGTGAGGTTATGCTGATGAGTTCCTCTGGCGGAGCGGTGTGAAAGTTGGCATGCTTCTGGCATGGTGAGCATGTTCTTACAAATTATGTGGCTTCCTTTTATAGAGTTGGCCAATAAAATCCTGCTCGAAGTACTTTTTTGGCGAGTGCCTGCGCTCCGAGGTGATTATCACAGATGCCACTGTGTACTTCTTCTAGGACGTCTTTTATATTGGAAGTCGGCACGCATTTTAGCAGTGGTATCAAAATCCCTCTTTTGTATAGAGTATTATTTATGAGGGTGTAGTACTGTGCTTCTCGTTTTAACCTCTTTGCCTCTTTCTCATCTGTGGAGAGAACTTCTATTCTGAGGTAGTTAATTATGGGAGTCATCCATCCCTGATCGTGACCTGTTATGGCTAGGACTTTTTCTTCTTCTGAGATTGATGGATTCTGTAGAATTTCTTGTATGAGGCTTCTATTGTTGCCTCCTGGTTTGGTGCTGGCTAGTTTTAAGAGTGCATCGGCCCGAGTGTTTTGTTCTCGGGGTATGTGACGAACCTCGTACTCTCTGAGTTGTTCGAGCTGTTCCTTGGTTTTGTCCAAGTACTTTTTCATAGTGGGATCTTTGGCTGTGTAGCTTCCTGTTATTTGTGAAGTAACTACCTGTGAATCGCTGAAGATGATACGTTTTTGAGCTCCACCTAGCTAGCTTCAAACCAGTTATTAGTGCTTCATATTCCGCTTGATTGTTTGAGGCAAGAAACCCGAATTTGAGGGAGAGTTCGATTTGGGTCCCTTGGTCGCCTTCAATTATTATGCCTGCGCCACTTCCCGTTTTATTTGAGGAGCCATCCACATATAGATTCCATTCTGCGGGGATTTCCGGTGTGTTCGTAAATTCTGCGATGAAGTCGGCCAGATATTGAGATTTGATGGCCGTCCGAGCTTCGTATTGAAGGTTGAATTCAGACAACTCAAATGCCCATTGCAAGATTCTGGTTGGTCCGAACTTTAATGGTGTGAGACTGGAAATATGGGCGAAGACGTCAAGATGTTATTTTGAGAGCGTAAGCGAACTTTTCTATTTTCTGGTAGTTCTACTCGGATCCTTGTAACGCTTTACTGATAAAGTATATGGGTTGTTGTCTACTGTTGTCTTCTCGGACCAGTGCTGAGGCTATTGTCCGATTTCCCACTGCGAGGTACAAGATGAGTGGTTCTTCTTTCCGTGGCCAACGTAATATAGGTGGCCGTCCCAGAAATTTTTTGAAATCTTGGAAGACTTGCTCGCATTCAGCTGTCCATTCAAACTCCTTTCCCTTCCTTAGAGTGGCGTAGAAGGGGAGAGATCTTATTGTTGATTCAGCCAAGAATCTGGACAAGGCTGCCAACCGCCCGTTGAGTTGTTGTACCTCTTTGATACAAGTCGGACTTTTCATGTCGAGTACGGCCCTACACTTGTCTGAGTTTGCCTCGATTCTTCTCTGTGTGATCATAAAACCCAAGAATTTACCAGCTTCTACTGCGAAGGTACATTTCACGGGATTGAGTCGCATGCCGTGTCGTCTTATGGTGTTGAGTACTTGTGTCAGGTCGGATAATAACATCTCTTCGTTTTGCGTCTTCACTAGCATGTCGTCTACGTAGACCTCCATGATCTTTCCGATGTGATCCGAAAAAACTTTGTTTATTAATCTTTGGTAAGTGGCTCCCACGTTTTTGAGACCGAAGGGCATAACAATGTAGCAGTAACTTGCCTTTGGAGTTAAGAAAGAGGTTTTTTCTTAGTCGGGTGGGTACATTGGGATTTGGTTATATTCCGAGTATGCGTCCATAAAGGAGAGGTATTTGTATCCAGAGGAGGCATCTACCAGTGCGTCGATATTTGGGAGCGGATAAGGATCTTTCGGGCAAGCTTTGTTGAGATCGGTATAGTCGGTGCACATTACCAAAATGACATTAGCAAGCCATAGCAGGTATTTGACTTCTCTTATGAAGCCTGCCTCCAGTAGAGCTCGTACCTGTTCTTCTACCGCTTGAGAGCATTTTGGTCCTAGCTTTATGTGCCTTTGTTGTACCGGCCGAGATCCTGGGTAGACTGCTAGCTTGTGGCACATTAGTTTGGGATCTATGCCTGGCATGTTTGCGGCCTTCCACGCAAAGAGGTCGGCGTTGTCGCGTAGGAACTGTATGAGTGATTCTTTTATGTCCCCTTTTAGGAGTGTGCCGATGTTAGTTGTTTGGTCCGGGGTGTTCCCGATCTGGATTTTCTCTATTTCTCCTTCTGGTTGTGGGCGGAGCTCCTCCCGCCTCCGAACTCCACTGAGCTCAATTGTGTGGAATTCTTCTCCTCTTCCTCTGAGGTTTATACTTTCGTTGTAACAACGGCGCGCCATCTTTTGATCTGCCTTTATCGTGGCTATTCCTCCTGCAGTTGGGAACTTCATGCATAGATGCGGAGTCGAGACTATTGCACCGAGTTGATTTAACGTTGTCCCACCTATTAGGGCATTGTAGGCTGAGCTTACATCGACGACGATGTAATCTATTTTGAGTGTTCTTGACTGACTTCATTTTCCAAAAGTTGTGTGGAGTGAGATGTATCCCATCGGTTGAACTGGGGTATCTCCTAGCCCAAACAGGCTGTCTGGATATGCTCTGAGTTCTTTTTCTTCCAAGCCGAGTTTGTCGAAAGCGGTTTTGAATAAGATATCGGCAGAGCTCCTCTGGTCTATCAATGTGCGGTGAAGATTTGTGTTTGCCAGTATAATAGTGATTACCATGGGATCGTAATGCTCTGATGCGACACCGGATGCGTCTTCCTTGGTAAAAGTGATCGCCGGAATGTCGGGTGCTTCCTCCTTTTCTGCGACGTGATATACGTCTTTGAGATATCTTTTGCGGGATGATTTGGAGATTTCTCCCCCGGCGAATCCGCCGTGTATCATGTGGACATATCTTTCTGGCGTCCAGGATGATCGCGCGGTTGATCCGACATCTGCTCTTCTTCTTTTCCTTTGTTCATCATCATGGGTGACCAGGTATCGATCTAGCTTTCCTTTTCATACGAGCTTTTCTATGACATTTTTTAGGTCAAAACACTCATTAGTGGAGTGCCCGAGGATTCGATGGTATTCACAATATTCAGCCCGGTTTCCTCCTCCTTTTGTACCTTTGAGTGGTCAAGCTGGTGGTATTTTTTCCGTGTTGCAAACCTCTCTGTATACATCCACAAGAGACACCCGAAGAGGGGTATAATTGTGGTATTTTTTGATTTTCTCTCCATGTCGATCTTCCTTCTTTCTGGAATCTTTGTCTTTATCCCGGGGGGTGAACCCAGCTTTCGAGGTTTCTCCTAATCGGGAGTTTTCCTCCATGTTGATGTATTTTTCCGCTCGTTCCTGCACCTCGTTCAGAGATGTGGGGTACTTTTTTTATATAGATTGACTAAAGGGCCCTTCTCGCAAGCCGTTAATGAGGCCCATAATAGCGGCTTTTGTTGGCAAGTTCTATATATCCATACATGTCTTGTTGAATCTTTCCATGTAGTTACGCAGGGATTCCATTCTCCTTGCCTGATTCCCAATAAGCTCGGAGCATGTTTAGCTTTGTCCTTTTGGATGGAGAATCTGGCCAGGAATTTTTTAGCCATGTCGCCAAAACTTGAGATGGACCTAGGAGGGAGATTGTCGTACCATCTAATTGCTGTTTTTGTTAAAGTAGTTGGAAAGGCTTTGCAATGAACTGCATCTGAGGCATCGATGAGATACATTCTGCTTCTGAAGTTGCTGAGATGATGGCTGGGATCTGTAGTGCCGTTGTATAAGGTCATGTCTGGGAGTTTAAAGTCCTTTAGGATTTTCATCTTCATGATTTCTTTGGTGAATGGGTCTTGCTCCTTTCGTGTGTTATCTTCGGGAGTGGATCGGCTGGCTTTGGTCTTGACATCAGCTTCAAGTTTTAGGAGTTTGGTTTCCAGTTCTCGGCGTCGCCTTATTTCTCTTTGTAGATCCTTCTCGGCCTCTCGTTGATGTAGAGCGTCTTCCTCAAGTTGTTTTAACCGATCTTGAAATGCATCCAGTGCTACCTCGTTTGGGGAGTTCTTTCTTCTAGATCTGAGGTGTGATCGTTGTTATGATCGTCCGCCATGGTAATGGGATGACTTTCGGGTCTCCGGCAACGGCGCCAATGTTCCGGGGGTTACCTGAAACTGTAGGTCGATCTCAGACGAGATCTTCTATACTGGTCGAAATGGAGGTATCCGATTTGTAGGACTTGATTGAGGAGCTGATTCCTTCGTCTCCGGAGGGTGGGGGTACCTGCAAGGGACTCCGATGCTTAAGTTAGCAAGGGTATTAAGCAGGTATTGAGTAGAATCAGAGTATGAGTTATACTTGGGTGCTCCAGTGTATTTATAATGGCGTAGAGTGACCTTCTTAGATAAGATAAGTTAGTTATCTTATCTTATCTTATCTTATCTTCAAGGGAACCTCCCTTCTCTCTGTAGGCTTGGGCTGCCTTAGGATTTAGGGCGTGTTCCTCTATTTGGGCCCTTTTTTGGGCTTTCCCGTGATTTGGCTGAGCTCTTTGAGAAGAGGTCGGTTTGTCCTGACCTGAACAGGTCGGTCACTTTGTCTGCAGAACATCCCGGGTCGGACAGCTCGACCCCGGGTATGAACAATACCCAAACAGCCTGTTCAGACTGGGGGATCCCCCAGTACAACCACTTGGATACATCTCACTACACACAACGTTTGGAAGAGGAAAACAATCCAGAACTCTTAAAATAGACTACATCATGGTCGACGTGAGTTCAGCCTACAATGCTTTAATAGGTCGAACAACATTGAATCAACTTGGCGTAATAGTCTCAACTCCACATCTATGCATGAAATTCCCAACTGCAGAAGGGATAGTTACAATAAAAGCAAATCAAAAGATGGCGCGCCGCTGTTATAACGAAAGTCTAAACCTCAGAGGCAGAAGAGAAGAATTCCATACAATTGAGTTTGGTGGAGTTCAGAAATGAGAGGAACTCCGTCCACAACCTGAAGGCGAAATAGAGAAAGTTCATATCAGAGACACCTCGGACAAAACAACCAATATTGGCACGATCCTAAAAGGAGATGCAAGAGAATCACTAGTATAGTTCTTACGAAATAACGTCGATCTCTTCGCATGGAAAGCTGCAGACATGCCAGGGATAGACCCCAAACTAATGTGCCACAAGCTGGCGGTCTATCCAGGATCTCGGTCAGTACAACAGAGATGAAGAAAACTCAGGACAGAACGATCCCAAGCTGTAGAAGAGCAAGTACAAGTACTACTAGAGGCAGGATTCATAAGAGAAGTCAAGTACCCACTATGGCTAGCTAACATCGTTCTGGTGAAAAAATCAAACGGGAAGTGGTGAATGTGCACTGATTACACCGATCTCAACAAAGCCTACCCAAAAGATCCTTATCCACTCCCAAGTATCGACGCTTTGGTGGATGCCTCATCCAGATATAAATACCTCTCGTTTATGGATGCATATTCTGGATACAACCAAATCCCAATGTATCCACCTGATCAGGAAAAAACCTCATTTTTAACACCAAGGGCAAACTACTGCTACGTCGTAATACCTTTCGATCTTAAAAACGTGGGAGCTACTTATCAAAGGCTAATGAATAAAGTCTTTTCAGAGCATATCGGAGAAATCATGGAAGTCTATGTGGATGACATGTTGATAAAAACACAAAGTGAAGAGACATTATTGTCCGACCTGACCCAAGTATTTGACACTATAAGAAGGCATGGCATGCGACTTAACCCTGCAAAATGCACCTTTGCAGTAGAGGCCAGAAAATTCTTGGGTTTTATGCTCACACAAAGAGGAATCGAGGCAAACCCGAATAAATGCCAGGCCATACTCGACAAGAAGAGCCCAACTTGTGTCAAAGAGGTACAACAACTCAACGGGAGGTTGGCAGCCCTATCCAGATTTCTAGCGGGATCAGTAATAAAGTCTCTCCCTTTCTACGCCACTCTAAAGAAAGGAAAAAAGTTTGAATGGACAATAGAGTGCGAACAAGCCTTCCAAGATTTCAAAAGTTTCCTGGGACAACCACCTATCCTAACTCGACCACGAGAGGAAGAACCACTCATATTATACCTCGCAGTAGGAAGTCGGGCAATAGCCTCAGCACTAGTTCGAGAGGACGACAAGGGGTAACAACCTGTATACTTCATTAGTAAAGCACTACAGGGGTCCGAGCTGAACTACCAAAGAATAGAAAAATTTGCCTATGCGCTCATACTAACGTCTCGACGACTTCGCCCGTACTTTCAAGCTCACACCATTAAGGTTCGGACCAACCAATCCATAAAGGGGATATTGCAGAAAACAGATTTGGCAGGTAGAATCCTACAATGGGTAGTCGAGTTGTCCTTATTCGACCTTCAATACGAAGTTTGGACAGCCATCAAATGACAATACTTAGCCAACTTCATTGCAAAATTTACAGACACCCCGGAAATCCCCACAGAATGGAATATTTACGTGGACGGTCCCTCGAATAAAATCGAAAGCGGCGCAGGTGTGATAATCGAAAGCAACCAAGGAACCTAAATCGAACTTTCCCTCAAATTCGGGTTTTCTGCTTCAAACAACCAGGCGGAATATGAGGCATTACTAGCTGGTTTAAAGCTGGCTAAAGAGGTTGGAGCTCAAAAACTCATCGTCTTCAGCGACTCACAGGTGGTCACCTCACAAATAACAGGGAGTTATCAAGCCAAGGATCCTACCATGAAAAAGTATTTAGATAAAACCAAGGAATAACTCGGACAACTCAGGGATTATGAGATCCACCACATACCCCACGAACAAATTGCCTGAGCTGACGCACTCTCAAAGCTAGCCAGCACCAAACTAGGGGGCAACAATAGAAGCCTCATCCAGGAAATACTGCAGAACCCATCAATCTCGGAAGAGGAAAAAATCCTAGCCATAACAGGTCTAGCTCAAGGATGGATGGCTCCCATAATTAACTACCTCAAAACAGAAACACTTCCTACAGATGAGAAGGAGGCAAAAAGGTTAAAACGGGAGGCACAATACTACAATATTATAAACAATACTCTATACAAAAGAGGAATTTCAATGCCATTGCTAGAATGTGTACCGACTTCAAACACGAAGGAAGTTCTAGAAGAAATACACAGTGGCATCTGTGGTAAGTATCTCGGAGCACAAGCACTCACCAAAAAAGTACTTCGGGCAGGATTTTATTGGATAACTCTACAAAAGGAGGCCACAGAGTTCGTAAAGACATGTCCACCATGCCAAAAACATGCCAATTTTCACATCGTCCCACCGGAGGAGCTCATCAGCATAACCTCACCTTGGCCATTTGCAAAATGGGGACTTGATCTTCTCGGACCTTTTCCCCAGGGATCGGGACAAGTTAAATTTCTCATAGTAGGGGTAGACTATTTCACAAAATGGATCGAGGCAGAACTCTTAGCTAATGCCACTGCTCAAAGAAGTCAAAAATTCCTATATAGGAATATTGTCACAAGATTCGGGGTTCCATACTCCATCACCACAGACAATGGCACCCAATTCACAGACGCAGGCTTCCGAAAATTAGTAGCCGACTTGAACATAAAACATCGGTTCACCTCCGTCGAACATCCCCAAGCCAATGGACAACCGAAGCGGCCAACAAAGTCATATTAGTCGGGCTAAAACGGAGATTACAAGACGCAAAGAGAGCTTGGGCCGAAGAACTTTTACAAGTCCTATGGGCATATCAAACAACACCACATTCCAGCACAAACGAATCACCCTTCCGATTAGCATACGAAACAGAGGCAATAATCCCAGTAGAGATCGAGGAAGGGTCGCTTAGAGCGGTCTATTACAATGAAGAAGCCAACTCCCAACTTCAAAGAGAAGAACTCGACCTACTTCCTGAGATCCAAGAAAGAGCTCGGATCAGGGAAGAAGCACTAAAACGTCGAATGGCTTCCAGATATAATCAAAAAGTAGTACCGAGAGATTTCGCTGAGAATGATCTCATCCTAATCCGAAATGACATCGAAACAACTCAACCCAGAGAAGGAAAGCTGGCAGCAAATTGGAAAGGACCCTACCGAGTCATAGAAGTACTTGGGAAGGGCTACTACAAACTATCCGAACTCGACGGGCGAGAGCTTCCTAGATCATGGCACGCCTGCAACCTAAGAAGGTACTATAGCTAGAAATGATAAAGGATATCAGCATGAGATGCACTCTTTTTCCTGAAAAGGTTTTTTAATGAGGCACCATGCTGAGATCCAAAAATTATCCGACTCAAAAGGATAAAAAATTACCGTGTATATATTTTTCATTGTCTTTAAAGTAAAATATATTAGACGATTCTACAAGTTTTCAAGACGCATTAATCTGAAACATTCATCGTCCGATTATAAAGCTACCGATTGGCAGAAAGTGAAAAACAAATTCACTACACAATCACGATAAAGACCAACGGAGATGAAAACCAAATTCATCTAAAGGTCGACTAAACGAGGATTTAACCCACCTTCTACAAATTGGCAAAGATGAAAACAAGATAATGCAAGAAGTTATCGAAAGTGATCCAGAGAAAGGACCTGGCGAGGTTCTAATGAATTGCTAAATAATAACTTAAAAGACTGGCCGACGCTAAAACGTCGGACCAAGTCAACCAAAGTTACAAGTAAACCCTGGAAAGAGGTCTGGCCAACCCTATAAAAGAGGATTACTTTAACTTAGAAGGGCCCGACATAATAAAGTCGGCCCAAAACATAAAGTTATAAAAGTAATCCCTGAAAAAGACCTACACAAGGTCCAAGAAAGAGGATTACAAAAATAACTTAGAAGGGCCCGACATGATGAAGTCGGCCCAAAACGTAAAGTTATAAAAGTAATCCCTGCAAGAGACCTGCACAAGGTCCAAGAAAGAGGATTACAAAAATAACTTAGAAGGGCCCGACATGATGAAGTCGGCCCAAAACATAAAAGTTACAAAGGTAATCCCTGAAAGAGACATGCACAAGGTCCAAGAAAGAGGATCACCAAGTAACTCGACAAAGATCGACATGATGAAGTCGGCTCACAAATATAAAAGTTACAAAGGTAACCCCTGAAAGAGACCTAAATAAAGTCCAAAAAAGAGGGTCACAGACAAACAACTCAACCCGAGTTGAAGAAATCGGCAATCTCAGTATTATAATTC
Organism: Arachis hypogaea; assembly: GCF_003086295.3. NCBI lineage: Eukaryota > Viridiplantae > Streptophyta > Magnoliopsida > Fabales > Fabaceae > Arachis > Arachis hypogaea. The sequence goes on from NC_092039.1 coordinate 109,506,791, forward strand.
CTAATGAAGACTTGAACAAAGTCAGAACTGTTGAAAGCAGCATCAGGCAAGGGAATCAAGCCGATCATGTCAAAAGACTACGAAGATACCAAGACAAATGCAGACAAATATGATATGAAAACAAAGTTATAATGATAGCCAGCTTCAGAGGCCACCAGGTTCAGCCCGCAAAGCCTGGAAACTATTTTGTTTATCAAAATAAAGTTGCTAAACAAGCAACTAGAAAAGCGTCAAAACATCATAAAAAGTTTTAAAAACAAAGCCCACAAGCCGGGCAATCTACAATAAAGCAAGAAGGAAATTCAACTAACATCCGAAGGCTTCTCAGCAGCATCAACTCGGGGTGAAGGAAGACGAGTCTAAAGAGGCACCGCATCCACCGTCCCGTCATCCCGGTTTAAGATTTGGCAATCCGGTTCCCCGATCCAGCAATAGAAGTCGGAGAAGTCGGCATAGCAGAAGTCTTGGTAGCAGGCAGTGAAGGACTATCATCATCATCATCAGGATCGTCAGGGACAATCTTACCATCCTTAACAATATTGTCCAGGCTAATAAGGGAAAGGTCGAGATCTGGTGCAAGAACTCGGAATTGCTCCTTCAGCTTCTTATAAGCAGCAGTAACACTACCTACAAGATGACTTTGAAGTTCGGTGTAATCGGCCTGAACAGATTTCAAGCTACTCCAGAGCTCCATCATCTCTCTATAATTAGTAACATTGCTATCCTTATGTTTTAGCGCTGTATCCTCGGCCAGTTGCGCAGCAGCCGCCAGACCAACAGCCCGAGCCTTTTCCCCCTTCAGCTCCTTTTCCTGCTCGGCCACTTTCACCTCGAGCTCCTCCTTCAAACCCTTAATTCGGTCAAACTCTGATTTTTCCTCCTCCATAAAGGCCTTGGTAGCATGGATAGGAAGATCTTGAGCAGTCCGGTATAAAGCCGCTCCCATGTGTGCCAGTGTAATACCACTCCGAGTAATAAAGTCTAAATGACGAAGAATGGATACATTGTCGGTAGGCATGACACCATAGGGAGCAATCTGTTGATCTACAAACCAAACTGCATCAAAGTCGAGAGCACCAAGATTAAAAGGCTCGACAGTCCAAGATCTTTTTGGAGGAGGAACGGCAGAAGGAGAGGAAGTACCAGCAGAAGATTGTGAAGGATCAATCAAACAAACTCGAGGAGTGGGGATAACCTTCCTCGGCCAAAGAGAACTTATAACCAAAGGCTTAGACGAAACCTGAGAAGTTCCCTCCCCGGCCACCTTGGCCGAAGCATTTTGAGCCGCAGTAGCCTTCCTTGCCCTCTTAAAGGCCTTCATGGATTCATTGTTCTTAATCATCTCTGCAAACAAACATCACAAACAGGAAACTAAACTACGAGTCAGAAAAAGATCTCACAAGAGACAAACATGACAAGCAAACCAATAGAAAAAATTGACCACTACCCAGCTCAACTCAGAGGAGAGAGGGGTTAGCTAAAAATTTCTTTGTGTCAAGAAGAGGAGGCTCCCCCCAGTTTTCTTCCAGCACAGTCACAAAAGCTTGTTCAGCCTCATCTAACATCTCCCACGAGTATCTCGATACCACTACATTCGTTTGCCACACTAAAGGAAAGGTGGGCTCATCATTCTCATCCAGAAAAAAGGGGCCGAGCTCCTTCAACAGCTCAGACCCTAAAAAAATAATTTTTGAAATCGCAAAAAGACTCATCAAACATGGAGAAAACCTTTTTCCCTTGTGAAGCTCGGAAAGAAACCCAAGCGACTTTCTTCTTCACTACACCAGGCTTTGTCAAAACAAAAAGATAAAAGAAGAGAGATTGCGAAGCAGGGATGCCAAACTCACGACACAGCAGCTGAAATATTTTTAAAAAATCCTAGTAATTGGGGTGAAGTTGGGATGGAGCTATATTACAGGACCATAACAGGTTGGTTTCAAAAAAGGTAAAAGGAAGAGTAATATTCATTTGACTGAAAAAGAAGTCATATGCATAGAAAAAGGGGCGCTCTCCAGCAATCCGGGTAGAAAAGCAAACCCTTTCGTCAGAAGTTGGAGATACGAGCTCATAATTCTTCTCATCACTACTGTTGCTACAAATCCTATGAAACTGCCTAAGTTGCTGACAAAACTCGGAGTCAACCAACGAGACGCATAAGAGGACCATAGAATCCACCCAATCAGCCATGCCCTCAGGGACCTGGAAAGACGTCTCAACAATATTTTTGCGAGAAGACATGATTAACTAGTCCTACAAGAAGAAAAGAAGATTGGATTACTCAAAAAAACACCTCAGAACACTAATTAAACAACTCGGGCATAAACGGAGACAACTCAAAAAACTAAAGCATATAGGTGTCAAAGAAGCCAGGTAAAACAACAAAAGAAAACCCTAGGACCCAATCCAAAAGGTTCCAGGGGCATCCTTTGGAGGCAAAATAAAGACTCAGGAAAGCCTACAAGCCTACATCTTTACATGTCCCAACAAAAAGATAAAAGCCTCTATTTCAACAAGAATGACACTCGGAAAGGCCACAAACCAAATAAAGTCATCAAAATAAGGGTTGATAGAAATTACAACCTCAGTCTACCAATAGTAAGGACATGCCAAACGGAAAAATAGACAAATGCACAATCTTTTCTTCAAAATTAAACAAATCACTCATATCGAAACAGGCAACAACCTGCAAAAGCCTTAAGGAGCTTCAACTGCCAAGGGAACATCAGAGAAGAAAAAGCCAAAAATCACAGCAACAAAAAATACAGAAAGGCGAAAAGGTTCAAACTTTCTAAATATACACTCAAACAAAAACCCTACTGTACCAGAAAATAGAACAATGCAAGCAAAAAAGAGAAGATGAACTAACCTGAAAAAAGAGAAGCGTGCGGAGATCGAAGATAAAGAGATCAGGAGTTGCCATCGAAAGCAAAGAGAGCACCTACGATCGCCAAGCAATGTCACAAAGAGAAACACGAAAGGGGCAGACGACAGACGAAAACAACAAAAGTGAGAAAGAAAAGGGGAAGTTACAGAGAGGAGAAAAAACTGTTTCTGTGTGTAAAGTTCAAAATAAAAGAAGCAAGAGAAACGGGGCATTGAAAACCAATTAATGAGGGCATTAAAAACCCTCGCGCATTCCCAAGGCCAGGACACTAATGCAAAAGCGCGCGCTTTCAGAGGAAATGAAACAGAAACATTCCGCATTCTAAAAGGAACTCTACAAAGATAAGATCGACAAAATGATCGAGTTCGGCTTCACCCGAGAAGGTTCGAAATCCTAAAACTAAGATTCGACGTCCAAATAAAGGTCGAGCTCGAGCAGGGGCACTGTTCATACCCCGGGTCAAGCTGTCCGACTCGGGATGTTCTACCGACAAAGCGACCGACCTCTTCAGGTCAGGACAATCCGACCTCTCCTCAAAGAGCTCGGCCCAACTACCAGGAAAGCCCATTAAAGGGCCCAAACAGAGAAACATGACCCGAATCCAAGGGCAGCCCAAGCCTATGGGGATAAAGGCAGTTCCCTTAAAGATAAGATGACATCGCTCAAAGATAAAGATAAGATAAGATAACTAACTTATCTTATCTAAAGAAGGTCACTCCACACTATTATAAATACACTGGAGCACCCAGGTATAACTCATACTCTGATTCTACTAAATACCTGCTTAATACCCTTGCTAACTTAAGCATCGGAGTCCTTTGCAGGTACCCCCACCCTCCGGGGACGAAGAATCAGCATCACCATCAAGTCCAAAAAGTCGGACACAACAGCTCCGACCAATACAGAAGATCTCATCCGAGATCGACCTACAGTTTTAGGTAACCCTCGGAACACATACCTTGCCAAGAGATTTTCGTAATTATTAATTTATTTTTCTTGCATTAAATTACTTGTTCTCTATTTCAAAAATCCAAAAATCCTATTTTTCATAACCAATAATAAACACACCTCCCTGCAATTCCTTGAGAAGACGACCCGAGGTTTAAATACTTTGGTTATAAATTTTATTGGGTTTTGTTACTTGTGACAACTAAAATTTTTGTACGAACAGATTCTCTATTGGCTTAGAAACTATACTTACAACGCAAACTTATTTGTGAATTCTTTACCAATAGAAAATATGATTGTCAAGGGACTTGTGTAGGGATAGGGGAAGAGTGTATTATTGGTGATGGATGGGGGCAGTGGAGGTTTGGGACTGTGGAGAGATAAATGACTTCAGTAGAATTTTGAAGTGATGGTAAAGGGTAGAAAGCTGGGGTTTGAGCTTGTGAGGTGTGTGTGTTGAACTCTAAGTGTGGCTCTTTGAAAGGGAACTGCTCTTCATTAAAAACTACATTTTGGCTGATGACTATTTTTCTTGAACTTGTCAAGCACTTGTACCCCTTATGAGAGGTAGCATATCCAATGAAAACACATGGTGAAGACCTGAACTACAGCTTGTTCTTATTGTAGGGTCTCAGGTGTGGAAAGCATAGGCATCCAAACACCTTTAGATTCTCGTAGTTTGGTTGCTTAGCAAATAACTTCTCAGTTGGTGAGGCTCCATTTAACAGTGGTGTGGGAAGAACATTGATGATTTGAACTGCTGTTATGAAGGCTTCACCCCAAAATTTGATAGGTATAGCAAGCATTGTTAGACCCATCTCTACAATATGTCTATGTTTTCATTCAGCTGTGCCATTCTGCTGATGCATGTGAAGACAGAAAAATCTGTGATTAATTCCTTATTCTTGCAGTGACTTGGATAGGCTTACATATTCTGCAGCATTATCACTTTAAAAGCATTTAAGTTTGGCATTTAATTGTAACTCAGCCATATGTTGAAAATGTAAGAAAACTGATTTTAATTGAGCTCTACTCCTTATTAGATATAGCCATGTAAATCTGGAAAAGGCATCAATAAAGTTGATAAAATAATAGTTTCCATTTGAATCATGAAGGGGAGCTGGCCCCCAAATATCAGAATATACAAGTTCTAATGGAGCATTGTAAATCGTTTTAGACTCAGAAAAAGGTAAAGTATGGGATTTGCTAATACAGCAGGAACTACATATTGAATTATTTGGTAAGGAGGGGAGATTACACAGCTTTAAGACTCTAAAAACTACTGCTGTTGAAGCATGCCCAAGTCTGGCTTGCCAAAGAGTGTATTTATTTGTTGTTGCCTCCAAGGAATTGGTGAAGGCAAAAGGTGTGTGAACTGGGTAGAAATTGAGCAGCCTATACATCCCTTTGACAACATTTCCTTGAAGAATGACTTTATTGGTGGCCTGCGATTTAACAAAACAACCATGAGAGTGGAATTCAAAAAATACCTTATTGACACAACAAAATTGGTAGACACTAAGTATATTTTTGGTTATATCTGGAACCAATAACAGTTTCTGCATTATTAGACTTTTAGAGCTCAAATCAGTTTTGAAGTATGCTTTTCCAACACAATTAATAGCCAAACCTATACCATTTCCAACTACTACTTGGTCTGTGCCTACTGAGTTTTCTTTTTCAACCATAACCTCTGGGTTTGAAGTCATGTGATGTGTGGTTTCAGAGTCCGGATACCAAATTGAATCCTGAATGGATGCAGGATTGGCCAACACATTACTGAAGTTTGCCTTTGGTTGCTCAGTTTGCTGCTGTCTTCCTACATAGTCTCCTGTGCTTGCATAGCCTCCTGTGTATTGAGTTTATGTATATTGCTCATTGTCATCATCATACCTGTACCAACAAAATATTGCTGTGTGTCCATATTTGTTGCATAGTTAGCATTGGGGCCTTTCTTGCATTCTTTCATAGCTTTAGTATTGTGTTTTGCCAAAGCCTTCAGTGGTTGATGGCCGTTCACTGTTCTGGCTTCCTGACCTTTTGGATGAAATTGCTGTCCACTTTCATGTTCTGTATATAAAGATTGAGTTCTGCCATAACCTTGTGAGTGTCTAGCATTTCTGAAGTGTTGTTAAACCTGCCTCTATTGCGAGAACCCTTTCTGAAGCCTTCTCTTTGTGCAAAATTGGCTTGATACATTTCTTGATCAAATTGACTTATGTGACTGGACTGAGCAACATTTGTCTTTAACAGATGGCCTAATTCTGACTTTCTAAATCTTTCTAGCATGCTTTCATGTGCAAAGAGTACTGCTTCTAATTCACTGACTGTAATTCCTTGAGATCTTGTTAAAGTTGAAGTTAGGACAGGTGCATAGTCTTCAGTTAAGCCATGAAGAATTGTATTTACATGTTCACTTTCACTTACTACTTCTCCTACTGAGGTCAATGCATCAATTGTGTTTTTGATCTTCAAGATATATTCATTCACTGATACGCCTATTTTTGTACTACTAAGCTGATTTCTCAATTGAATTACTCTAGTTTTGATTTGTGATGCAAAATGACTTTTTAACTTGTTCCAAATCTGAAAAGTATACACACACCCAGCCATTCGAATGGTGTATGGTTTGGTCATTGAAGCTAGCAACCAAGATTTCAATAACGCATCTTGTTTCTTTCACCTCTGGTATTTTGAATTGACTTCTCCATTGTCAAGCAACTGTTGTGGGATCCTTGCTCATGTAATGTGATCAAGGAGATCGTTGCCTTCAATGATAGCCTCAACTTGATCTTTCCACTGAGAGAAAGTTGTCATTGTCAAGTTTTATGTAGATTGGAGTTGCCGTGAATCCTGGAATACTTGCCGTTTGAGCTGAGTGTGCAGCAAGAGTAGAATTGTTGTTTGCTGTCATTGAATCAAACTCTGATATAATGAACTAATATCATAAGTTTGCAGAATTATAGCAGAAAAATAGAAAAAATGAAATTGTGAGAGATCAAGAGAAGAAGAGAAAAGTTAAAGTATAAAAAAAATAAATAATTCTATTAAGTTCTGATAGCAATTATAAATACAGATTATATAAGTGAGTTGAGTTGGTTAAGCACTAACCACTTATACCAGCTCAGCATAACAAAAAAGGAGAAAGTAATTAACTCAGGGAGAGAGAAACAACTACCTCTAACAACCTTCTTCACTAAACTCACACACGCTGAACTCATACATGTATCTTTGCACTCCTTTAGCATAACTAAACTATAGTGTCTTGTCCTATTTTCTTTTGCATATTCCATACAATGCCAACTTTGCGTCTTTTCTTTTTATTTTCAAAGTCAACATTGTTGACTCATGCCACAAAATAACAAGCCAATACACACAGTATTAAACAAATTTAATATAATCACTGAATTAGAGAGAATAGAAACTAACTAACCGTCCTAACCAACCTAAAAAAAATAACCAATCTTAACACAATCTGCTTTTAACCTTTATCTACTAAAGACTTCATTTTCCATAACACAAGTATCTTAGATATTAGGCTTGCTGATCTTAGATTTTTCGGTAACCATATATAAAATAGGATGATGCAGTAACTCATTACTATTGGATCTTGATACTTGATAGCTATTCAGTAATAGTAATAATGAAATACAAATTTCTTTAAGCCTACCAATGATAACACTCACAAATATGAGGATTGTGAATAATGAAAAAAAATAATTAACTAGCTATAATAATTAACTTTTTTGTATTTTACTATTTTAAAATAATCATATATATATATATATATATATATATATTTTGACCGTAACATTTTGACAGTATTTAAAATGTGTAACAAAAGTTAAAATTTTTCTGTTTTATTATTTAATAACATTTTTTTAATTTAAAAAAATAAAAGAATCTGTAATTAAATTAAAAAGCATTTCGAAGTGTGTGTGAAAATTTAATTAAGTTTATGTCATATCAAAAATTAGAAATTTAGAAGTAATCAAGTCTTGCAGGATATATAACACTAGATATTATTTCTTCACCTCTCTTTTTGTGATTCTCTTATCCTTTGTTATAATTTTATCTATATATGTGACATTTGTTGCCCTCTTTATTCGATCTCTCGCTTCCCACTACAAATTATCTGAATAATTGACAAGAAGATAGATTAAGGAATTTTTAAAAAAAAAAAGGAATAAAAGAAAGATTATTCGTGCATGGCAAAAAGACATTTAATTCAAATCCGAAAACGATTTCCATTTTGCAGAAGCTCAATTATTCAAAATCAACCCACTCTATACATATAACACCTCCATTCACTTGCACTAGTCTTGTGCTAAACCTTAACAACAATGGCCACAGACACTTCTCCGAACTTTCAGGCGGTCATTCCCACTACTGAATTCCACATAAAACTTTCACTACCAACACCAGATCACGATGGCTTGGAGTTCTGGCAGTACATGGTTGCAGGTGAAAATAATATTTCTATTTACATTATTTTTATTAATTACTTCATTTTATTTGCTTTCTCCACTTAATTAAAATTTAACTTTTCAGTGAACGTTTTTGTAGTTCAATAAATTTAAATTAAAAATAAGGTAAAAATTTATATGTGAAATTGCTAGTTTAGAATCGTTAGACAACAATTTTATCGACCAATAAATTATATCTTAAATGACATAATTTTTTTATAATTGCCGATTTGAGTTTCTCTATTTTTTATTAAAAAAATAATAATTTTATTAAACATATTAAATTATTTAATAATTCTTAACTAATAACTTTACATAAAAATAACTTGACATGAATCTTTATCTAAAAACAGTCTTCACCTAAAAATAAATAAGCTGAGGGAACTAAAATTTGTCCGGTCAATCCGTTCACTATCAAAATTTAATTTAATTTATTCTAAAAAAATATAATGTCGTCACTCGTATTTCTAATAGTGTCACTCTTCATACAATTTTTTTACATTATATCTTCGTATGAATTTCTAGAAAAAATTATATTATTAAAATAGAAGTGATATTATTATTTTTTTATATTTTACAATTAAATATTAATTTTAATTTTTTAATTGTTGCTGATCAACCTACTTATTAATTTATACCGTTGATTTTTCTATAACCACTTATTATGTGATGATCGATAGATATATAATATTAATTTTTTAATTTTTAATTTTAATTTTACAAAAAACCATATTACTTTTATTTTATATAACCCAATTACCAAAAACAATAAAACAAATTATTTATATTACTAAATATTTGATAGTTATGACCCATATATAATAAACACACTTCATTATTAATGCATATATACGTTGTGAAAAAAAAGAAGACAAAAAGAAAGAATAATATTCAACATTTGGCTTTTCCTTTTTGAGAAAACAAATTACAAAAAGCTTAACTAGTTAAATTCCCGAAATTCGATTACAATATAACATTCTAACCATTTAACGAAACTTTATCAAACAAGTGATTAATATTCCAAAGAAGCTTAATGTTTGTTGAGAGAAATGTCCTCTTTAGCTATTTCTTAATGAACAACATTAAAAAACATAGGTCCTATATATTTTAAGATTAGAAAAAAAAAAGGATAAATTGTTTGGTCCTTAAAATTTCATCTGAAAGTAAAAAATAATTCCTAAACTTTTTTGTTCAATATTATCCTTCTTCCAAAATTACAATTCTCTAATTAGGTCTTACTTGGGTAAAATTATAAATTTTTTTAATGTGATATTTTTTGAAAAATTGTTTAAAAAATAAAAATAATTTGATATTTAGATATCTCATTGTAAAATTATTAAGAATAATTAGCCAAATCAATTTTTGAAGTTTTAAAATTAGATACTACTTTACTTTTATAAATTTTAAAATACACAAAACAGTCCCAACATTTATAATACAGTTCTCCTCTAATTTGATTTAAAAAATAAAATAAAAAATTTCTATAAAATTTTAAAATTATAAAACAGTCATTTCGATTAAACGGATCAAATTAAAAAAAGAATATATTATTAACAGAGATAAATATTACGAATTTTTTTGTATATTTTAAAATATATAAAGAGTTAAAGTATTCGATATTAAAAATTTTAAAAACTGATTTAGGTAATTATTCAAATATTTTGTATCTATTAATTATACTTAGGTATAACAATAAAAAAATATTATTTATTTATTTTTTATGTTAAAATAATTTTTTTTAAAATAAAAAATATTTTTTTAAAAAAATTATATCTTCTTTAAAAAATAGGTTTTTATTTTTTTAATATTTTTCCTTTTACTTAAAAAATTAGCTAAAAACACTAACATTTTATAAAGAATATTTTTTTTAAATTAAAAAGAGCTTTTTCTCACTTAATTCAAACAAACATTTAATAATCTTATTATCAGTTTATTATCACCACCTAACTAGTCAATATATTGCCGCGGACACTACAGTCACAAAGCCGCCACAACCGCCAAGCCCATAAAACGACCACCAGCTGTACCCATAACCACCACCACCACCGAGAGTCCAAAACCACCAGAATGCACCAGAACACCAAAGCCAGCAATAAAATAAAAAACTATCTAGAGCCAAAAGTAAGAAATAGAAGATTACAACTAACAGGACATTGTCTCTAACTAAATCTAAATAATAGTATCTGATAAAAGAGAAACGATATCCATATCCAATATTGGACTATATTATGCGTATATCAAAATCAGTCACTAAAATTAGTCACTATAGTATAAAATATATGTTAAAATATAAATATATATTAAAAATAAATTAAACCACACATGTATTTATTCATAGATATATTGATGACTAATTTTAGTGTACAAATAACATTTTTGTTAAACATTTTATACAAACTATTTTTCTTTAAATGATTTCTTTCTTCCCCTCAACTTTTGCACATTTACTACTTTACTAGCAGAAACAATTCGCTGGCGTAATATATATAATGTAATGGCGGCATATTGCACAGGTTCAATAGCAGGATCAGTGGAGCACATGGCTATGTTCCCAGTTGACACTCTCAAGACCCGCATGCAAGCTCTTACAACAACCACCACCACCACTTCATGCCTCCGCCAATCCCTCTCTTCCATCCTCAAACTCGAAGGTCCTTCCTCCCTCTACCGCGGCATCTCCGCCATGGCCCTCGGTGCAGGCCCCGCCCACGCCGTTTACTTCTCCGTCTACGAGTTCTGCAAACAAGCCTTCTCCTCCTCTTTCACCACCAACAATTACTCCTCACTGGTGCATGCCGCTTCTGGTGTCTGCGCTACAGTCACCAGCGACGCCGTTTTCACTCCCATGGACGTCGTGAAGCAGAGGCTTCAGCTGAAGAGCAGTCCGTACAAGGGTGCGGTGGATTGCGTGAGGAGAGTGGCCCTCGAAGAAGGGGTTGGCGCGTTTTTTAAGTCGTATCGGACTACGGTTGTGATGAACGCTCCGTTTACGGCGGTGCATTTTGCGACGTATGAGGCGACAAAGAAGGGGTTGGTGGAGGTGCCTCCGGAGAGTGCGGATGACAGGAGGTGGGTGGTTCATGCTACCGCTGGTGGTGCTGCCGGAGCCCTGGCTACTGTTGTCACAACCCCGCTTGATGTTGTCAAAACTCAACTTCAGTGCCAGGTACATTCAAATTTCAATATTGAGTTCATCAGAAAATCATTGATGGTATAGAAATTTGGCAGAAACTCACCTATGTATTCACCTGTGTATTCACATGAAGTTGCTATCATTTGGTTTAAAAAAATTGGTTTCTTTTATACAAATAATTTAATTAAAAAAACTAATTTAAATTAGACTAAATAATTATTTTCATTTTTTTATTATGCTCTTAAAATTTATTCTCTTCCAATTTTTAATAACTAATATAAAAGTTAATTGGTTTATTATCATAAAATTTAATTTAACTGTAAATTTATAATTAAACATATTTTTACAGCTTAATTTAAAATTTAGCGACAAAAAATTTGAGACATTAAAAAAAACAAGGCTCTTCAAGAATATTAAAACAGAGACAAAAGAATTAGAGATAGATAGTACCATTTATAATTTTTTGTTTGTATCACAAATTTGATTTCTTCCTTCCATGTGAATTTTAATTTTTTTCTTTTTTATTCCTAATTTTTTTTGTTATTTTTATACAGACAAAAAAATATGAATTTTGTTTTTTCTAGAATACTAAATTTTACTTTTTCAAACTATTTGTATACGTATATTTGACGAAAATTAAGTAAATAAAATTTAAAGATAAATTTCAAGAGAGATTGATAAAACAGGATGAAGAAGAATTTACTAAATTTATCATTTAGAATAACAAGCAGAAAGAATTAATTTTTTTTTAAAGTAGTTATTTGATCTACTTTTTTTCAAAAAAAAATCATTTATCTAAAACAAATCAATTTTTTTCAAATCAAATGATAACACGTATCAGCCATTTAAAAACAACTTCATATAAAATCGATTACAGGTGAGTTTTCGCCTAAATATTTTCATACTAATTTATTAATTTCATAGGAGCCAAAGTTTATATTAGTAATTCTAATATAATGTTTCAAAAAGTGTTATTAAAATTAAATTACTGTTTTTTTAATTATTTGGCAATTATTTTTTTAACACTTGTATAAACATACGCATACTAAAATTTACTATTATTTTAATAGGAGAAATATTTGAACTTTTCTGTACAACAATTAATTTTTTTTCATTAAATAAAATTTGGACGGATGTGATTTGGACTCCATAATCCTACCAAATAGAAAAAAAATAGTCAATTTTGTATATATTGTGTTAATACATTTTTTACAACTGATTGAATGTATAAGTGCATTTTAATTAAGATAAGAAATGTTATATTTTACAACGTAATTTTGTTATATTTTCTTGGCTCAGGGTGTTTGTGGATGTGACAGATTCTCTAGTAATGCAATTGGGCATGTAATTCAAACAGTGATAAGAAAAGATGGATATAGAGGTCTCATGAGAGGTTATGTCCCTAGGATGCTGTTTCATGCCCCTGCAGCTGCAATTTGTTGGTCCACTTACGAGGCATCCAAATCTTTCTTACACCTCATCAGGTGTACAAAGCATGGCTTAAAATTACAATGTAATTGTGGTGTAATATCGGAGCGAAACTGCAATAAATCATCGTATTATACAAATTCAAAACAATAAAATGCAATCCTAGATATGTGTATACGAACAACCAGCTAATAAGGGGAACAACTAATATATAAATGTCACAGCTACAATGAGTGACTAAAGAGATATACAACTTCGAGCTTGTATATTCTGTTGAATAATGATGATATTACAGAGATTATTCTTATGTATGTGATGCAGAGCTTTCTACTTTCTACTGTAGTTGAATACATATATCATCATGAAGGAAGAGGTTAGATGGGAGTGGATGATCTGAGCAAAGATATTATTCGGAGTAAATGGTAAAAATTTGTCTTTTAAAAAGGTTACTCATTTTTTAAATTATTTTTTTAAATTTTTTTTAATTAAATTCATCTTTCAAAATTTTAAATTAATCATATTAGTCATTCTGTCATTTTTTTTTGTTATCGGTGCCAAAATTTAGGATTCTGCTAGGGAGACAATCAAACATGCATACAATATCTACAATGGGTTCTTTATTAGGCCCAAATTGAAATTAAAGCTGAAAATTAATTCTAATCCTATTATGGCTGCTTACTAAAACACACCACCAAGTTTTTGCTATTTCCACTTTTTTCCCAAATCCCCAATCCCTTTTGTTACGCTGTTTCTCCTTCCCCCCACTCAAACCCTCCCAATTCGCTGCAGAGCCTCTTGACGGCACTAGAACCCTGAGCCCCGCAACCTGCAACCGAGGAAGGTCACAGGTGAACGCAAGCGACCTGTGCGTTGCCCTCAAGCTCGGCGCCATCGCTGAACATCTGGCCTACACTGCAACCTAGTTGCCGGGCGAGACGCCACCGATCAGAACTGCCGCCAGGATATTGGATGTTTGGTGTTCATGATAGATTTTTTTTGTCCCTTTAATTAGATGAAAACTGTAGTAAGTAATCAGATTGTTGATTTTCACATTCACATGTATCCATGCTTATTATAGTTTTTATTTTATTTAGATGTTTTTCTTTTTTGTTAATTCTTTCATGGTTTGTATTTTTTTGTAAAATAATGCATGTATGATATGAATACTGGCTTCTAATATGAGATATCAAATACCAATTTTAAGTGATATAGATACTACTTACTAATTACCATAGACAGCATTCAATATTAAATAGTACAAGGTAGTGAGGCCAATATTAATGCACCAATCTCCAAAAATGAATAAATATTGCTGAAGGAAGTGTCTAATAGATGATTACGTGAGCAATATTTTTTTAAGAATTTTAATATGTTTGGCTAAGCAAGTTTTTGTCATTTTCAGGTTTACTATATAATAACAGGTTTAAGTGTTTAACCGTATGGGGTTAGAAAAATCAGATGTTGATAGATTCAGTTTTAATTCTGTACTCAGCTACTCTTAATCCAGTTATGGTAGTATATATGTCATTATATTTTGGCTTTATTTAAACATGTAAAGCTTCGAGCCCACTTTATAATTTTAGTTCAGACCATACTTGCACAAATATAACAATAACTCCACTTAACTCAGTTTTCTACCCTTAGTTATGTCACAACGCAAGCCAAAATCTAAGCCATAAAATACCAAGCCTTTTTGCTATCCTATATTAGTCGAAGTCTAAATGCCTATAAAACAACACAACAAAATATTGACTGGATTAGTCAAATATTGACTTGATTCTTTAAATGTTACATTGTCGTGTTATCTATCTTATTTATTGGTTATTAATTTGAAAACATATTGCAGGTATCAGCGGCATGACATTAGATTAGTTTTTATTTTTTTTCCTGTGCAATTAGAGGGACATAACCGTGGATCCTATATAACTATTGTTAAGTTGTTGTGATTGTATTTTTTTGGATTCTCTTAAGCATAATGATTGAAAGTGAAAGTTACCATCTAGAGAGTTGCTATTATGACATTTTTTAATTATGAATGTATTCAAGGATATATGTTTTTCATTTTTCTATTTTGAATGAATTGAATTGGTAAAGCATTGCCCTCATGATATTTGATCTTGGGACTAGTTAATTTGATTCATTTTGAACAGATGCAACAGTGAGCTAATGGATGAATTTGAAACCTGACAATTTCTTGTTCTATGATAATGAACATCCAATTATATGAAGAAAATGAACATCCAAAATCAAGCAGAAATGAACATCTAGATTGACTGAAAATACTGTAGCGTTATTTTTTTCCCTATTACGACCAGATATTCACTAAATTAACGTGTTAATGAAAAAGCTTTTGCAAACCATGATAGTCAGTTAAGTCATAAATAACATTCTTCACATAGAAATAGGGAGCCAATAATAACCATCCGCATTCACAAGTAAATTGAACATCTGATCGCCTACAGAAATGAACATCTCACGTGTCTGTTTGAAGATAACCATGTAGCCAAAATTCATCTCTCCACTTTCAACCTCAGTAACATTCAATAGTAGCATGACCTATAATCACGAAATAAACACTCAAATCAAATAATGGAAACTATTTAGATAAACAATTAATAAATGAGATGCAAAAAAATCCTCTCTAAACTCTATAGAGAAAGATACACAAATATAACTGAACCACGTCATTCTATCCATATTAACTTGGAAAAAAATGCATCAACATCACCTATTGATAGTAACTAAATTACTTATTTTATTTTACCTATTATATAAGCATTTTAACTACCCATATTCTCTGTGCTACATCACACTGTTTACCACCAATATCAAAAGGCAACACATGCACTTATTTCATTACTCAGTTGCATTGTTAATGCATAGGCTATCTATCATGTATACTCATACATATATTCATAATCTAAATATGCATGCTTCTTTTTATTCTATTTAATTTACATTTTCAGCAAAACTCTTAACAATAATAATGCAGTAAGTTCTATTTTATATTATTTAAAAATATACTACACTAATAAGATTCATCCAGGTCTCTAAGCATTAAGCATATCATGGGTGATTACTTATCAACTAGTCACTTAGAGCATATATTTTCAATTGTGAAGTGAGTTGTGAACAAATTTATTTGTTTTTTGCATGGCATGGAGGCATAAGGATAGGAATTTAAAATAATCTAATGGCAACTATGTGAAATGTTTAAAACATACATGAATAGGTAGTTTTATTCAATTCACTTGACTAAACATGATATGCACTTCTTAAATTACACTAATCAAATGACCAAATTTAAAATTTTAAACCAATTTGGTGTTTAAACAAAACTAATAATCAAGTGCCATGTCAAAACTCAAATAAACATCATTAAAAATAGCCTAACATTACACAATTCTGAATTATAATGCCTAAAGATAACAAAATTTAAGACAAATGCTGGCCAAACATAAGAATTAAACAAAAAGTTTCATTCAAGCATTTCATCGAGCATATGGTGTGCACAATATGTAAACAGAAATTTTAAACTCAATTTAAGCAGCAATCAATCCAGAAAAATCGGCCATCAAATATTTTGGAATTCAAAAAGTATCAATCTATTAATCTAAGCCTAATCTAAACACTAAAAGCAGAATTAAAAATTAGTTAAAATAAATAAACGAAAGAACACGGACAAAAGGAAGCATGGAACCTGCGTTGGTAAAAAGGGAAGTATGAAAAAAGAGGGGTAGCAGAGGCGGTGTTGCAGCGGCACAGAACTCAGCCACTCTGGGTTGCATTGAGGTTTTTTGCTGGGATTGGGCTTTGCACAGAGACCAGGGGTAACGTACAGGGGATTGAGGAGAAATGAAGAAAGAGGGAAGAAAAAGAAAAGAGAGGGAAGAGAGAGAGGGTAGGCAACGGTGGTTGCTGGTGGTGATGGCGGTGGTGCCGGACGGAGGGCTGAAGCGACGAGATTCTCGGATTGGGAGAGAGTTTGTTGTTCTAATTCTATAACTGATGGTAATCCTAATTTGTTTCAAATTTCAAATTAAAAAGAAATCAAAATTAATTAATTACCCATAATTTAATTTTAATTTCAATTAAACCCTATTGTATATATTGTACAATAAAAATATTGTCTCCTCATACTTTCCCCAAAATTTATTAATCGGTAATTTTAGGGAGACAAAAAACAGTCAAAATTTGTCTTATTTAGCATTCATTACTTGTTACAACAATTAATGAATGCTAAATAAAATAAATTATGAATATTTTTGCCTAATTTTCTTAGGTTACCAAACATTTTCGTTTATTAATATAGCATATTAAGTGATACTAAAATACAAATAGGAGTCTTAATTAATTATTAGCATAATAAATTTATGAAATTAGATCAAATCAAAATCTAATTAATAAGATCAGAACTTGAGGTATTGAAATTCCTCAGTTTGGAGTTAATTTGATCTAATTTCATAAACTTATCATATTAACCGCCTATTAGAATTACTAGGTATGTATTATGGTGTCACTTAACCTGTCACGTCAACAAATTTTGATGTCATTAGTAACGAAAGTGACGGAAGGACTAAATGACCAACTTAAAATTTATAAAAGACGAATTTGATTAAAAAAAAATTTCGAAAACTAATTTAAAAAATGAGTGTTTTTTCGAAAATTAATTTAATTATTTACTTATATTATTTGAATTAACATGTGTACATTATTTGATTTTTTGTTTATATTGTAAAATAGAATGTTTTGCCACTGTTTTCTTGGATTTTTTTATTTAAATGAATTAAATATATTATTTATCAAAATTCGTAAAATGCAGAATATTTATTGATATATATATAATTTTGCGTATCTCAAATACAAGGACCCAATGCACATTAAATACTTAATTTGAGTACTTAGTCATCGTGCTCTAATTTAATAAAAATTGAATACATCTGGGTGCACCTGAGATGTGATACAACTGCAAAGTTGTATATACTCAAAATTTAGCTACAATACGTTTAATGCTAGTATATTCGGGATACATATATTATTTAACGAGCAATATTACGTATTTGTATCGTATGATTAATTAAATATTTGATTTAAAAATATAATTTGTAAGTATAAACTATAATTTTTTTAAAATAATAATTTTATTTGGATCGAGTTAAAAAATAAAAAATAATATATTTTATTATTATTATTAATAAGTATGTGATTATAAATCATTGGTTTTAAATTTGTGGAGGGACACAATTTCACGTAAAATTTAAATTAGACCAAATTTAAAATAAATTTAAATTAATATTTTTGAATAAAATTTAATGAATAATTACCCAAATCAATCTCCGAAGATTTTAAAAGTGGATATTTTAATTTTTAAGAAAAATTAATACACACATTAATTCCAACGTTTGTTTTCGTTAGCCAAATCAGTCCCTAGTCCAATTTTTGGCATAACTGATCAATAGAGATTGCTGAGTTAGCATGTTTAGTATCCAACGTGGCCAATAACATGTACAGGTGTCCGTCACGGACAAATTGGTCCCCATCCTAATAAGCAAAACGATGCCATTTTAAGAATATAGAAATGTAGCATTGCAAGCGGAGAGTAAAAGTCACAATTCTTCTCCTCCCTTTCAATCTTTTTCACTGTAAAAAGATCCCAAAGCCCAAAAATTCTTCAGTTTTTACAGAGAAACCTATCTCGTTATTGTCTCATCACCACCCACCTCATTTCCAACATCACGATCGTGACGGATGTTGTCAATTTTATCCATTGACATTAGCATTCCGTTACCCAAGTGTGTCTCTTGGATGTGTCAGCACCAATTTGAAAGGAAGAGGCACTAAAGTGGATTTGATCACCATTGAAGACGCACATTGAAGAAGGTGAGACCGTGTTCAAATATATTTATAGTTGTTAGAATCGATATATTGTTTTGCGATGTATGTTGCATTACAAAGCACAATGCTATGACTTTAGAATCTCTTTGATTTTGTATGCATGTTCCTTAACAGTTACTAAATGTGCTGAATAAACATTTTTTGGTTTGTTTCTTTTAGGAAAATTGTCATAGTAGAGCTAGGTTTATATGACTGTGTTTATTAATTATAAGTATTTTTCATACAGGTAGATGGAGAAATTTAGGATTCCTGTTTTTTACTATGGTGGACATCTTGTGAGGGATAACAATGGAGTTATTCTGTACATTAATGGAAGAACTGACAAATTCTCTAAGATGGATATTGACCTAATATGCTTATTTGACTTGCAAACTCTGTTCAAAGATTTGGGTTATTTGGATTACAAGGTTATATACTGGTTTGATCCTACGCACCTGACTTAGAGAGTGAGCTGCATCCTATAAAAGGAGACATGAAGATTAATCAACTGCGTGAGAATAAACTAAAGAACAAGGACTCGAAGGAGTTTTATTTATATTTTGATCACCTAATAATGATTACTCCTCTTGAGGATCTCGACATGGACTTTGACATTGATACAGATATTGAGGAAGAGTCCAGTGATGATGGGATGGGAAAGAAGAGCTCAAAGATGGTTAATTTGAAGAAGAAGACTTCAACAATTAATAATAAATGTACTGCTAGGCCAAATTCTAGGCCAATTGAAGGTGAGAAAAAATATGCCAAGGCAAAGTCTGATAGAGCAATTGGTGCTGAAGGCCCAAAATCTTCTAGGCTTACTGGTGCTGGAGTCCCAAAATTTTGTGGGCCTATTGGTGCTAAGACCAATTCCAATAACCCAAAAAATACTACATAAAGGGGGTGCTAGCTCAACTTCATTTGGGACAAATTTTGGTGGAAGATGAGCTGCTGTTCCAAGACTGGAAGACGCAAATTCTGGTGAAGATGATGAACAAAGTGTAGAAAATGTGGAAGAAGAAGATCCAATCTTTAAGTATGAATCAAAGTCATTGTTGACATCGAAAAATTCTGAAGATGAAAGAGAAAGGTATGAATTTCCACAATTTAATGATGCTGCTGGATTGAGAAAGGTGCATTTTGAATTGAGAATGGAATTTGCCATAATTAAATCTTTCAAGACTACTCTGAAGGATCATGTTATTAATGAGGGAAGGAAATTAAATATATAAAAAATGATCAAAGGAAAGTTAGATGTGATTGTGAGCATAGGGTGGAGAAGATAAAATAGCCTAGAAAGCCAAAGAGGGCCAAGGAGGGATCTACTAACGAGAATGTAGAGGCTGCAAATGTAAAGGTTGCAAATGTGACTTTTTAAACTGATTCTATTGAAACTATTACTGCTGCGGACGCATAAGTGGATGTTGGTACTACTGACGTGATTACTGTGGGTGGTGGTGTTATCAAACTTAATCCTTGTCCATGACTAATTTATTGTCCGTGGAATAATCAGCTGAAGAGTTACCAAATCAAGAATTATATACCTCAACACACCTGTGCCAAAGAATTTGGCAGCAATTTGACAGATCAGAAATGGGTAGCCAATAAGTTGGAGAAGAGGCTCCGAACTCAGCCTTATATTACTCTAAGTGAGGCTTATGAGAACATCAGAATCGATTCCAATGTTGTCATTAAAGGAAAGATGGTGTATAGAGCCCTTAAAGAAGCAAGAGAGTGTGTGATTAGAAATGAGAGAGCACATTATAGTAAGTTGAGGGATTATTTGAGTGAGATTCTTTGGACTAACCCAAGAAGATCCACCATACTAGATGTGACACCGATGCCTCAATCCCCTCCATTGTTCAATAAGTTATACATTTCTCTAGACGCTTGTAAAAGGGGGTTCAAAGCTGGGTGTAGAAAACTAATCAGACTTGATGGTTGCTTCTTGAAGGACTACTTTGGGGGACAACTCTTATCGACTGTAGGTTAGGATGCGAACAATCACTTATATGTGATTGCGATTGCTATTGTTGATAGTGAAACTAAAGAAAGTTGGAAATGGTTCCTCATGTTGTTGCAAGAAGATCTTGGCGATCAATATATCCATGGATGAAATTTTATTTCGGACCAACAAAAAGTAAAATTATATTTAGCTTAATATTACCAATGCGAAATGTGTTTTAGTATATTAGTATTAATAATCAAATTATATGAGCTTTTAGTTTTTCTGGTTAGTTTTAATATTCTGATAAGTATTTGACATGTCAGTTAAACTGCTGATTTCTTGGTTAATTAATGGTTAGTATTCCAAGGGTTACCTGAAACGTTGATTTGGGCCTGAACGTGAGGTCCAAGTCTCTTTGAGTGGCAGTGTCCGATTTGTAATGCTGAGGTGCCGCCTGTCTGAGTTCCTCGTTAGGAGGTGGGGGGTGGTACCTGTAAGAGAGTCTGATGCTTAAGTTAGCAAAGGTTTTAAGTAGGTTTTTAGTAGATTGAAGAGTGAGTTATACCTGGGGGTGCCAGTATATTTATAGTAAGGTTTGATGACCTCGTTGGGGGATTCCATTTTATCTTATCTTATATCTTGGGAGTTTGTTAGAGTCTATCTTTTGGTGGAAGATAGAATTTGGGGAAAGTAGTGACCTCCTGTGTTAGATAAGTGGAAGTGGGCTCTTTGGTCAGTGTCTAACCTCTTAAGAGAGGTCGAATAGGGGATGAGAGGCCACCTTCCAAGGTTGGTTCTTTTCATCCTTACTGGGCCTGCCTTATGTTTGGCTCAGGATATGAATAGTGCCCCTGCTTGAGTCTCGATTTTTTCTATAAGTCGGGCTCAAGCATTCTATGGCTTCTGTCTAGACGTCGAGCGCTTTTCTTTGTGCAGGTCGGGTCTCTGGTTTACAGATTTTAAAAATTTGAACGTTGCCCTGCTTTAAATGAGGGGCTGAATTGGCGCGACAGTTTTCTTAATCTTCGCGCATGTTTTTACGGCGAAGTTATTGGGCTGTTACTTTGTGTTCCCTTATAAAAGCTTCATGGATCTTCTCTTTCTTCTTTTTCTCCATTTCTGCAACTCTCTCCGTCTTCCCTTCCTTGTGAAAAGAACTTCTTTCTTTCTCTATTGTGTGAGAAGAACTTCTTTCTTCCTCTATTGTTTCGCTCGCATTAGTTTCCTAGATCTCCTCTATCTTGAGTTTTTCGAGGTTTCTTTCTTGAAAGGGATCGTTCGCGTCGTTGTTGTGCCCTCCTTTTTTGTCTTTCACCCAAGTTGGTGTTTTAATGGCTTCGTGTTTTTGCTTTACTTATTGTCCTTTAAATGATTTTGGTGAATGTTGGTAGAGGTTTTGTTGTCTGATCCTGTTTTTGATGATGATTCACTGCATCTTCTTTGAAAAGTTTCTTGCTTGACTTGCTGTTTCTTGAAAATTTTATTTTCGCTTGATTTCTACTTTGCAAAAAGGTTCCTTTTACTTTGTTTTGGCTTTCTTTGAACTTGAGAGATTGTGGTTGGTTTGCTTTCGTTGTTTGCGTCTGTGTTGCCCCCAAAAGTGTCACTGTGATGCGACGATGTTGCGTGGGAGGGGCACCTTTTGGTTAAAAATATTTTAAAAAAGGCTGTCTTTGGTTTTTCGGGGTTTACCCGATTTCTTTGCCCATGTCCGAGTTGTTTGTAGTAATGATCTCTTTTATTGTTGTATTTGTAGGAGTAGCTATATGTCGCATTCTGTTCTAACGAAAATGTCCACTAAGGTCCCTCCTGGCCTCCGTAAATGGGTAGATATTATAGTCCTTTCTTGTGTAATTGTAGTAGATAGGGAGTACTGTGACGAGTTTTGTAGGCATCATAGGATATGTGTCAATAGGGAAGATGAGAAAAATTATGAGCTAGTCGTTCCTGATCCTAAAGAGAGGGTTTGCTTCCCTCCTTTAGATAGCTCGGAGCGTCCTTTTTTCTATGCTTATGATTGTTTTTTCACCAAACTAGGTATTACTCTTCCTTTTACTGACTTTGAGACAGAGATCCTCTAGTCTTGTAACGTAGCTCTCTCTCAGCTTCACCCTAATTCTTGGGTATTTTTGAAGATTTTCCAGCTTCTTTGTCAGGAGTTAGACGTCCGACCTTCTGTTAGCCTTTTTCTTTATTTGTTTGTCTTGACCAAGCCTGGGTCGCAGAAGGAGAAGGCTTCTTAGATCTCTTTTCGTATTGTTCAGGGTAAGAAGGTCTTTTCCATTTTTGACGAGTTATTTCATGACTTCAAGAACCATTACTTCAAAATCCAGGCAGTGGAGGATGTCCAACGTTTCTTCCTTGATGAGAGTCATGAACCTTCCTTCCCTTTTTTTGCAAGAGAATGTCGTAGTAACAAAGCATACCATAGATAGTTTAGATGAGATCGAGCAGGCTTTTGTCGGTGTGTTGGAAGAGTGTTGGGGTCAAGCTCCTCACTTGGACACGAAGAGATTCTTAGGGGATCCCAGTCTTTTACAGTCCAAGTTAGGTAGTTCTCTCACCTCTAGCTTTTCTTGTTATCCTAGTACTTATATATTTCTTATTTATGGTAATCTTGCGTCTCCATGCTCTTTTTGAAGATATGGCTTCCAAATCTTCCTCAATGAGATTTCTCTGTAACACGAAGAAGTCGGTTGCTGCTCGTAATCGCCAGACTACTCTTCTTCCCAACCTCCGCCAAAGAAGTCGAGTTCCGGTTCGATCGCTTAGAGGAAGGTCATTTCTACTCCCGCTGTACACTTTGTCTCTCCCAACCCATCGTTAGTGAGTTCGGGTCCCCTTCATCCCCATCTCCTTCTGAGCCATCCCCCAAGAGGCAGAAGACCACTAGGGAGTTAGGTATTAATGACAAAAATTTTGACGGCTTTGTTTGGAGCAAGAAGCATATCCTTCCTAATAGCCATATATCAATGGATGATGTGTCCATTCTGAACCATCTACAGCACATGACTCGCAACTACATTGGGATGGCTAGGGTGAACACTGCTTTGGCTAAGGAGCTGAGAAAAGCTCCTGTCTTTCTAGGTACTCCTGAACTTTGCTCGGGTTGATGTAGAGAGGCTAAGTGGTTTGAAGGCGTAGTTGGAGGAGAAAAATGTTAAGTTGGAGTTGGACTTGGAGAAAGCCTGCGCCCGAGCAGTTAAAGCTGAGGCGGCGTCACTATTGACAGAGGAGATGAAGAAAAGGGCCGAGGAGAGTTATTCTCGAACTTATGGGGAGTTGATTAATATGCGGGAGGATCTGACAATTGCCCGAGAAGACTTTGCCGAGCTTCAGGGGCATGTGGTTGGGGGTATGAATGAGATGTATGAGAACCTAAAGGCCTAAGTCCGGGTTCTGGCACCCGACCTAGATCTTTCATTGTTTAGTGCCGATAATATTGTTGTTGACGGGAAGATTGTCCCTGCTGATGCGTGAGCATCTTGTCTATCTTTTCCTAGTGAATTTGCATCTAATTTGTTGTGTTTAATTAAGAATTAATTATATTTTAGCCACTATGGATGCTATTTTGAGTTTTGTGCAATACTGTTTATTTCAGGTAGCATTCGGCGGAATTTGATAGAGTTTCTGCAGAACAAGAATCAAATGAGATGGCTGCGAGGAGCGACGCGCACACGTGCCTGACGCGTACGCGTGATCTAGAAGTATCCATGGCGACGCGTACGCGTAACTGACGCATACGCGTGATTTGAAGATTTGCTCAGCGACGCGTCCGCGTGGTTTGCGAAGAAGACCAGCGACGCGTACGCATGACTGACGCGTACGCATGACGGGCGCGATCTGTAGAATTTACAGAAATCGCTGGCATGGATTTTGGGCCGCGTTTTGACTCAATTTCTGGCCCAGAAAATACAGATTGGAAGCTGCAGAATGGACAATCAAGTGGTCCCCACCCATCAGCTGAAGACCTGTTAATTAATTCGAACTTAAATTCAAATCTTATCTTTTAGGAAAAGATATTATTCTTAATTTTAGAGAATTAGATTTTACAATTTATTAGGAAGTTATAAATAGGAACTCTGTACATTTAGACAAGTACCCAATTGTTACCAGAACCCTTATTTTTTCTTCTCTTAACCATGAGCAACTAATCTTCCATTGTTAAGGTTAGGAGCTCTGTCTATTTTCATGGATTGATTCGTTTATTCTTTTTAATTTAATTCATGTCTTGATTTATATTTCAATAAGTGTTTTTGTTCTTTATTTTATGAATATGGATGGAACGGAAGTATGACCCATGTTCTAATTGAGTTCTTGTAAAACTTGGAAAAACTCTTTACTTGAACAACAGCTTGAAAACATATTATACTGAATTTCTAATTATTTGTATTTAACGGGATACGTGACATATAATCCCCTTATTTGTGGATAATTAGGATTCTTTTGGCATATAAACTAGAAATTGATCATCACCCTCTAATTAGAATTGATTGACCAAAGAATTGGCAATTAATGAATTTTAGAGGAGACTAGGAAGGTCTTAGGAATTAGGGTCTAGTCACATATAGTTTGCCATGAAATTAAATCTTTCATGATTAAATTAATTAGTAATAAAAGTTAATCCGAAAATTAGATAACTCTGAAACCTTAACAACTTCCTCAAATATTTTATTCCCAATTCATTGCTTCTTGCTTTCTGAAATTCTTAAAGTACTGTTTAATGCTCTTTGAATATCTCAAAACCATTTTCTGCTTGCCTAACTAAGCCAATCAATCAATCATTGTTGCTTGATCCATCAATCCTTGTGGGATCGACATTTACTCACGTAAGGTATTACTTAGTACGACCCGGTGCACTTGCCGGTTAGTTTGTGGGTTGTAAAATACCGCACCACCTGCCTCGGAAGATGAGGAGGAGGTGCCCGTGTCCGACCCTAAGACAGGTTCCGAGGTTCAAGCTGAGACTCAGCCCGAGGTTGTCAATGTGAAGGCTTCTCGTTCATCCCTCGAGATCATTGAGGCTGTTCCAGTCATTGTTCTTTCCCCATATCCCCCTACCAAGGATGCTGTGATAGGGGGAACCTTAACCCCCTTTGATTTTCCTTCAGTTTATCTTTTTGAGATGGCCCGACTTGTGGGTCTTTGACACTTTAATTTTGTAATAGTTGGTATTTGCTTTGAACTTTTTGTTATTGGTTATCTTTTGCGTCTTTTATAAATAGTGCTTGATTCAAACCCTTTTGCCTTTTGAGATAAAGCTAGGTTTTTCTTTTGTTTGTTAAGTCGCCGAATTTCCTTTCATAGGTCCGACCTTGAGCAGTCGGCCTTTAGTAAGTTACTTTTACTGCTTGTTTTTTATCCGATCTTATCGAGATCTCTTTTTAATCGATGCACTGTTTTAAATTCAAGGATTGACTTCGTTCTTCATTCTAGGAATTAGAGTATATTGGAAGATAACTCTTTTTTATTTGAATTCTTGTTGAAACTTGAAAAAGTTATATCACTAGAATTAAAGCTTGAAAATCAATTCCTCACAACTCTCTAATTATCTGGATTTAACGGGATATGGGACGTATAATCTCCTTATTTTTAGGTACTTAGGGTTTGTGTGGCTCATAAACTAGAATTGGACTTAATCTTCTAATTTAAATTAAGTGACCAAAGAATTGGCGGTTGATTAAGTTAGATGAGATTAAATTACTAAGGAATTAAGGTTTAATCACTTAAGATTTGCCATAAATTGAATCTTTGCATGATTAAAGTAGTTGATAAGAATTGTTAATCCGAAAATTTAAACACCTCCAAAACCTTAACTGTTCTCTCATATTATTTTTACTAACCATTCACTGTTTGCTTTCTTGCACGTTTTGAATTACTGTTTTATGCTACTTGAACTTGAAACCACTCATTTTAGCTTGTTTAACTAGTCTAATCACTTAACTATTGTTGCTCAGTCCATTAATTCTCGTGGGATCAGTACTCACTCACCTGAGTTATTACTTGGTGACCCAGTGCACTTGCCGGTTAGTTATACTGGCGGCTTAGCGACTTTCATGAAGACGAAGGCCAGGCTGGTATGTAAAGTGACTTCAAATTTGTTAACAACTTACTTATATTCTTCTGCATATCAAAACTAGGCATCCTAATTATATTGTTTCAATGAAACATATGTAGTCAAAGTCATTGGATCGTGAGGCGACGTTGATGGAAACGTTCAAGTACACCCACACGCTGAAGGAGAACAAATAGATATTTACTGATCAGCGGTCTCAGGACCATTATGTAAGTAAATATACATCTGATTTTCTTTTGCTATAAAATTATTAGAAATTAACTGTATATCTGTCGACGTACTAATCACAAAAACTTGTGTTAATTACACAGGAGTCCTATAAACAGAGACTGGAGGCGGCGAGTTAGCAAACTCAGCAAGGTAGGGAGGATGCCACTGATGGATCTGCAGCTGCAGTCGTCGATCTTGATGCAGTTTGGCACGAGACCGCCTCAAGGTCGTATAAGAACCGCGTATAGGGGATTGGGTCGTGCTTCGCCAGCAGCCTCCGCACATCCACGTTCAGAGCGTCGTCAGGCTCTAACACCAGTCGAGCAGTCGAGCCCGAGGATGGCGTGGATTTGAGGCTTCAGGTGCAGGAGCTCCAACGCGGCCTTCAGCAGCAATAGCTCAAGAGTTTAATGATTATCGAGAGAGGTATCAGGAGATCCTCAACCGCGTGATGTCTATATATTGATGAGCTCAGGCTGGAGTTCCGGGAGTCAGTTGAGCAGATGCAGCGTATGGAGACTCAGATGGAGGTGTACTAGGCCCAAATGCGCGCTGCTGGCATCAACCTTGCTGGTGGCAGCGGTCCTGCTGATGGCATATAGACATCACCGCCTTCTGCGCCGCCGACTCAGGGCCCCGGGACCAACAATGACGACGTCTACCTAAATCTATAGTTATTTCTTTTCCGTTTTATTGTTTCATTGTACATATTTGATGTAGTTGACTTTTAATATATTTGAACATTGTATTATTTATTTTAATTAAATAGCAGTATTTTATTATTTATGAATGTTCCACTAATTGTGTGAAAAATTTAAATTTAAAATTAAAATGGACATTTATTTCAAATTAAAAATAAAAAAATTGAGATTATCGTAGGAATAATCTGACAATAACAGTGAGCAAAATAACATTTTTTATGCCAACATTATCATCGGAAGAATCCATCGGTAACCAATTAGTTTTTCAATTCTATAATCCGTCGCAACTTCCGACGGTAATTACCGTCGGATGAAAAAATTCAACGGTAAATATTTATCGGTAAGGTTTATATCGTCTGATTGTTTTCGACGGTAAATCCAACGGTATTTAAATTACTGTCGGATTTTATTCTTTTCTTCGACGGTAAATTCGATGATATTCAATGCTTTTTTATAGTGATGGTAGAACAGAGAATAGGGGTTCGCGTGCTTCCACTCTCCTTTCGCGGGTTTCTATTTTCCTTGATTTTGAGTTCTCTGCTATGATGTTATTAACACAACCACCAATTATGATAAAGTGTTTGGGTTAGCGGAGGTTCTTCATGAAATCGCCGCTAATCTATCCGATTTTGCGTCACATTGAAGAACTCAAATGTCAATCGTAGCTATCTTGGCAATTTACAGCGGTTAGAGAAGCGATAGGCAATTTTCTATCGCTATTTTCTGCGTGTCTTATTGTATCCAATAGTCGAGTTCCTACTCTGTCAAAAATTTTCCCACACATAATCAACTAATTTCGTCCCAAATCTTTTCTACTCAATTCATATATATAAATCAGTTCGACACCATAGTTGAATTACAGGTCAAAATTTGTGGCAACAAACAGAAATCAATTTATCACAATTTTCTTTACCTGGTTAATCGTTTAGCATAAATTGGATTATGTACATTGTGTAATCCCAGTAAATCATTTTTGTTTAAAATGATTTATTGAGCACTTATACTATATTATTTTAAGTCAGTTAAATTTGTATAAAAATATTTTGGAATGAAAATTAAAATAGGACAAATTACTATTGAAACTATATTAATTATTCAGATGGGTGATTTACCCTAAAAATTGTGATGATTGTTAAAAATAATTTGATAATTTAATATATTTAATTAAGAATTTAGTTAATCTGTGTTCTTAATGAAATTTAAATTTCAAAACATTTATTATACATTTATTGAAATAAAAAGTTCAAAATTTTTTTTAATAATAATTTTATCAAGTGCTCTTTGAGTATATATTAATTAAAAATTTTAATTAATTATTTAATTAATATAATACATGTTAATATTTTCATATGAAAACAACTTAATGTGAATAACTATTTAGACAAAAAGATAAACTTTTTGTTGTTAAATTTAAACTTGCACAACAAAAATTACTTTTTGGAAAAAAAAATCTAAAACATTGTAATTAAAAAAATTTAAAAAAAATATAAATAAACTTTGCAACACATGGAAAAAATCCGTGAGTTACAAGATATCTTATCTTGTTTCAAGTTTTATTGAAACAAAAGGTTTAACGAATTGGATTAAACCTTTCATCAACGCTTAATTAATAAGAAGATAACAACAATTCGTCATTAATTTAATTTCACTTAACCATTCACAATAGACAATATTATTTATTACTTTTATACTTCAGAGTTTAATAACTCTCAGTTTCATAAAACACTTGTGATTATCGGTTGAAGAGTTATTTAAGCAATTACCACATTCTTTCATTACACATTCTATATCCGTTATATAACTATAATCCTATAAAAGACTACTTCTTCACTAATGCAAAACATCAATAGCACATTCAACATACATCACCTCACTAATATTGTACCAAAAGCACATAGCGGCAAAATATGGCTCCTTGTTCAGCAAGAAAAGAGAAAGTGCCACTAACCGCCGTGGCACTCACCTTCTTGTTGATTCTTCTCCTTGGAAACTTTACTTCTATGGCCTCTGCTTCTGGCAATTGCGGTTCGGAAGGCTCAACATGCCTCGTGCCTTCTGAGTTCGTCGGTGTTGTTAAGGAAGTTATTGGGCTTTTGGGAAATGTTGGTTCCATCCTGTCCATGTTTACCGGTGGTTTTGGTAATTTCCATCTCACAAACGCCATTCTTGACGGTCTTAATTTGTTGGACATGTCCTCCGATGAACTTAATTTGTTTCTCTCCGTCATTCAAAATCCCAAAGGTACCTTTACATACAATCTAGTTATTTGTATTCTTTAGGTGGATTCAAGCATGAGTATAGAAAAGTTTAATTGCAATGTGATATATAGGCCATTAGATGAGGTATTGTTGTTAATATAGATAACGATTAAATTGTTTCTTCAATTTTTATTCCATGATCAAACTTTTCATCTGTCATGTCAGCTTGTCCACTGGTGCGGAAAAACTAATGTAATTCATGATTTAAAAATTAACAATACTAATCACTAACCTAATTTAACAATACTAAAAACTAAAATTGCATACATATTTTTTCACTCATGATAAAGTCAGATCATGATACCATGATACTTAACAATACTAATCACTAACCTAATGTAAAATGTGACATTATTATAATTAATGTTGCAGGGAGAAACAACTTAGAATTGGATTTAGCGACATGGCTAAGTGCTGTCCTAGCAAATTTAGACACATGCCTCGATGGATTCAAAGGCACAAATAGTATCATCAAAGGGTTAATCTCCCCTGGCCTTAGACTAGTGACATCGCCAGTAACGAATCTTCTCGCAAAGGTTGATGTGTCCCAGAATGATTTCTTCGAAGATGCTGAGGCCGGCGCCGGCGAGGGCCGATTTCCTTCGTGGGTGAAGCCGAGGGAGAGAAAGCTTCTGCAAGCAAATAGGGTGGTTCCGAACGCCGTGGTAGCTGCAGATGGGAGTGGAAACTTTAGAAGAATCATGGATGCGGTTATGGCAGCGCCGAATAATAGTAATACGAGGTTTGTGATCTACGTGAAGAGAGGTGTTTACAATGAGTACGTAGAGATTAATAAGAATAACAGGAATATCATGATGATCGGAGATGGTATCGGTGCCACTATTATCACCGGCAACCGGAATTATGTCGACGGCTGGACAACTTTTCGATCGGCCACCTTTGGTAAGAATTTTAACTTCGTAACAACATACACTAGCATTAATCTTTTACATTCTTTCATATAAACTTTGCTTAAATTTTACTTTTGATCAATTTTTATATATGTATATATATTAATTTATCATATTTGCTCATGGATATATTAGAAATATATAACCAAATCGATTGATTGATATAAGTAATGAGAAAAGTTCAAGGCCAACGTAATTCATTGTAGTTTGTTGGTATTTTTTGTAGTCTAGCAGTTTAACAATATATTTTTAATTTATATTTTTAAATATTAATTTTTAATAATTAGTTAAAAATAGTAAATTCTATTACTTTTTAACATCTTTCATAATGAGTTGTGTAAATGAAAACAAAAACTAATGCTAGAAGAAGTAATCATTAGTGACGTAATAAAAAAGACCATAATGTGTGTGATTGCATAAATTTATAAAAAAAGAGTGATATTGTTAAAATAAAAAGAATAATATGTCTTTTATATGTATATATTTATAAAATAAAATCTATAACATCGTCTAACTTTTTAATGGCCATTGACTCCAATTTTTTTCAATTTACAAATTTAAAATTATTATATGAAACAAAAATTAAAAACGGATCATTATTTTCTAAATAATAATTAACTAACATTTTTTTCGTTACACTTCTCTTTTGAACTCTTCTAACAATAACAACTCAATTAGTAAAACATATAATCAAATTTAAAAATACTTTCAATTAATAAAAATATAAATTTAATTTAAATTATACTTTTTAAATGTTATCATACTTTTGCTACCATATCTACCATAATGACAGTCACAATAGAATTTAACTATATATATGGCCATATATGATTTCTGTTTTATTTTTTTATAATTTTTTTAAGTTTATATAAAAAATTAACTATTAATATAAAAAATTATTAAAATATAAAATATATTAAAATAAATTAAATTATACAAATATTTATACACAAATATATAATAATTAATTCTAATATACAAATAACATTCTTGATTTTTTTATAATTATTTGTATTATTTTCTCTAGAATTCAATGAGTAATTAAATGCGCAAGTTGTGCTATTATACCATTCTCACGAAAAAAAAAAAAGAAAAAGATGCACTTTTTCTAACATTTAATTTGAATTTTTTTTTTCTTATGTACGCATTTGGCATATGCAGTTGTAGTTGGAGAAGGGTTCATAGCACGAGACATTACTTTTCAAAACACAGCAGGGCCAGCGAAGAAGCAAGCCGTGGCACTAAGAACCGATTCTGACTTCTCCGTCTTTTTCCGTTGTGGAATCTTCGGCTACCAAGACACCCTTTACGTTCACTCAATGCGTCAATTCTTCAGAGAGTGCACCATTTCCGGTACAGTCGATTTCATCTTCGGCTATGGAACTGCCGTCTTCCAAAAATGCAACATACTTATCAAAAAAGGGTCACCGGACCAAAAGAACGCAATCACTGCACACGGCAGAGAAGATCCTAACGAACCAACAGGGTTCTCGTTGCAATTCTGCAACATAATCGCTGACTCTGACCTTGTTCCGTTTGTTAAGACGACGGAATATTTCTTGGGGAGGCCATGGAAAAAGTATTCAAGAACAGTTTTTATGCAAAATTATATAAGCGACGTTATAAGCCCGCTAGGTTGGACACCATGGAATGGGAGCATTGGGTTGGACACTCTGTATTATGCTGAGTATATGAACACTGGTCCCGGTGCCGGTGTAGCTAACAGAGTGAAATGGCCTGGATACCGTGTTTTGAAAACCTCCCGTGAAGCTAGTAATTTTACTGTGGCAAACTTCATTCAAGGGAACTCATGGTTGCCTTCAACTGGTGTCGCATTTTCAGCTGGATTATCTGTTTAATTAAGAACAAGTTATTTAAACTTGCCAATCTTGTATACAATAAATATAAACTATTAATTATTATTGATCTTGTACTTGTTCTTTACAATAATGGAAAAATATAGGGTGCTTACTCTGATGCATATTGATGAGAATCTGCAGAGATATAGAGAGAAAGAATAAATGTTATGTTTTGCGGGTTCATTCTCTTTTTTTATTTTCTTTTTATTTCTTGTGCTTACTTCGAATGCTATGTATGATTTCAATCTATATTATTTGAGTATGAACCAAAATTACCTGAAAGGTGGGTCAGAAAATATATTGAAAAAGTGAACTGTTTTGATCACTCTAGGAAATTAGTACTTGGTTATTATTAAACGTGTATGTGCCACTACAATAAGGTCCATTACCGATGGCCATTTTAGACACGTATGTAATATAAATGATTCCAACTAAATTAAAAAAAATACATTGAAATTGAAATAAAAACAAAAATATATATTGAAATTATATACAATAGAATTATTCTCTTTTTTATCCAATTTTTTGACACAATAAAAAACGGACTCTTCAACTTAATTTGTTAACACTATAATTTAGAAATTGAATCGAAATAACTCTTTAATCTTCTACTCAATTTCTCGATGCAACAAGAGAGGAATTCTTCAATCTCAATTATCTACACTATAATTTTATCATAAAACCAAAAAAAAAATTTCAAACCTCTAAATCATTCTAGATTTTCAAATCTCTAAATAATTCTTTATCACGACTATCCTAATTTATGAAGTATTTATAACTTCCTATTAAGTTAAAATATTGAAAACCCTAAGCCTATAAACATAAGGCCCAATCTAGTAATTAAATAAACAAAATCAAAATATATCAAATTAAATTAAAATATTTTAAAAATGTAAACTAATATCTTTTAAATAACAATTGAACTCTTCATATCACGAACATTTGAAACACGTATC
This sequence comes from Arachis hypogaea, assembly GCF_003086295.3. Lineage (NCBI taxonomy): Eukaryota > Viridiplantae > Streptophyta > Magnoliopsida > Fabales > Fabaceae > Arachis > Arachis hypogaea. Next base: position 109,540,443 of record NC_092039.1, read on the forward strand.
ATACATACACATATGATAAGTTCTAATAAAATCTAAATTATTTTATTATTCTGGTATACTTCTTATACTAACTTGAGAGTTCAAAATGTCTTCTTAAATACTCACTCTCCATATTTTTTTTCTTGTCGAAATATACATCTTCTAAAAAATAAAAAAATTAAACAAGTTTAATTTTCTTTAAAATGAAATAAACATCAGAGCTGTTACCATATAAAAACACTATTGTGATTCGAAAAATCTTACAATTATAATATCATTCCATTATATATAACCCTTATATTTTATATTCACAAAATTATAAAATTTTTATGTTAAATATTTTTCATTTTTTGTCATTAATCACTCCTTTTTATCTCTTAATTAAAAACAAGTAATAAAAAAGATCTATTTAAACTATATTTAAAAAAGTTTCAAGTTTTTACAATAAAACTTAAAAGCATTTTAAATAAAATGTTATCAATACTATAAATTAATTTTTTTAACGTTAAAAAATAATAAAGAAAATTAAGGATTTTAACATAAGGAGACCACTTACATAAAGATGTTCAAAACATCTTTTTTTATGGATTTTTATTTTCAACCAATCAAATTATAGCATATAAAACCGGTTAAACCATATATTTTTGTTAAAATTAAACCAAATAAATTAATTTAAATAAAAAATCAGATAAACCAAATTTTAAACCGATCTAAATTAATTTTTTATTTTATATATATATAAAATAATTATCATATTTTTATTATACAAAATGATTAAAATATCTCTATTATTTTTGATATAATGTTAGTTACCAAAAAAATCCTAACTCCTAACCCTCTATTCGCTGTGCTATCGCTCTCCTTTTCTCCGCCAACCTCCTCCACTCTCATCGCCGTCCGCCACCCTCCCCCTCTCACTCTTCCACGTCTAACTCTCAAGGTCACCGCGCCGTCGTCGCGCGCATGACACTCACCCGAGGGGAACCGTCGTCCCCGGAGGCAGAATCATCCGCCATCCTGCTCCCCTCTCTGCCGCTCTGGCTCTTTGGCTCTGCAACTACATGTTTCTCTACCTGTAACTATCTGCGACAGTGTAACTGCATCTCTTCCTCTCTGGTCTCTGGTTCGCTGTTGCTCTTCTTCTCGCCTTCGCCGCCAGTTCAGGTAAGACCTCCCCTTTATCCTCTTCAAAGTTCAATCTGTTGTATTTGTGCTATATTGTTTTCTTCTGTGGTTTATTCCGAATATGCTTATGGTGTATTATTGATGATTCTGTTAAGTTTTGAGTTATTAATTTACTGAATTTTTATTTGAATTCAGTTTATTGATATTGAATTAATGCTGTTGAGATTGATTTATAAATCCAATCTGTTGTGCTTGTGCTGTATCGAATTTTAATTCTGAGTTACTAATCTGTATGATTGAATCTTTTCTGTTGCATTGAACTGAATTCATTTATTTATTAAATTTTTCAGTTGAATTTTGCTAAGCTGCATCTTGTTTTACTTGAATTTTGTTGTTGTTGAATCTTGAATTCTTGTTATTGAGTTCTGATTTTAACTACTTTCAGTTATTATAGCAGATAAATCATCAAAAAATAACTGATATTGTTTAGATATTTAAAGCAACATGTTGTGCAACAACTAGAAAAAAGTGAAGCACAAGTAATTGAGGAGGAACAACAGCAGGCAACGGTGGTGGCACCACGAGAGAAAAAGGAACCACCGGCTACTGTGTTGGCAGAATCTGTGGAAACGGAAACAGAGCAGGCACTAGTGGTGATAACTGATAAGAATAGCGGAAATGGAACCACAGCAAACATTAGTAGTTAGTGGGAAAAAAACTAAAGTGGAAAATAATGGTGTGCTTGCTTATCTACTGCATTAGCCAAACAAAAATAATTATGCAACACTTTCTTGATTATCCCTGACCCTATTTTGTAGTCAATTAGATGCACAAATAGAATTGAAGTTAGTCCACAAGTTGGAACATGAAGTCATATTTTTTTTCCTTTGCTCTCTCCCTCCCTCTCCTCTCCCTCTTGTCTTTCAAACACCTTATTTTGGATGATGTATGATGTATTATAGTAACGTATCAATTGTTAGAAAGTAGAGACCCAAGATACATAAATAGAATAACTTTTATAACAGAAATGATATGCGTATTTTTCCACGTTTAGTTGTCAAAAATATTTTGCTTTTATAAATATCATACTATCTCTTATTATTAAGGTAATTTTTAAATTTTCATTCTACAAATATGAAAATATTTTACACACCAAAAATCAACTATTATATTTTAATGTATATTTATATGTTTAACTTTATATAATTTTAATTTATATTTTGTGTTAGTATGTATTAAATAATACTTATACAAAATTGCATATAATATTTAACGTTTTATTGTTTCATCACAAGTGCATAAAGCACCCCAATGACAAAAAAAAAATGCAAAGAAAAAGCGTGCGATGCCGCTAGGAATTAGAGTGAGTCTACATCTTTTCACTAATGAAACTGGTTTTTGTTAAGTTTAAACTAATTTAGTTGAACTTAGTTGCCAAAAAGATTTGGAAATATAGCGGGACTAAAAAAAATACAAAAATCATAAAATGGCATTTGTATTTCATTCCTCCAAAGTGAATACAAAAGGCGTATGCATCCAGGTGCAGTGTCAAGTTGAAGTGCACCATAGCTAATAATACCACCAACCGCCTCAGCATTCTCTGAGAAAACTGAACGCAACAAAATACACAACAAATCACTGTTTTCACTTCTATAAATGTTGCTCTCATTTGAGCACATAAATAAAGCTTCCTGTAGTTTGAAGCAGGCACATACTTTCGTGACCTTTTTGCAATAGCACTTGTACTACTGCTTCTAAAATGATCTGACATGAAAAGTGCAAGCTACGAAGCAATCCTCAAATTATCAACAACAGCTTGATTTTCAAGAATGTTCAAGTCATTTAAGTGCTTCAGATGTAAGATTGCCGTACAAGCAGAGAGTATAATAGCATCCAACTCCTCATCCCTGTAAGATAGCTGAAATAGAAAAATAATTTAGTCACTGTATGTGTTAATAATTGGAAGATATGTGTCCACACACACACCCTTTACCATTGGATAGATCCTTCATCCAATCCAATGGTGAAGAAGGGTTGTTTGTTTAGGGTTGGAAGGAAAATAAGTACAAAGAGTTTCTTCTCTAAAAGACAGCACAAACTAAGTTTATTGACAGCACACAATTTTCATGCAACATCAGCAAACACAGCATTTCATCAATAATCAAAATCACAGGGGAAGACGTTGGCTCATATAGATCATTAACTGCTATACAGGAAATTGAAGTCAAGAATACATTATACATTGAATGAAGAATGAACCAATTTCGCATACACAAAGGTAAAATGAGACCCAAGTTTTGCACCTTTGCAACTAGCAGACAAAAACTAATAAAAAACACTAAAGTTATAACTCCTATGAAAAAAAGAAAAACCTTTTTCTATTTAGACGAAATTAAATCCATAACAACAAAATCAAATTTACATTGTCACAAGGCAAGCAATGGGAAAGAAATGTTTGTTTTGTTTCTTTCTTTCTTCCTTCCTTCCCATTCCCTTGATCACACTAATTGTGCAATCAATTGTTCAACCTAGTAAGTAATAACACTGCCAAATCAAAATGCTACACACAAAAAAAGGACACAAAGTGATAAAAGAAGGGAGCAGGGTGTGGAACTAATAAAATCAGAATGGCTAAAAGTACAGCATCATTGGTAATCCGTCCCAGAAGCCTTGCATTGCAGTGCCATAACATATCATATTATCAAATCTGAGTTAACTCCACCAACCAAAAAGTTCAATTGAAGCGCCTAGCATGATCATCAATGTGCATAAAGACAAATTAGTTGTTCCACACAAGAGAAAACCCCCCAATGTAATGTCATTTGTCTTCTCATTTGTTTACATAGGATGGAGCTTTGGCTAATAAGTTTCAATATCAATAATGCATTCACAACCAGACTCGTTTTCTTTCTCTTTTTAATTCTATATACGTAAAAGTGAAAAAATTATTCCATAAAAATTCTATAATCAGTACCATATTCATCTCAATGATGATTTTCAGCAACAAAAAATTAGCTTAGTGATAGTTTCAACAACAAATTATTCAGGGTTCAGTGATAATCAGTGACGAATTGACAGTCGGTGATTATTTTCAGCAACAAAAGGGTGACTAGTTCAGTGATAGTTTCAGCACCAAAATCAAAGGCAGCAACAAAACAGAAAAGGAAAGAATTGGGGAATTTGTAGGAACTCACCAAATTGGGACCAGCTTCTGGTTGTGCGAAGGAAGCTGGCGGCAAGGAGGAATCCCCGGGACCTGTTGCTTCTACCTCCGGCAACGACGAGCACAACGAAGGTGCGGGACTGACTGTGAGACGGTAACGAGACAGGGTACGACGAAGATGACCAGTCCCAGGACCTACTGCTTCTGCCTCCGGCGACAACGAGGGTAGGGAAGGCGCGCGAGCGCGACTGAGTGCGAGACCAGAGACCGTGATAGAGACCGGAGCCAAGAGAGCGACGACGATTTGAGTGCGACACCAGACAGTGAGAGACTGGAGCCGAGAGAGGGAGCGAGCTTGGTGCGAGAGCAATGAGCCACAGTGAGAGATGACTCGAGCTTGAGAGAGAGAGAGAGAGAGAGAGACGGTGAGGGAGGAGAAGGTCGCTTAAGAACGCTGAGCGACGTCGTATCAGAAATTTAATAAAAAAATTAATTAAGCATGATCCGGCCCGGTTTATTTAAACCAACCAGATCGAACCGAATTTAAATAATAAATACTAAACCGATTATTTAAATACACCAATCACAATGTGACACATTAGCAACTTTAAAAAAAGATGTTTTAAACATCTTTATGGGAGTATCCCCTTAACATAAAGCTATTTTTAAAATATATTAAAAATATAAACACACTAAAATGCGCAGTAATAATAATAATGAGTTTGACAATTGACGCAAGTTTCCCGAATAAGTGAAAGCCGTGAGATTTAAATTGAAAGCTGTAGCCTGTATGGATAAAACTCTACTATCTTCTTGAAAATAAAAGCCGAAGGTAAAACAATGGCCAAGCTAAGCTAAACAACAATATAATATAATTAAGTTAATTTGGTGGGACAAGATGTGTGTCCCTTAACGCTTGCTACACTGAAATAAGTGCCAAATATTTCAACGCAACGTGACTTGCCAACTTGGATTCATGTCCTTCTTCCAAGAAAAACGTGAAACAAATTATGGATTTTACTAGCTAATGATTATATGCATACACTCGCGCGTCTATTTTGCTCTAATGAACCGTCATATATATAAGTCATAATTTTGTTTCATTCTTTATATATTTGACCCGCATCTTTGTTCCTGTTATGTTTTGTCCATAGATAATTCACATGCATACACATTTCAATCTCAATTACTAAATACTAATACATAGTTAAGAAAATTTGAATACAGTTGTCAAAGCATAAATAGTAATTAATAAGCAAGGTAAGGGAAGTTGGATGCCTCACGAAAACAAAAATTTGGATCATAGTAACTAATTAATATACCCTTCTGATTATGATTATATTTTTGCAGTAGAAATATCACGCTAGCTATGGCTAATTTAGTATAGTATTATACCATTGGCCGTGTCTGAATATGAATGAATTGGAGTTAGAAGTCACTTCACTTCAATTGCATGAAAATTGCATAGTGCAAATAAAGGAAATATTCTACAGGAATTGTGATCTTGAAAGTAATGGTGGTTTTGTCAGCGGTGGGTTCTTATAATATGATGATAATGTTAGAATTTAAGAAGGGAGTTGAATTAAGTTAGTTTTAAAAATTAAGTTCTTTAAGTAGTTTTTTGTAGAAATTGAAGTTATAAAAAATTATTTGTGTTTTGTCTCTAAAATTAGAATAAAACAAAATAAAAGAGAGAATTATATAAGTATATATTTTGGTACGAATTTTATGTGCAATGAAATTTACATTCAGTTTTTATCATAATTATGATGGGTTTTTAATTATAACTAAATTTACATTCAGTTTTTATCAGTTTTTATCTAATTTATCTAGTATCAACAACTAAATTTTAAACCGAAACCTAGTAATTATCAAGTATTATCCATACTTAACAATGAGAAACCCAATCTGATTCAACAACTACCAAATCATATCCCAATTTGTATTGACAAAGAGAACTAATCCTAATTCAATCAAACTAAATATACAAAAAATTAATTTAATTTTTTGAATTTTTTTTTGTCTTTTTCACTCATGACTTTTTTCTTTTTCATCTCATCATAATTTGTCTTTTTTTTTTATTTACAAAAAGGTATTCATTAGAAAAATCATAACAATAAAATTTTAAATGAAACTCAAAATAATAATAATAATAATAATAATAATAATAATAATAATAATAATTCTGCAACAAGTATGAAATAATGCTCCAAAATTTTCATTCTCTTTCTCTTACCTTAATTTTTGGTTGATTACACCCTTATGCTCTAAATCAACTCTTGAGCATTGGGATAGCTGAGTTCTTCTTCTTCTAAGAAATTGAAGCAAAAAATCAGAATAGAGCGGCGCAATGGTGCTGAAGAAAAGGGCAGCAATGGTAGGGTCAAAATCATAGAAGTGTTTTTGCGAAATCAACAGCCTTAATATTAAGCTTTGGCTCCAAATTTAATTTCTAATCCTTAATTTGCAGTAGAAAAAAGTAAACTTCATTTTTTTTTTCTGAATGATAATGATTAGGATATTATAGCTTCAACAAGCCATTCTACTTGAACAAAAATGATAACATAGCTGTTGGTCTTTATTTTTAAGTCACTTCAGATTTTGATTTGATTTTATTTCTAATATTTAACTTTTTCGTACTTTATGCTAATTGAAAAGTAAACCACTCTCTTTGATTTTAACTTTACCATTTTTACCACTCTCTCTTTGATTTTAACTTTACTATTTTTGGGTAAAGTTTTAGCAGCATCACCAAAAAGCTTTTCAAAGCTTTGCCCATATGCTAAACCAATGTATTGGACTTAGATGTTGAGATTTGTTTGCAGAAATCACTTTAGGCAAAGTGCAGCATCTGTGATTCTTTGTTAGTGACTTTGTTTTTTTTTTATTTTTGTCAGTAGATTGGACAACCTCCAATCTTAAGTAAATAATGCACTCACACACTTCTCACACTTCTATCACATTTTTTTCTCAATTACAATCTTTAGGGTTTGAACTCTACACCTTTGAGTTAGGAAGGAAGAGATATGCCATATGAGTTAAGGCTCATTGGCGCTAGTGACTTTGTTGGATCAAGTTTGCAGTTTCATATTCCAATTTCCTCTCCAAAGATAAGCCCAATATAGCTTAGCCCATTTTTGTGGATTTCAACTCTCATATGGACCTACAAAAATAAAATGCACATCAAATCAATTTTTAAACTTTTAACCCACCGACCAAAAAAAAAAAACTTTTAATCCAACAAAATACATATATGGTTGTCATTACTAAAAATTAAGTTATTGTTTCGTAAACTCAACTGTCAACATAATCATTGTCAAGTCATTGTACTACTACTTTGTTTTGCCTACAATATTTAATTTTATTGCTCTTTATTCCGTTTTCATGTTCTCCAAACTCTGTTTTAATAGGACAGTAGTTAACTAATTAAGTATATGATTGAGTTAATTAATATTCAAGATGGATATACGTGCAGACCAAAAAAGGAAAATCTAGAAGGGAGAAATAACTAAATTAATAGAGTTTGTATGTGAAGAAAAATTTAGGCAAGCCTAGTGAATGTTGTAACAAACATTTGATACTCAGAACATGTATACATTGTTATGTCACATATCAACCATCATCTTGGAAAAGCATTTGTCATATAGCTAGAAAACAAAAATATTTGCACGTGTTTTATTGAAATTAAAGCCATTAGCTGTGGATGGCAACTGTGAATCTTTTTGTAGTTTGAAAATCTGCATTCACTTTTTAATGTCAATCAAACAAACACAATGTTTGGAGTGATCTTATACTGATAGCGCATTATTTAAAGAGGCATTGGTAATTACAAGAAAAAACGTGGTGATTCCGTTAAAATTTTGGTAACTAAATAAAATTAGTCAAAAACAGCTATAACTTGTCTTATTTAACATTAATTAATTATTGAACAATTAATGAATGCTAAATAAGACAAATTCTGACTATTTTTTTGTTTCCCTAGTATTTCTGCAGTAAAAATTACTTTGGAGGTTAGTAGCATGGTTAGAGCGAAGGTAGAAAGGTCATGCATTGTTGGTGCAAGGAGTTGAACATAATAAATTGCCAATTAGCTTTGTCATTCTATCCTTGTGTAACGAGTTGCAGTATATATATGTATGTTATAAGAATGAGAGAGATATGAAGATGGAAAAAGAGAAAGAGAGAGTGTGTGTGACTGGAGCTTCAGGCTTTCTAGCTTCTTGGCTTATCAAGCGACTTCTTTTGTGTGGTTATCATGTCACTGGAACTGTGAGAGATTTACGTAAGCGGAAGAAATTTGAACACTTATAGAGTCTAGAAGGTGCAAGAGAGAGACTACACCTTGTCCAAGCTGATCTAATGGAAGAAGGAAGCTTCGACAATGACATCTTCGGATGCAAAGGTGTCTTCCACATAGCCTCTCCTGTCCTCAAGCCCTCATCAAATGTCAAGGTACATCATTCATTCAGGCGGCTGCCTTTGTTTGCACGGCTGAGATAGAAATATAGAAACACAAAATAGTGTTTGATAGATGAAATATGAATAAAAATATTGTGTTCAGATATATTGAATTAATATATTTTGTATTCATTTTAACAAAAAAAATATAGAAATACTAATAAAAAACATAATTTATTTTTTATTTTTTTATCATTATATTTTTTATTATTATATTGTTTTAAAAATTTTTAATAAAAAAATAAGAATAAATTAAATTTTTATAATTTGTTTTAATTTACACTAAACAAAATATAAAAACACAAATTTGTGTCTCTATCTTTTGTATCTTATTTTAAAAAATTTGTGTATTGTATCTTGTTCTCAATGTTTTGTTTTATTCTATTTTCAAAAACAAACAAAGTCTGATAGACACTAAAACTCATGTGAGTAGAAATTTTAAATTAAAACAAAAGCTAAAACATTTTAAAGTTATATTGTAACAGGCGGAGATGTTGGAGCCGGCTCTCCAAGGTACTCTAAACGTGCTGCGTTCGTGTAAGAAGAATCCGACGCTGCGTCGAGTGGTATTAACCTCATCTTCTTCAACTCTTAGGGTCCGAGACGATCTTGATCCAAAAGTACCTCTAGACGAGTCTTCATGGAGCTCCTTGGAGCTCTGCGAGAAACTGCAGGCATGGTACGTGATGTCCAAGACAATGGCGGAGAGAGCGGCATGGGAGTACTGCAGAGAGAATGGGATCGACTTAGTGACCATTCTACCCTCGTTCGTCATTGGACCAAGCTTGCCGCCAGATCTGTGTTCTACGGCATCTGATGTGCTAGGGTTGCTCAAAGGTGAAACCGAGAGATTTCAATGGCATGGAAGGATGGGATACGTTCACATTGATGACGTGGCGCTCTGCCATATCCTTGTGTATGAGAATGAAGCCTCCCATGGCAGATACCTTTGCAGCTCTGTTGTCATGGATAATGATGATTTGGTTGCTTTGCTTGCAACTCGTTATCCTACTCTCCCTATTCCTAAATGGTTCGTAGCTAATTATGTTTATTAAGTTTAATTTGGGTTTAAAGTGAATTATTAAACAGCATTAGTTGGATTTTCAGGTTCCAGAAACTAGATAGGCCGCATTACGATCTGAACACATCAAGGCTGAGGAGTCTGGGATTCAAGTTTAAGTCAATTGAAGAAATGTTTGATGACTGCATTGCATCGTTTGTTCAGCAAGGCCATCTCACACTTCAACCTGCAGCTCCAATTTAATCATCAACCTTGGATCTATACATTGTTGCTTCAGAATGATTATTGTTGTAATCTAACACCAAGTTATCCATCACTTAATAAAGTTGTCAAGTTCATGGGACTGATTTTCATGGATGGATTATATAACATCAATCTTCAGTGTAATTGCATATGAATTATTTTTTGGGAGCTACTCAAATGAAGATGTCAAAAATATCTTGTATAAAAGTATAATTTGCTTATTTGGTCACACCTTAAATAAAAACAACAATTTTATAACATATCAAAATCTAATCCTATAATTCACTATTCAAGGGTCAAAAAAAAAGAATTTTCACATGAAGACAAATATAAAATTTTTTTGGAGTACCCATCTTATATTTTTTATTTATAACCAAAATTTTAAAAATCGAACCGAATTGATTGGTTCAACCAAATTAAATGAAAATCAATCTTTTAATCGATTCAATTGAAATAAAAATTATTTTATTTATAACCAAAATTTTAAAAATCGAACCGAATTGATTGGTTCAACCAAATTAAATAAAAATCAATCTTTTAATCGATTTAATTGAAATAAAAATTATCTGACCAAAAATAGTAACAAATTGTTCAAACCAGCAATTAACCAGAAAACCGTTTGAACAAGACAATTTTTTTTTTCGATTTTCAATTAAAAATAAGATAAAAAAATACATAAACCCTTCCCTTCTCTCTCTCACACACTACCCAGCCTCTCTCTCTGAGCTCCACAGACGGAATTCTAGCAGCCTCTCTCTCCCAGCCAGTGGCTAGCGCCACCATCTTCGACAAACTCTTCTCCTCAGCCAGTGTCAAGCTCCACCGTCGGAATCCTCTTCTCCTGGTTCCTTCACCTAGTATGTTATTTTAGTGAAAAGATGAACATTAAAATATAATTTGCTAGTTGTATTGTCTTTTTTTGTCTAATTTAAAATATTGATTTTGTAGAGAATTTATGTTGTTTTTATCTATTTTGATGATGTATTTTATTAATTATTGCTAATATTTCTAAAAAAACTGATTGTGTGTCTATTATTTTAATAATAAAAATTTTTATTGAACTAAGTTTCGTAAATTATTTTTGTCTAAAAAAGAGTTATTTAGAGATTTTGTTACGATAAAAATTTTAGTATTTAATTATTTAATTTTTATCATTATATTTACTAATTAAAATATTTTTGGAATTTGTCTATTTAACTACACAAGTTGTAAGAAAATAATTTTAGTACTTTTGCTGTTAGAGAAGTTCTTATTTGAATCTGGATTTTTTCCAATAAACCGAGAGAGGGTAATTGGAAAATGAGTCCAAAAGAACAGAACGAGGGTGCGAAATTTATATGAACATCACCATTTTTATTTCAGCTTTTTGTTTTTCCTATTTCCGTATCAATTTTTCACCGGTATCGACCAAAGCAACTCTTCACTAGCTATAATTTCACTCATACTCAATTATCAAATTTCTCATATATAATGAGCTTCTTAGTGCATGACACTAGAATATATGTAGGCAGCTCTATAGAGGAAGAGGGTGGGACGTGAAGTAGGAAAGGGGAAATAGGGCTTCTCAAAATCAAATTCAAAAAAATAAAATATAAAAAATCAAAAAGTAAAATAAGAAGCAAATTTCAAATTTTAAATGTCTTAATTTAAAATGGTAGAGTGTTTTTTTTTAGAATGGTGGAATCTTTTTTCCCATGCTAGAACGGTTTTTCAGATTGATTGGAGCATCAAGTTTGGATTCTGGCTATGAGCAATTTCTGTCAAAAGTAATAGAAGTAAGATTCAAGCATAATGAGATGGTTCATCGTGATTCAAAAGTTAGTATACAAATACATACAACAATCTTCACCTTAAAACTAAATCGGAATCTGGCTGGACTGAGGAGGGGTGGGTCGAGTACCTATGGGTTCGGATAAAACTGTTATCCCTAAATACACTTATTATATATAATTTACAAAATATAATATATTAAATTAAAACTATAAATTATGACCCCAATAATTTGACATATATTTAACTATAATCAAACTAATTTATGAAGAATAAATATACAAATATTAAATATTAAAAATAAACCAATAAAAAAATTAAAAGAAATCATGGTCTACTTAAAAAAACTACCAAGGTTAATATGGGAGTAGATCCTCTCCAATGGAAAAAAAATTGGATAGTATCCGGTGGAAGATCTCACCCTTCATTGCATTCTCTCTCATTTATTTCTGGTCCCACTTGTAGAATTAAAGATGGGAGATTACACTTTATTCTCTCCAATGACAAAAAAAAATATATTGAATTGTTTTAGTGTTTGTGTAGATATTAGTTTAATTAGCTAACCTATATTGAATTGTTTTATATTTATTACGAACCTACACATTTTGAAAAAATATATATATAAACCCGTGGACAGTGTTTTATATTAAGGATTTGAGGGTTCATAACATTACGATGTACTGATTATATATTTTTGGGGGACAGAGGGGTTTACTTGTGTTGAAGTACTTAGTAATTCATTAGGCTTAAAGTACATGGAAACCTGCTTTATGTTACTTTGCTTTGGCCTTCCATGCGACAAACTTCATATTCTCTTGCTTGTATCTTTTCCATTCACTCAAAACAGGGAAGATGACTGGCTTCATAACAAGCAGAAAATATGGCTGCAATTTAGAAGAAAAGTAGAAATAAAAAATCAGTATATTTCAACTTGTAATATAAAATTATGAGTGCATCTGAGTTCTTTTTTGTGAAATGCTTGTCGTGCTTGATCAAGCTTTCGAAATTATAATCGTGCTCATTTTCATAATCCAGTGACAGAAGCAGAAGAATTGAGAGTTACATGAACAAAAAGGAAATGACAATGAGCTATACATATCTCTTACAACTTTTATGTGCACACTTCATGATAAAATGTCATCAAACTAAACCAGAGTTATGTTTACATCTTATGTTGACTCGTAATGTGCATCCTAATTATGAAGCCAATAGGAAAAAAAATGAGCCCTAATATGGTCGAATCATTCAATTATCGAGTGTCTCAACCCTCATATGCCTGTTAACTTATAGTATTTAGGACAAAGATGAAGAGTTAAAGAACCAACCGTATAGATGATAAAAGAATGCCAATATGAATAATAACTGATAGACATAATTGAAGGATGAAAAAAGGAATCCTCTGCCAGAGATCTTGCTTGCCTTGATGATGCTGACAAGAAAAGAGATTGATCATGTTTAGCATTAGGCAACAGTATATAAATCTTCATCAAAGTCGCTAACAAGATTTTGAAATCAAACATAGGCTTAAAGAAAGCATACAAGCAGATGCATCATAAATTCCAGCAGATGCATTACTTTGAGCAAATTTTGCAGCTTCCAAAGAAATCATCACCTGGTCAAAGCCAAGTAGGCAACACATAATGTTAAGGAGGGGAGGGATTTAAAGTTAACAAGAGTATGAAATTTTCATTATCAGTTAATCAGTCAAAGGTGAATTAACACAAGCAACCTTTATCATTCTTAATACACTGGAAGATAAACTACAGTTTCCAACCAAAATATCATCCAATAAGCATTTACAATCACCTTTTTTCCAATTTCATCAGTGATAATCATCCTTGGCAATGATTGAACCTGCATGGAATTGAAGTTTAAGAAGCTTACGCTAGATACTAGCCAGCTTGAAGTTAACAGACTCAGTAGATAAGAGTATTCGTACCAATCTGGAAAGAGATCCAAGTGTTGCCGCACAAGAATAGAGATTAAAGCAAACATGATTCCGTGACAAAACATCCAACTCCCTACATATAATCAACATCAATGAGAACTAATTTGACAACATTTTATCTATTAAGGACTATTTTCTTTGAAAAAATGGAAAAAATATTAAAATAACAAATATTACTTTACAGAGATAAATATTTAAGTGAAACAAAGGCACTGCAATTTGTTATGCCTCGGAGAGTTGTAGCATCCCCCTCAAGCGTTGTGAAATATGATTATTACCCAAGTCTATTCTAAAGCAGGAATATTTGTCTTGTTATTTCATTTAGGAACCATTTGTAGAAGACCAAAAGCATACAGAATGGATTATAAAACTTTTTAATAAAAAAATTATTTCCCCCATGAAGATGTACACAGGAACTTGTAAAAGGAAATTGATGTGAAATATAATGCTCGTTCTGTCATTCAGCCCTCCCAAAATCATGTTGAAACATGTAGTCATGATCAAGCTAACAAGCTTTCAAAATTATTTTAACATAACAAAGAAAATTACTTTGTAAACCATGCAATTAATATTTTAACATATCACTCTTACCATTGTGTGAATCCTTTTTCACTCCCTTGGAGAACGTATGTGCCTGATTGACCAACATAGAGGTTATCAGACTTAAGACCAAGGAGTTGCCGCAACTGCCCCATTAGAATTCCAGAAAACTTCTGGTATCCTGTTTCATGACTTGCATGATTCCATGTTCAGCAAATGAATTTATGAAAATTAACAACAGTGGGATACATGAATACCAGCATAAATCAGTTGCATAATATTCATTATCTACACCAAAATAAAATAAAACTTACTGAAATTAAATGGTTTGGAACAAGAATCTATCAAGTATTTGTTTAAAAGTTATAAACATATTACACATAAAATAAAATACTCCAAATATTGCTTTACTTTCATTGTATATAGTGAGAAGTTTTTCCTATATGAGTGTTAACAAACTACTAAACAGCGGCAATTCATGAGTGAAAGGAAAACCTGGGTTGAAATCATATGTTTGACTGAATCCTTACTTTCCAAATCTTTTTTACAGCTTTGGGGATTCCAGACAACAACACCTCCCCACATCTACAATATTCCAAAATAGCCTCTTCATAACAACAATAAATTTGACAATTTTATAATACATGTAACAATACAGAAACATTAAATAATGAGATTTTGAAGATGAGATAAATAACTGGGGATATAAATCCATTAGTATTAGACAGGTCTCCATTTGGAAGCTCCAACCGGAGAGGACATTCCTTTGCTGATGGTATATACCTGGAATTATGAACAAGAAAACTTGCAATGTAAGCTCTGTCTATATGCAGAACACAACTACTACATTGAAATCACACTAGAGAATATGTATACTGGTAGAGAGAATGAGAAAAAGAAGTAATTCAAAAGTCAACTAAGAAAAGAAATTACTAGGTTCTGGAAAGTGTAAGTAAATAAATCTAGGGTTGAGCTAAAACATATACACCACAAGTTGCAACATTTTAGATCTCCCACCGGCTGCAACTGAAGTATCCAAGTGCCACTCATTAGAATTAACCTGTTCAACACAGTCAATTGACCACAACTATATTACTATCATCTCTCAGGTAGACATTAAATGAAATATGAAAAAGGACAAATATGAACACTCAGCAGATATGTTTTAATGCATTAGCAATGATAATGAATTCACTTGATACGACCAGATTTAAACAAGACTTGCATAATTCAAAAGATGAATAAACTTCTAAATAATCAAAGCATCAATTTGGGATTTATCTGATAGGCTGCATTAGAACTAAATAGTAAGTACACTTAAATTCTAAATCATAAGTCAGAGGCACAGATAATGTGCACAAAGAAAGGAAGATCCTTGGTACTAGAAATGTGGCTTCCAAGCACCTCATCCCAGTAAGAAAATGGAGACTTTTGCGTATGATATAAAACCTGACAATATGAATAATTATAAAATCAATCAAATCTAAACCATACAATGTTTTTTAATTGTTACATTACATGAAAACAAGAATTTACCTGGCTTTCAACTGTTATGTTTGCTATAGGTTGCAAAGATTGGATTACAGGTTGCAACAGAATCTCATCAATTTCACGAAAATTCCTACATTAAGATCACAACAGAAACTTCAAAATGATTACAAAGAAGACTAAGGAAATACTTTTAATGACAGGACATCAAATAAATAAATTTCAACAACAATCTACAATGTAACATTTAAAGCCTCATTGCCATTAATCTCTGTGAACTCCACATTTCATTTCAAAGCAAGTTCTCTCTATGCCAAACTTTTTATAGCATATCTAGAAAAATTCCCAGTATAGCAAAACAAAAGCATGTTATCTATAAAACACAACAAGAACACTCCATCGGAATTACAGTTTTCACAATCCATACCAATCATATATCCAATCCCGCGGCTCTGCATTGAGCAAACTGAAGGAAAGAACAATCCTGCCATCAGCACCAACCGGCATGAACTCGGCGCGAATCGAATCCCCTTCACTCCTACCATTCATGAACACCTTGGCAAAGATTTCAGCCACCCTCGAAAGCGCCTCCTCCTCCAAAACACGGCCGAGTATCCACGCGTGCCGATACTTCCCCACCACAGCCCTCACCTCTGCCTCCTTGTCGCCCCCATTCACCACCACCACACTATACACGTTCCCTCCACCATCCACATTCCCCAAACAACCCCTCAGCAACTCATCAACATCTTCATCACTCAACTTCCCGCCAAAAAAGCAACTTCTTCACCACACTTAAACGGACACTGAGCTTTCGAATTCTCCGTCCGCATGCAACTTGAGCCCGAATCAATCACCACAGAGACCTCATAGGCACCGCAATTACCGCATTGCGAGGAGTTAGGGTTCAGTAGGGACATCTTGTTGATAATTGCTTCTGCGACGTCGTTTGAGGCGGTGAAGTTGAAACCAAGGAACATGGCTTGGAATTGGCAACGGAAGTGTACGGGTTCGGAGTCCAATTGCGAAGAGAATGCTTCTATTCCACGGAAGGGGAGCGGAGAACGGTAGATTTCGACGGATTTCCATAGCAGCGGGAAACCTGCAAATAAACGGGACAGAAAGAAAGTCAAATAGTTGACCAACACTGGATTGGGTCAAAGTAGTTGACCAACTGCATATTCGGTTACCTAGGATGAATGAGAAGGGGACAATGAGGGTGAGGATGACAGGCTTGAGGCCGGGTTTGGTGGTTCGCATGGTTTTGGGGTCCAACTCCATGATCTTCTTGTTTCTTCTTCAGGGGGTTTTTGAGTTGAGTTGAGTTCAGTTTCAGTTTCAGTTTCAAAGGAGTGGGTTTTAGATATTTTAGTAACCGCTCTGCAAGCTGTTGGTGTGGCGGTTTCATTGTTTTTTATTTTTTCGAGATTCTCTATTTAATTGATATCGTGATCTGATCATGATTGTTTTTTCCTCCAAATCAACTCATTCAGTTCCAATCATGATTATATTTGGACTTGATTTTGAATCACTCAACTTTCTATTCCTGCCTCTCCGTTATGGCCATAGAAGAATTCATCGCATTAGGAGGCATCATATTCAAATTCATGTTTATAATTTTGTTGTATGGTTCCTAATACATAAGTAATTTGTTTTTGCTTAAGGTTTTTCATGAAAATGTTGAAGGTTTTCCAAGATACCTCTTTGCTTTGAGAAACAAACAATGCTGGCGATTAAGGTTATGTTATAAGGACATGATCATGTCATATGAAAGTAATCACGTTTATAAATTTATCTGTAATTGATAAAAAAAGTTCAAAATATTCCTAAAGAAAATGAAGTGCATGGCCTATAAAATATATATTTGGGATACATCTTAAGCATAATATGTAACCCCTTATTTTCACATTTGGGAACTCACTTTAACCTTATTCTAAAATTTGATGATTCTCAACAAAATGTTATTCTTTTACTTTCATCTCGTTCTCATTCAGAAGTAGACACCAAGAAATAGCAATTATCCGGCCAGGTTAACAACATACATATTATAATTAATTAACGCAATATATAGTTATAATAATAATAATAATAATTCCTGACAATTATGGACTATGGTGATATATAAATAATTAATAGCTTATATTATTCTCTGTCGTATCACTGACAATTATAGGGAATTTAGTAACTACAGATTTGTAGTTATTAATCAACAATCATACAGAGTTTATCTATCAAACTAAGGCTTATCCATTCACTGAGTAATGACATAAGTACACTGCGCCTTCAAAAAGAATACCCTTAGAAGAATCCCAGAAAGAAAAACTAATTAAATTGCAAAACCTTTAATTACACTGCCATTCAATTTCAACCAAAAATCAATATTAATCCATTGAATCTTTGACTAGAACTTCACTAATATCCATTTAATTACGGGAACCTTTGACAACCCAGGTTTTAAATACCAGAAATCTGTGGCAAAATCTCCATTACATTGAATGAAGTAACCAAGAGGTAAACTTGAGGATTTAAAATAAGCATTTGGTTTATAATTACAAGAGATAAGATTAGATAAGCTACCCAGATACCCTAAGAAGATTTCTTCTAGAACACATAGCCATTTTGTAACTAATTGATATAAGAAAAACTTGGTCGCCACACAGTCGTAAGCTCAGGCATCTTTACTTTGACTAGTCGTTTAAGGTTACAAGAGATCTAACCACGCCTGGTCCTATCTTATCAGCAAGGGCACCTGTCTCTGAAATAAGTAATGATTTTTCCTTCACTATGCTCTGTAGCTTCTTTGCCTCAAAGTCAAGTCGAGGTTGATCTGTAATTACAAGCTCAATATGAGGGATACACCAATTTACAGTTAATATGTATCAGTTCTATGCTTGAGGGAACTGAGTCATAGATACGATTTAAATTCTGAACTCAGGAATAACAGTGATCATTAATGAACAGGAATAGATATAATCAGTCTCATCAGAAATTCAGAATTACAAGTTGATGCGTAAAGGCCATAAATCTTTAATATGTTCTAATCATGTGTAGGATTATGCGTGCCAAAATGAAAAAACAAGGAACGTATGTCAAAAATTCCAAACTAGTTTCAGGTAAAAAGGGTACAGTTACATTTGTCTTCAGCATTGCAGGATTTGCAATAACATGAAAAAATTGTTGCCATAATGAATTCAAACCATTAGACTGTAACATAGGTAATTTCAATAAAGATGAATTTTCGCATGCAACTAAAACAAACAGATAAATACAACAAAGACACATGCTTGATAATTCAAATATCAAATTGATAATTCAGTCTAGACTCCAAACAAATGCATGAAATATGGCTTGTATTTCCATCCAGCATTAATATATTAAAGCATATAACAAGGAAATCAATCATCTGTCATAAATATTTATTTTCCTAAAATGCACTCAATCTAAGATTTGTTACCGAACTTTACTGTCAAATAACCACGACATACAAATGATAACTAAGCAAGACTTTTGCACAAGCACATTGGGAGAAAAGAAAAATGGAAAGGTTTTTTATTTTGTGGCACTACTAACAGAGGCATGCATTTATGGTATTTTGATTCATTGTCCCTATATTTTACTTCTTTAGAGGGTAGGGTGGGATGGAATGACCAATTAACCTGTTTCCAAGATAGTGTGGGCAGCATGGAATGGGATGCTGGCAAACATATCAGTTCCTGGAAACATCATCCACGTCTTCTCGAATGAATCATGGTTACCACAGGTGTTACACACTTCTTGCACCAAGGGTCTTGACCTCGACCCTTCGACTCCCTTCATCATCGATTCAAAAGGAGTCGGAACACTAGTCTTGGTTGTCCGAGCCCTCTTCCTTAATGCAGTCAGTGCTTCTCTATTCCCATTTCTCAATTTATCATTCTCAACCATCTGCATTTTTTACCCAAATAGGACAGACAGTTAAGTACCGACTTAATTCCACAGAAAAGCCATTTAAAGGGTCTGATGAGGGTATGGTAATGAATTGATGATTGAGATTCCTCAATGAAGTTGTTACCTGATGCCGGGCCAAAAGAAGAAGCTCGGCTTCCAGTTCCACTTCTGTTAATTTTTGTTGGAATTGTTTCATGGTAGGATCCATATTCCAAGAAAGAAACTCCTGCGAGTTGCAAATAAAAAACATATTTTCAAGCTAATGAAATAATGATGGACACCAATTTCAGAAGAGTTATGAGATTCGGTTGAAAATCAAGAAGTTACACTAACAATTTTTGATAATCTTAAAAAAAAAAAAACTGATAGCTGATATATAAACACAATTTTTATGGAAATCAGAATTTTATTAACTCATTCATATAAAAAACACAAATAATAGAATTTCTGAAAAACAAATAAATTGCAGTTAAAAATGGAACATTCATGAACAAACTATTGCAGCAATTTCAGCATTAAAACAGTTGCCAATTACAACAATTGCATCCAAAACAAATTGCGAGTAAACAAAACATAAATCGATACAAGAAGCGAAAAAATAAGTGTTCGATATTGGGTACTTTGGCAAGAAGTGAGAGCAAATTGGAGAGCAAGGTCACCTATACTAATCAAAAAGCACTAAAATAGGGACTGGCAACGAATTGAGGACATAAATTAACAAAACCGAACTTCGGATCCATGGTTTACCTGCAGGAATGCGGATACGACGACAGTGACGAGCACGGAGGCAGCAGCGACGGTGGAGAGTGAAGCCGATGTGAGATATTGAGACTCAGAGAGCAAGCTAGACTTTGTAATTTACTATGAGTTTGGCAAATTACATATAGTTTAGCAAAAAAAAAAACCACTGCGAGGCCAATAAGCCCCAATTACATCATCAAAAACTAACTGCTTAAGAGAGAGGCGGGTTTGACTAAAAAAAGAGAGGAGGCGAATTCCAGTAATGTATATTAATATCCAAATCCATGATTGATCCGCTCAAAATATTAGATCATTGGGTTATTAATTCAATTGTTGAATCACTGATTGAATCTATAGATCTAATTTAATTAAATAATTATATAAAATTTTATTTTATTTTTTTTATAATATGTTTTTTATCTTTTTGTTAATTAACTATTATTTCTATTTCAATAAAAAACATGTTATGATTAATAAATTTTTTTTATTTTTTTATTTTTAAATATTTAATAAAATTTAGTATTTATTTTAACAAGTGTATAATTAAAAATATAGTTAATCTAAAGAAGAGTGAGTATAAAATTAAAATTAAATTAAATAAATAAAAAATAATTTACTTGAATATGTTATGTAAATATATACATTAATTAACATAGTAAATTCCAAGAAATAGCATGGTCTAGTAGCAAAGCTAAGAGGGTATAACCCATCGTTTTCATATTTTGCAATTTAACATCACAAAGTTATTCCTTCATTTAGTTTCATAATGCTTCAATACTTCACATCGAATCTAAAGGGGAAGATAAAAGCCTTTACAAGGCTTGTGACAAGCATAACATGTGCACGCCAAGGAAAACACGAACGGAGAGCACTCACTCAAGGACAAGGCAGAAAAAATTGAAATTTTACGTGAAAAATTCCGTAAAATCGATTGACTGCTCAACAAGGTTTTGAGAACCAGACCGGTCAATCGCTTTCATCATTGGTTCACTGATTTACTGGTTCAACTGGAAAAAACATTTTGTAGTTATATCTTTGAAGTTTGAAATAACAAAAGCAGCAATCATTCAAGAAATGAATTGTTTTCTCTTCAAACTCTCTACAATTTCAGTAAAATAAACCACTTTTCATGTATTTGCGTACAGTTTTAGTCCAAAGCTTTAAAAAATATGCTTTTAACTAGCTTCTGAATACAATCAGTTTTTAACATGTAAAATTAGAAATACAAAAGTTGTAAAATCCTTAACCTTATATTTTAATTAAGACTAAGATTAAATAGCCCAGCTAGTATACAAAATATACTGAGTTTCAAGTCCAAATCTAATTGACCAACAACTGCTGTATTATACATGTTTGCGAAGTACTCCAAAAGTGTATGAAATATTGAAATGCACCATTCAATGCAACAAAAACCTATGCAGGATGCAGTGTACAACAAAAGTATAGTTCAGGACTTGTATGTGGGAAAATATGATAGTAAATCAAAAATAAAACTTTTTCACCATATCACCATATTTAAAAACTCATATATCCACCTTAAACTAAGACAAATAAATTAATCTGAGAATTAAGCCAGTCATAATGCAGCATAATTTGTGAAGCTTAATGTCACACACAAGTCAGTCTTAAGACCCAAATAAAAAGGGTGCTTATAGAACATAATTCATATTTCCTAGCACTAGTATAAGCTGATTCCTAATAATTCAAAGGCCAGATTTATTAATGCTATTGTGCTAGAATAAAAGCTCCAATTTCCGCAACCCAGGAAGAAGCAGTCTATTTCCAGCATTCAAGGACCGCAAGGTTGGGAATGTTTTGAACTAAATATTGGAGTTCAATTAATTATTAAGATAGCCACAATCCATGCATGATTAAGTCACAAAACAGTAAAACACAAACCAGCACATCACTACCCAGAAAGATCACAAAACACAAAACAACAAAGAGAACAGCCAAAGCTAATCAATAATCATTAATCAGATAATCAATCAATAAAAACATTCAAATAATTAATCAGATAATCAGATAATTGCTTCTTGATTAATACTATCATTCATAACTGAAATTAATATATCATTCACAAAATTAAAACAGCAGCAGCACAGCCAGAATATTAATAGCAGCACAAAATTAATACTACCAACAGCATTCAGCATTCAGCAACAAAAATTATCATCCAGCAACAAACAGCATTTGATTTGATTTCCATTTTAGCATTCAGCAACAAATATTACAAAACAGCAGCAAGTAATCCCTAATCACACTAAACCTGAAATCAATAAAGCTAATAGAGCATAATCCCTAATTACAAAACAGCAACAAGTAATCCCTAATCCATTTTTAGCAGCAGCAAGAAAATTTCAACAAAAATTTCAGGAATTAAAAAAAGAGCAGCAGCACAAAATCAATTATTTGATTTCCATTAATCCATTCACAATTTCACATTCAAAAATCAGCAAACAGAGCATAAAAGGAAGAGAAGAACCGAGAAGTGAAAGCAGTGCTAACCTTCGACGGAGACACGGACGGCGACCAGCGAGACGACGGCGACCGGCGAACGGCGGCGACCTGCTCCAAGCCTCGAACAGAGAAGCCAGGGAGGACGGGGACAGGGGGAAGGAGGACGCCGAGCTACAAGAGAGGGCCTGGGCTACAAGAGAAGACGTGGAGACGCCGACAGCACGGACGGCGGCGGCACTGCGGCAGAACCGTTGCAGGGAGAACCTAGGGCTTTGGTCGGGTGATTTTGAAAGTTCAGAGGGATAGTGATTCACAAAAGGGGGGGTGTTAGGTGGGAAAAGTATTTTCTGGTGCTTGAAGCACCAAGAAAAAAGATTCTACTTGGTGTGGCGGTTTCATTGTTTTTTATTTTTTCGAGATTCTCTATTTAATTGATATCGTGATCTGATCATGATTGTTTTTTCCTCCAAATCAACTCATTCAGTTCCAATCATGATTATATTTGGACTTGATTTTGAATCACTCAACTTTCTATTCCTGCCTCTCCGTTATGGCCATAGAAGAATTCATCGCATTAGGAGGCATCATACATGGATTTTACTTTATAATATTGTTATCCATATATATATATATATATATATATATATATATATATATATATATATACAGTATATAAATCTTAAGATGTCTTCTAAACACTACACAAATGTCATCAACCAAAGTCTTATGAACTTATTTAAGTACAAACTCAAAATTGAAACACAAAAACAAAACAGCTGCAATTCAATCTCCAGCAGCACATCACTATGCAAAGAAATCACGAAACACTATATAACTAAATCAATAAATCATGAAGACAATCACCATGTATGCATAACTAAGTCACAAAAACAGTAAAACACAAACACAAAAACAAAACAGCAGCAATTCAGTCTCCAGCAGCACATCACTATGCAAAAAAACACAAAATTCTACATAACTGAAATCAATAAATCATGAAGACAGCCACCATCTAGGCATAATTAAGTCGCAAAACAGTAAAACACAAACACAAAACAGCAGCAATTCAGTCTCCAGCAGCACATAACTATGCAAAGAAATCACAAAATCCTACATAACTGAAATAACTAATCATAAAGACAGTCACCATCTAAGCATAATTAAATCACAAAACAGTAAAACAAACACAAACACACACACAAAACAGCAGCAATTCAGTTTTCAGCAGCACATCACTACGCAGAGAAATCACAAAACAAAAAACATCAGCACAACAACAGCACAGCAGAACGTATGCTGAATTAACTAACTTAACAATCTAAGCACAATTAAGCCCAAAGCATAATTTTAATTGACTTAATTAAACACAAAAAAGCTCAGCAGTGAACAGCAGGGAGCCAAAAGAAACACAGCACAGGAGCGAAGAAAACACAAACCAGAGTACAACACAGCATAGCAATAGTGAGCAGAGCCATTCAATAATCAATATAATTTGATAATTTCTAAACTAAAAAACAAACACGAACAGCATGCACTAGTAGTGAGCTATGTGATACAATAAGAGTATTAAGCACCAACTTAAATTACAAGTATTCCTTTAGGCAATGTGCACAAAATGTATCATCAAGAAACTTTAATAAAATTTAACAGAAAAAAATAAAAGCACGAACAAACCAGTAACAATTTATCGGTATCAATTTATCATCAATCAGTAATAATCAATCCAGAACAAACAAGAACAAGCCAGTAAATCAATCCAGAACAAACAAGAACAAGCCAGTAACAGTTAATCAACCCATAACAAACAAGAACAAGCCAGAAACAGAGTTAAAATTTATTATCAGGCAGTGAGCAAGGCCAATCAACAAAGGAAAAGCACCGAGCACTGACGGAGCATCCGAGGCATTACCTTCAGCGAGGGCAGTGACCAGAGATTTGAGGGAGAGCCACAGACGACGGGAACCTGGCGACGGACGACGGGGAGCTAGCGACGAACACGACAGAGGGACGACGGCGGAGCAGGACCTGGAGACGCTGGGGTTGGGGGAATGGAAGGGCCTTCGAGCACGACGAAACAGGAGGATTGGCGAACGACCACGACGAACCAGGCGGCGACGGTGAGACCAACGGCGGCGCAATGAGACTAGGGTTGTGTTGGACAGAAATAATGAGATTATGTACGAGAATGAGGAATCAGGAATGGGGCTCGAGAGGGAGGCAAGGGTTTCAGCCTTCAGGTGACTGAGGACGAGAACCTGGCTCTTTCCTTTTTGAAACAAAATGCAAAAACGATGCCGTTTCATAAAACCGGCCGGTACCGGTTCGATCCGACCGACCGATTCAACGATTTTAAGCAATTTTTAATTTTAAACTAGCGGCTTCTCTTGCTGGACCGAACCGCAAAGCCTTCAGGTTCCCGGTTGGACGGGTTCGGTCCGGTTTCAGAACCCTGGTAATTTCTATTCTATTTTTTGTCTGCTTATTTCTCTTTCATACATTAAAATTATTGAAGAAGGTCAATATGTTTATTATGATGACAATATAAACATGTTCGTAATGAGGAATGAGCAAATTACAAAAGCATGATTTCTAAACAGTCAATCCCAGTAAATACTCTATAAAATATGCTTAGAAATCATGGCTTCAAAAATTACAGATACACTAAAGCCCAACGAGAGAGAGAGAGACCTTAATTGTGTGAGGCAGTGGCGTGGGGTGTTGGCGCAACTGCGATGTGCGACGGCAGAACGAGATGTTTTTGTTGTGATAAGATTGCATGAGGTAGATGTCTATTTTTCACAAGTCTTAGATTTTTAAGGAAAATTATATTAAATAATGTTTGAAAATGATGTCCATGTGTATACCTATAAATAAAATCTTGATATCTTGATATGAAGTAATACATACAGTTAAAAGCAATAAACAAATCAATACTCTCTCTCTTTCTTTACGAATACTTCTCTCTTTCTTTTAATATATATATATATATATATATATATATATATATATATAATATTAGTAATATATTAATCATTCTTATATTAAAATTATGGTGAATATTATTACTAGATTTATTTAATTATATTTTTTATTTTATATTACTTCTTCCTTTTTTATTTTATATTTATTTTACAACACGTTATCAGTACGAGACTCTGATCAAATTTTTAGGAAGACTCAGGTAACAAATTTTTATTATGTCGAAGTTCTCTCATCTTGAATTCGATGCTCTTGATATATCTGGAAACAATTATTTATCATGGATACTAGATGCTGAAATTTATCTTGATTCAATGGATCTTGGAGATACCATTAAGGCTAAAAATAGTGCATCCCAGAAGGATAAAGCCAAAGCCATGATTTTTCTTTGTCTTCATCTTGACGAAAGATTGAAAAATGAATATCTCACATTAAAAGATCCTGCAGATCTTTGGAAAGACCTTGAAGAAAGGTATAATCATCAAAAAATGGTGATACTTCCTCAAGCTCGATATGAATGGACGCACTTGCGTCTACAGGATTTTAAATCTATAAATGAATATAATTCTACAATGTTTCGAATCACCTCACGAATGAAATTATGTGGGAAAAAGATAACTGATCATGATATGTTGGAGAAAACTTTCTCAACCTTCCATGCCTCGAATGTGCTCCTACAGCAGCAGTATCGAGAAATAGGGTTTAAAAAATATTCTGAGTTAATTTCTTACCTTCTTGTTGCTGAATGCAACAATGAGTTGCTCTTGAAAAATCATGAAGTGCGCCCAGCTGGTGCCGCCCCATTTCCTGAAGTAAATGTGGCAAATTACCCCAGAAGAGATAAAAGGCAAGTTTTTAATAACAAGAAAAATTATGGAAGGAAAAAGAATTATGTTCAAAAGAGGGGATCTCATCAGAAGTGGGATAAAGAAAGAAATATCGGACAAAATAAATCAACAGAGGATAAGTGTTTCCGTTGTGGTGGAAAGGACCATTGGTCACGTACCTGCCGTACCCCAAGGCACCTAGTCGATCTTTACCAAGTATCTTTGAAAAAGGACGACAAGGGAAAAGAGTCGAATTTTGTTTCAAATGATGCTAAAAATTCCACCACTCATTATGATGTATCTAATTTCTTTGAGGATCCTGAAGGAAATATTGGTCATTTGATCAATGATGGAATAGTTTAATGTGTGAGATTATTAAGTATCCATATAAATAAATAATGTAAAGAACTTATTGTTAAGTTTTATTTTCTATGTATTTGAGTTTCAAATATGATGAAATATTAATGTTTATAAATTTTGAAATCATTAAATGTATCATGTTTTAAAAAAAATTAGTATATGACATTATGAAGGTTGTGGTAGGCTTAGAGAAGAGGGGGTTGAATCTATGCCTTCCTTTTAAGTTGTTATTATGAACCGTTTTAAACAAAATTACAATTCTGATTCTGTTTGAACTCAGCAGCGGAAATTTATGAGACAATTTATTTTTGTCTCATGAATATCAGAAAACAGAACTTAGCAGAGAAGAGAAAAGAGAACACCAGCATATATCCTGGTTCGGTTGCCTTGTGTTATGCAACCTACATCCAGTCTCCTCCACAATTATGGAAGAATTTCACTATAGTTAACAGAATTACATACACCAATTTCACTCTCAAGTTCTATTCTAACTTGACATTGGCTATGCTAACTCCTAACTATTCACCCTTAGTGCTCACCCAACTAAGAAAGGGATACCAAATAGGTACAAGATACAAGACACTTAGCTAACCTAAAGAAATATGAAAATAACTCTAGGCTTTTCTCTCAAGTGTATCTCTCTGCCTTTTTCCACTCATGGCTTTTTCTTAAGCTTTCTCACTTTGCCTTTTTTCTCAAGAAATTACAGAAAGATAAGTTTAGAAAAGTACATTACAATCAGTAAAACATGAAGGAGATTGACTTCATCAACAGCCTCTAAGCTATGTGAAAAACCAGCTTTGCAAACCTCTGAATTTGTTCTTCAGTGTTGGCAGAATGCTTCTTTGATAGAGAGCATTGTCAAAGTAGAGGAACTTCACAGGGAATACTTCACAGAACTCAACTTCTCAAACTCTGGTTTTCTCTCCTTGCTTCAGAATGAACAACAAGCTTCTTTTTATCTCCTTGCATGTTCCTTGGTTCTTTTTCCAAGGTCAACATCTTGAGCCTTGAGCTTCACCAACCCACAAGCTCACTTTTTCTTCTCAATCATCAAAGTGGAACCTTTCCTTCTGACTTTTCCAACTTGACCGAAAGCCATGAAAGAGTAACCGAAATTGTTTTCCAATGGTCAACCAAATCTGAACCATAGAGATGCAACTTGGTCCCCAAGAATCTCTTGTGACCGTGGATTTGTAGCAGTGAAGAACAGAGATCAACTTTTTCTTTGAATACCATTTTCGGATAGAACAGAGAGTAGGGAAGAAAGGATGAAGATCTGATGCATGCAAGATGAGATGGATTACTTTTCTTAAGCTTGATTTGTATTAGATTTTCTGCTTTTGCTTCTGTATATCAAGCTTAACTTTTCTCTCTCTTGCTTCTTTGGTGTTTTGCTTGGTGAAGAAGCTCTTTCTCTCTGTCTCTTTCTTACTTTTTCTGAAGCCGATTTGACTTGATCTGAGAGGAGGGGAACGTTGCTTTGGTTGGAGCAACATGGAGGGAATTTGCTTGCTGAATTATCAAACCGGGCTTGGGTTGGATTTTTTCAATTTTTGGCCCGTTGGTTCCTTTCCTTTGCTTCTTGAAGAATTTTACCTGAGATGGATGACTTGGGCTTGGTTTATTTTCATTTCTCATTTAGCCCACCAGCTTTGTTTTGTTATTCATTCAACTTGGGCTGCCAAAATTGAATTATGGCCTGCAACATAACATAAATAATTAGCAATGTGTACTTATTAGTTTAACAACTCTAATTATTTATTTTGCCAAAAATAATGTTTGTCATCACTAATTAATTTAGTTAATTTCTTAACTCAACACATTATTTTTATGTGCAGTATTTCTTAGAAAAATAATTCCAATCAAGTACTCAATTTAACTGTGCATACTACTCATTTTATTATTATTATTTATCTTTGAAGAGAATGGCAAGGATATATAATAAAGATGTATGCCTTGCGGATAGTACAAGTTCGCACACTATTCTTAAAAGTGATATATATTTTACCCATTTGGTGCCAAAAGAAGAATGTGTTAATACTATTATTGGCTCAGGCAATGTGATAGAAGGCTCCGGAAGAGCTATAATTTTGTTTCCTGGAGGAACAAAATTCATAATAAATAATGCACTATTGTCTACCAAGTCTCGAAGAAACTTGTTGAGCTTTAACGATATTCGCCAAAATGGATATCATATTGAGACTATAAATGAGGGAAATCATGAGTACTTATGTATCACAACTCATGATTCAAATAAGAAAGTTATATTAGAAAAATTACCTCACTTTCATCTGGGTTGTATTATACCAAGATTAGTGCAATTGAATCACATGCCACTGTAAACCAGAAGTTTACTAGCCCAAATGAATTCATAACTTGGCACGACCGATTGGGTCATCCGGAAACAACCATGATGAGGAGAATTATTGAAAACTCCCATGGACATTCACTAAAGAACCAGAAGATTCTTAAAACTAGTGAATTTTGTTGTGCTACATGTTCTCAGGGAAAGTTAATTTTAAGGCTATCACCAGTAAAGATTGGATTTGAGTCCCTGAATTGCTAGAAAGGATTCAAGGTGATATATGTGGACCTATTCATCCACCATGTGGATCTTTTGGATATTTTATGGTCACATGTGTGCTTATTATCTTCTCGCAACCTGGCGTTTGCGAGATTACTGGCTCAAATTATTTGATTAAAAGCACAATTTCCAGAAAATCCAATCAAAGTAATTCGTCTTGATAATGCTGCTGAATTTACTTCCCAAGCTTTTGATGCTTATTGTATGACTAATGGAATAAGTGTTGAACATCCAGTAGCTTATGTTCACACACAAAATGGGTTAGCAGAATCACTTATTAAACGCCTCCAATTAATTGCTAGACCCTTACTTATGAGAACAAATCTCCCAACCTCGGTTTGGGGGCATGCTATTTTACATGCCGCAGCACTTATTCGTTTGAGGCCAACAAGTTACCATCAATTCTCTCCTATTCAATTAGCATTTGGCCAGCAGCCAAATGTTTCCCATTTAAGAATATTCGGGTGTGCGATATATGTTCCTATTGCACCACCTAATCGCACCAAAATGGGACCCCGAAGAAAATTGGGGATATATGTTGGATATGATTCTCCCTCTATAGTGAGGTATCTTGAGATACAAACTGGAGATGTATTTAAAGCCCGGTTTGTGGATTGTCATTTTGATGAATCAAAATTTCCAACATTAGGGGGAGAGAAGAAGTTCCTGAAAAGGAACTTAATTGGAATGCATCATCGTTGATGCATTTAGATCCTCGATTAGGGCAATGTGAACTAGAAGTTCAAAAGATTATACATTTGCAAAGAATAGCAAATGAATTCCCTGATGCATTTTCTGATACAAAGAGGATAACTAAATCTTATATACCAGCAAAAAATGCCCCAATTCGAATTGATGTCCCAGTAGGACAAGTAGCCACTGAAGCAAATTCACGACAGAAGCGTGGCAGGCCTGTTGGTTCCAAAGACAAAAATTCTCGAAAGAGAAAAGAGGTAAATACTATTTCTGTTGAAAAAGACATAGTAAAGACACCTGCAGTTGTCCAAAATTCTGATAAAGTTTTAATGCCAGAAGACGTTCAGGTACCTGAAAATTGTGAAAATGATGAGTTCTCGATAAATTATGTCTTTTCAGGAGAGAAATGGGACCGAAATAAGACAATTGTCAATGAAATATTTGCATATAATGTGGCATTGAATATCATGCATGAAAGTAAGGATCTTGAGCCAAGATCAGTCGAAGAATGTCGACAAAGGAATGATTGGCCAAAATGGAAAAAAGCCATGAAGGCTGAGTTAGACTCACTTGCAAAACGTAAAATCTTTGGACCTGTAGTCCGTACACCAGAAGATGTAAAACCTGTTGGATACCGGTGGGTATTTGTGAGAAAACGAAATGAGAAAAATGAAGTTGTGCGCTACAAAGCCCGACTTATGGCACAAGATTTTTCACAAAGGCCCGGTATAGATTATGAAGAAACATATTCCCCTGTAGTGGATGCGATAACATTGCGTTATTTGGTCAGTTTATCTGCATATCATAAACTACATATGCATTTAATGGATGTGGTAACAGCCTATTTATACGGCTCATTAGATCGGGATATCTATATGAAAGTCCCTGAAGGACTAAAGATATCTAAACCATCCAATGAATATTCGCCAGGGTTATACTTAGTCAAATTGCAAAGATCTTTATATGGTCTAAAGCAATCTGGACGAATGTAGTATAATCGTCTTACTGAGCATCTGGCCAAAAACGGATTTAAGAATGATGATATCTGCCCATGTGTTTTCATAAGAAAATCTGTATCTGGGTTCATTATAATTGCTGTATACGTTGATGATTTAAATATCATTGGAACTCCTGAAGAGATTCCAACAATTACAAAAACTCTAAAAGAAGAATTTGAGATGAAAGATCTTGGAAAGACTAAATTTTGTCTCGGCCTGCAGATCGAGCATACAAAAAATGGGATCTTTATTCATCAAACAACATACACAGAAAAGATATTGAAGAGATTTTATATGGATAAATCACAATCCTTGAGTACCCCAATGATCGTAAGATCTTTGGATGTGGAGAAGGATCAATTCTGTCCTAAAGAAGAAAATGAAGATATCCTTGGTCCAGAAGTACCATATATTAGTGTCATTGGAGCGCTAATGTATCTTGCTAATAATACGCGACTTGACATATCATTTGCGGTGAATTTACTAGCAAGGTATAGTTCTTCTCCAACCAGAAGCCATTGGAGTGGAATCAAGCAAATCTTTCGATATCTTCATGGAACGGTTGATATGTGATTGTTTTACCCCTATGGATCCAAGTCACAACTAGTTGGCTATGCAGATGCTGGCTACTTGTCTGATCCACATAAAGGGAGATCTCAAACATGATACCTGTTTACATATGGTGGTACAGCTATATCATGGAGGTCCACGAAACAGACGATTGCTGCAACATCCTCTAATCATGCCGAAATACTAGCGATTCATGAAGCAAGTCGCGAGTGTTTTTGGCTCCGGAATTTGATCCAATATATTCTGTCATCATGTGGACTGATTGATCATAAGATAGCTCCAACTGTCCTGTTTGAAGATAATATAGTATGCATTGCTCAACTTAAAGGCGGGTACATCAAAGGTGATAGAACAAAGTATATTTCTCCCAAATTCTTCTTTACTCATGATCTTCAAAATCAAGGGACAATTGATATCCAACAGATCTGCTCAAGTGACAATCTGGCAGATTTATTTACAAAGTCACTCCCAAAATCCTCCTTTGAAAGATTGGTACATGAGATTGTGATGTTCCGATTTCGAGACATAAAATGATGTCGACAAGAGGGGGAGACTGTACTCTTTTTTTCTTGGTCAGGGTTTTTTTTCCTTTGGGTTTTTCTTAACAAGGTTTTTAATGAGGCAGTCTCCATCACAAAGGATTTTATACTTTTTTTTTCACTAAAGTTTTTTCTATTGAGTTTTTTTTAGTAAGGTTTTAACGAGGCATAATCCTAAATGGTCATCCAAAGGAGAGTGTTGTGATAAGATTGCCTGAGGTGGATGCCCATTTTCCACAAGTCTCAGGTTTTATATTAAATAATATAAGATCTTGATATGAAGTAATATATATAATTAAAAACAATAAATAAATCAATACTCTCTCTTTCTTTACGAATACTTCTCTCTTTCTTATTTTTATATATATATATATATATATATATATAATATAGCATATAATATTAATAATATATTAATCATTCTTATATTAAAATCGCAGTGAATATTATTACTAGATTTATTTAATTATATTTCTTATTTTATATTACTTCTTTTTTTTTATTTTATATTTATTTTACAACAGTTTTAAGATTTTAGGGTTTTCCGTTTTCACTTTTCGGGGTTCCAAAGGCCAGAGACACATTGGTATATTCAATATTCATGGATGCATTATAATACTTTTTTGTATTATATAAGTATTTATGAAGATCATCAAATGGTGTTGTGATGTAGTTGGTTATCACGTCAGTCTAACACACTGAAGGTCTTCGGTTCGAATCCGGGCAACGCCAACTTATTTTTCTTTTTTCTTTAAGCAATCATTACCTTTTAAGTTTTAAGATATCTCAAGTGAAGCCATGGATCACCCGCCTCCTTTTACGTAACATTCTTTTCTTACGGTATAAATACTTCTTCAATTAGAAAGACAACACTCTATATACATAATATTTTATTATCTTGGAAGAATCTAAAAGACTAAAACAATGAAAGAACCAATAATAATTGAATCATTCATTAAATCATGTGACTTCTCATAAATAAAATTCAGTAAATTAAATTTAATTAATATATTTAAATAATTAATGTGCACTTTTATTTTTTTAAATTTAAATTAATATATTTTTTGATAGTAATGTATATTATTTTTGTCCTTCTAACATAAATTTTCTGGGTCTGTCACTGCCTAAATATATGTTGTGGTGTCATTTATGATTTAACATGCCACATTAACAAAATTTTGACACCATTGATCAATAGAGAAAGTAACGAAATGACTAACATGACTAATTTATAATTTTTAATAGACGAATTTGATTAAAAAAATCTTTTGAGAATCAATTTGAAGAACAATTGATCTTTCAAAGACTAATTGACCATTTACTCTTATATTTATTCTTTTTATATATTATTTTTTAACTATAAAATTTGAAGATGATTTTTTTTAAATGATACAGGATTTAAATAGTAATGATACAAAGAGTTCAAATATTATTTAATAGTTATTAATTTATATTTTTAAGTATTAAAATGGTCAATTTAATTTTATTTATTTAGTTACTAAATTAATTTTTGTATTAGTGGGTTTATAATTTTTTATTTTAATTTAATAAAAGATTATAATAAATACCTCCTATTGTAACTGTTGTTGAATAATTAGAAGTGCAAAAAATCTCTTTTTGATTTTGTGATAAAATCATGAGGACAAAAAAGATTGAATGAATTTTTTTTATTGCATCAGAAAATTGGGTAATAAATTAGATAAAATAAATTAAGTTGAATAAATTTTTTTCTTGTTGTATCAAAAAAAATTAAAAAGTATATAGTAATTCTTTTTTTTATTCAATTTTAACATATCTTTTTTATTTTTTTTATTTCAATCATTTTCTTTTATTTATCATTAGTTTTTTTTATCAATTAGTCACTTAAAATTTCCTTGATAATAATATAATTCATGTATAAAAGTGATTGAGATGGTAACAATTGGATGTATAATAAATAAATCTCAATTCGTAATAAATTTTGATGAGTTTAAAAAATTTTATCTTTAAAGGTTTATCTATTATATGTGCCCTAAGAGCATAAGTTAGGCTATTTTTTTTAATATTAAAAAATTTTTGGTGTAACACTCAATTATTGAATTGTGTAGTATTTTTTAAAATTGGTGTAACACTCAATTGTGTAGTAAAATTTTGTCATAATTGTAAACTTCGTTACATTTTGAGGTTAAATTAAAATGAGAAATACTATTTGTATATTAAAATTAGTCATTAAAATCAGCTATCAATATATTTGTATATAAATATATGTGTGATTTAATTTATTTTTATAATGTATTTATATTCCAACATATATTTTAGGAAAAGTCTAGGGAGCCAGCATTTTTATTGAATTTTGGCCAGCATGTAACCAGCAGAAAAATGTGAACCATTGGATGAAATCTCACACCAATTTCACACCATCAAATCATCATTGATGGCTAGTTGATGGCTAACAATCACAAAAATTGCTGACCCCCTAGCATTGCTCTATATTTTATACTAATAATTAATTTTGATAGCTGATTTTGATATACATATAGCATAATGGAATAATCCAATCAAAATACATGGCCATGTTATTTTCTCACCTTTCTTTTGTTTTTATCTTTAAGCTTGTGCTATTGTAAAAGACAAAACGAAAAAAATTCTATGTACTCAAAAATATGTTTCAAAATTAAAAGTGTCTTAATTTAAATTTTTTATTTTTCAAGGCCTATAAAATTCACAAGCTTTTTATTTATTTATTTTTTTGAGTAATCAAGATTTTGCATTTAGGTTAATCTCATGTAATGACAAAATTTTTGTAAAGTTCTATTCTTTTCACTATGAATTAAGGTATGAGAATTGAACTTGATCATCAAACTGCTTTAGTTATTAGTTTATTGGTCCAATCAGTCTAACTGTAG
The DNA here is from genome assembly GCF_003086295.3 of Arachis hypogaea. Lineage (NCBI taxonomy): Eukaryota > Viridiplantae > Streptophyta > Magnoliopsida > Fabales > Fabaceae > Arachis > Arachis hypogaea. The sequence continues at coordinate 109,575,747 of NC_092039.1, forward strand.
TTTAATTGGATAAATTATTTTAAAATAAAATAATAAATAAATTATAAATAAATATCCTAAAATATAATTATAGTCTAATATAAATCTTAAAATATTTTTCTAGTTTAAAACACTACATAAAATATTATCTTTTAAATTAATAATTTCCAAATTTGTTATCAAATTTTACACAAGTGTATTCCAGAAGATCGTTGACTTTAATTCTAAAAAATGATATCAGAGGCTAAGAAAAAAAATCATAAATACAGTTTCATATCCTCTAATATATGCATACAAACATGAACATTTATGCAATTTTTTTATCATCTTTGTTTCTTTTTATTATGGCACTATTTTTTTATTTTATTTCTGATTTGTCTATAAATCTTTTATTAAAGAACTCGAGTTACAAGTGTACTGAATACATTGATATAATTAGGGATGATAAAGCTGGACTTTTTCATTGTCAAATAGGTATGACAACTGAAACTGGAGCGAAAAGTATATATAATACAAAATATTTTATCATTAAATTAAAACAGCTGCACTACAATAGAGCCAAAAATCAAAGAATTATTATTTGTTCATAACTAAAATCAATAAATCAACGTCACAGTAAAAACAACAGCTCTCATTAACACAATAGTACAATAAAACCAAAAATCAAATAAATCATCAATAAAAATTAAAAAAAAACAATAAATAATCAACAAAAATCATAAAATCAATAAATCATCAACAAAAATTTAAAAATAATAGAGCTAGAAATTCAAAAACAACAATATAGTAAAGTCATTTTTTTATCAAAAATTTCAACAAAAACACAAAATTTCTATAATCATTTCCATAATTTCACTTTCAAAAATAGTTAATCAACTAAGAATAAACAAGAATGAGGGTATCAATTATAATCATCAAACAATGAACAAAGCCAATCAATCAAGAATTCAAATATTATAAACTCTAAATTTCTAGAACTTACATTTTTTTTACTATTCTTTGCTTATAATATAATATATATTCTCACACTTTATTTACATATATTTATATACACATACATTTCTTAATTAATAATTATATATATCACATAATACGTATGCATTCCACCTACCACCAAACTCATCACACTTGGAAAAGCTTTATTATTCATCCCAAAAACTAACCAAAAGCATAAACAAAAAATTAAGGGGGAAAAAAAGCTAAAAATCTTCATCAATAATCTTGAACTAGGGCTTCAACAAGAGTAGTAATGGCTGAAATAGGGTTTCCAAAAATGGCTGAAAATATTAGCTTGAAGATCACAACTGCTATCTTTGTATACTTCTTGATTGTCCCCAATCTCCTTGATGATCTTGTTAAAGCAAGTTGACGAGATTCATATTCAATCATCTCATGATGAATTACTGAATAATTGTTTTGTTCCTGAGTTGAAAATTAGCCTCTCTTCCAATTCTCAAGAATCAATTCCTTAACACAAGAAACATGGTAACAAGAATTATTATCCTCATTACAAGACACATAAGACCAACCCTTAACTTTGTTTACAACATTCCTACTCTTATATTTTAGGCACTTCCTAGGAACCTTTTGAGACAATTTCAATGTCACACATCCATCTTTGTCGCAAACACTATCTTTCAGCTTCAAACAACATGGGTGCAAATCAAATCCTGTTTGGGAACAATGGTACACAAACCCTAGCACATCTTTTCCACAAGCATCACAATACCTAGTTCGGTATCCGGGTGCCTTCTCGAAGAACTCGAAGTGGCTTTTCGGGAAAAATCGATGGAAGGCGAGGCGATCGACGTTCGCGCACTCTTCGTGAAGGATGTAGTTGCAAATTTCACAACCATAACTTGGTCCAAATCCTAGTTCTTTACAACCATTGCACTTGTATGGAGCTCCAGGAGGGTTCAAGTGTAAAGGGTGTGAATGATTAGGATGATCCATAATTAAATTCTGTTGAAATTAACAACGAATATAGAGACATCAAGAAAATAATGTAACTAATGATAAGTAATTATTCACATGAAGATGTATGTCTTTATATAAAAATAATAACTAAAACATACACGTATTATATTAAGTAATTTATCTAAGGATTATGCTAGCTAGGTATATATCAACGTCAGTCTTTACTATAAAATACATGTTAAAATATAAATATATATTGAAAATAAATTAAATCACATGTATATTTATACACAAATATATTAGTGATTAATTTTAGTATATAAAAAATATTTTTTTATTTAAATATATCAAATTATGTAACTGTTATCTATTATCATTTTTATACAAAGGCATTTTCTATGAGTAGAATAAATCAAAATATAAATTAAGAGGTTAATCTATATAATCATATTATTAATAGGCATAAGATGTTATATCAAGTAATAGATACATATTTAATGATGCGAAGGAAAGAAAATGATAACAATAATAATAGGAATAAGAAGAAATTAAAATCATGTATGTACAAGATATAAGATTATATTCTACTATTCTAAAGAAATTGAAAGACGTACGTACCTAAAAAAGATGAATAATTGAGTAAGGTAGGTTCTTTTGAGATGATTTTCTAATTGGAAACAGGAACTAGCAGTATTTATAGTTAATATGTTAATTACCAAAGCTTGTTAGTTACTTGGAAATTAAGGCATTAGCCAATGAACTAAGCTATGTTTTTCCGAATTTCTTAGAAAGTCGGTTTTTATAGTTATATATCTCTTTTCACAACACACAACAAACGTGTCATTATTCAACTAAGCTAGTTGTTATTTTCACATCTGGATCCTTTTGATGAGTACATTTCAGGGAAATTAATGGTTGCATTCCATACATATATATATATATATATATATATATATATATATATATATATATATATATATATATATATATATATATATATATATATTATCCAATATAATATATTTCTACTCATTGCTCAGAAGTATAGCTTATATATATATTAACATACACTTTCCTTTTGAAGGATCCTTTTCATGTACATTTTCCATGAAAATTTCCCATATGTGGATATGTATAGTAGATATAACTAGTATTATATCATAAAAATTTCTAGATAATTGACTATGATGTTAATTAGTTTAATTTTATCCATAAATAATAATAATATACCAAAGTGCAATGACATACACTTTCCAAACAAATTAATTAAAATACAGATAATAACAATAATCTAATCACATTTTAATTTATAGCTTTAATATTGTAGTAGTTGAAATTGGCTCTTCAAAGTTGAAATAAAAGAAATAAAAAATTTAATTTTCATGTATTAACGTTGTAAAATAATTTTATACAAATATTCAATTGTATATTATCATTAATTAATTAATTTTGAAATTCATTACTTAAAAGATTATTTAAACTCATAAATTGAATTGCACAATTGTTTAAAAATTATGTTTTACCTTTTTCTTTGCTACTTAGTAAAGTTTTTATGTTCTAATTTTCCTTTTTAATTGAATCACGCTGTGCTATCAAAGAGACAACAAAAACCTAGTCAATGATCAGCAAAAAAATATATATCTGAAAATTTAAAAATTACAACTTCAAAATACATATTAGTTGATTATGTGCTGTATTTTAATATTTTTTCATATTATTTATAATAATCCGTTCCGCACATCATTATCACTCGATTAAATAAGGGGAGTAGAGGACTAATTTTTACAACGATATGGAAACAAAGTAAAACGATTTAAGACTAATTAATCAAATTCAAAATGAAATACGCAGCTAATAAAACCCATGATTTGACACACGACGTAGTTTGCTTCGACTTTGGATGGATTTCATGTTATTCAAATCTGTCACGACTATTTTAGGCTATGCACTATTGTCTAAGAAATTGTGGTATGTATATTATATTATCCTTCACTATCACAAGTAAACGTGTCATTCAACTATTGGCTATTGCCTGTTTCCATTGGAACCTTCAATTTCAAATTAAAGCATGCTTTTCATGGAAATTATGACAACCAAGACGATGGTTCTGCTTCATTGCTTAAGAAATTTTCGGCTATTTTGCTTTGATGTTAACACCTATAACGTGGAATAGAACTAGTTCATTTCCAAGTTAATTTACGTATGATAAGATGATAATAAGTTAAATAACACCTTTATTATACGATTAGTAGGTTAGATGTAGACTATATCAAAGTAATTTGTATTTACACTAAAACTGGTTTTCTCACCACTAATAAAAATGAGGTGTCGATTCCTCTTGAATCCATTTTTCCGTCAAAATAAATGCATTATTTTCTCTTTTAAATTTATTTTATAAAAATATCTTTATTATACTTATACTATAATTAGTATTTAAGTAATAATGCATAATTATACTAATTTAAAAAAATATCTTTATTATAGTTATATAAAATCAATATTTAATGTATTATTAAACTACTTATCAATTATCAATCGAAAATATTTTTAATAATAATAATAATAATAATAATAATAATAATAATAATAATAATAATAATAATATGATAATTATAGGGATAAGTATTGTTTTAGTCCTAACGTTGAGGGTCAAAATCAAAACCGTTCCCAACGTAATTTTTTATTTAGAATCTTCGTTAACGTTTTTTTTGTATTAAAATCGTCCAATGTCACAATATTTTTTGTTTTGGTATTTTTGTCAGAGACAAATACTCAGACAAAAACGTTTAAAACGTAGAGTTTGATCTCATTCGTTAAATAAATTATAATATATTATATTTTTGACACGTGACATAGATTAAATGAATTATATTAAAATTATTAATTTGACTCTAATACTAATTTTTTAATTTGTTTACAATTTAAATTTTTAATAAAAATTTTATTAGAGGTTTGCTTTATTTATTATTATTTTTTATGAATTTTATAATACTATCTTTCTATTTTTATTTAATTATTATTTTAATATTTTATTCGATTTTATCACGTGCATGACACGAATAATTACACTTGTATATAATGAAAATCAGGTAATTGATGATTAATCGGTTTTATTCCATGTAATCGCGGAGATACCGTCTCGAAAATAATTTATAACTTAGGCCATCACATAAAATGATAGAAAAATATTTATAATTGCACAATATAATAATATTCCCTTCCAAATTAATAAAATCCTTGCATAACATTATCAAAATGCAAATTTATGTAGCTTTTTAAAATGACAGGACATTACCCATGGTTCTGTTACTTTATATATAAAAATATAACATTTAAAAATAAAAACCATGAAAACGCGTTATCTATCTATCTATCTATATATATATATATATGATCCTGAAATTATTGAAAGGAAACAAAATTGGTACACAAATGATCAAATTGTAACTTCCTGCAGGAGATTATAGCCTTATTTACTATTTATTATCTATATATATAGTAGTAACGTTAATTCTTTTTGAAGCTATAATTTTTATATTTATCCATTATTATAATTCTATCCTTTTAAGATCGAGCAGGCTGATTTTTATTGTAATCCAAATATTTTAGAATTTTATTTTTGAGGGTAATGTTTATCTCCGTATTGTTGATAGCTACATTTTATTTATATTAGGAAACGAGGAAAGAGAAGAAAAAATGCATGAAAACCTTAACAATAATTTATAATAGACTGAAGCATTGAAGGACTAAAATAAGAACACAATACCAAAATGAAAATATTTGATAATAAAAAAAATTAATTAAAATTTATCTTATTTAATATTTATTAATTATTATATAATTATTAAAGTGTCTGTATTTCTTTTCATCAAAATTTTAATATAGTACAGGCTCAGGCTCATTTAGATACTTGTGACAAGTAAACTCAACTTTATGCTCTCCTTTATGACAAGTGTTGAATAATAAACCCAGCAAAGGATTAAAATGAAATGAAACTATTTTTCTCAATTATAAGACTTGAATTTTGTTATATATATATGTTACTTAAATTATTTTTTTATTAATAATAAATTTATTATTGTAATTATTTTTTAATAAAAGTACATAAAAAATACATAATATATAAAGTGTAATAACTCAATAAATATTTTAAAAAAGAATTTTTTATTCTCTCATTAAAAAGTAATTATAATAATAAGTCTATTATTGATAAAGGAATAATATAAATAATAATATATGTAAAAATTTATTAGTCAATAATAAATTCTAAAATAAAACTCAAATCGAGGATGAATTAATTCTTAAATTATTTATTTTCATACTTTGAAAATATCAATGAAATTAGTTTAGAGAAATCCAAAAAAATATATCTTTAAAATAGTATAATGATAAATAAATTTATAAATAAATTAAATAAATACACATAATAAAGATTGTTTCAAAAGCATCATATTATTATTTGACGTACAAACGTTCTAAGTGCAAAACAAAAATTTTTCCGTCTATTCAACACAAAAAAAGGGTGTAAAAGATTGAAGGGTACGTAAAGGATGAAAATAACAATTTATTTCTAGAAATTAGCTAGACAATTTCAACTTAAAAGAATTAATTTATTTATTGGGAAATGACTATAATAAAGTTGAAAAGTAACTAGTATAGCATTATTAGTATTATGTAGCATTATTCTCAGCTTTCAAAAAGACCCAATTACGGGGGATTTGATTAAATTTGTACTTTCATATGTATAGCCTCCAACATATAATTTACTAGCTAGTTTATTTATCTATAATCCATTAGTCAAAATTAAAGCCTCAGAGCTATGGCTACTAGTTTGCTTCCATTTCTACTTCTGCTTACAGTTATGGCTACTTTCCCTTGTATCTTTACTGAGAGGTATGGTACAACAGTTCCAGTAGCATTAGCAACAACTCTTTCATGTGAGGTATATAATTATATATAGATATATGTTTATTACTCATTCGTCTTATCACTTATAATAATATACCTTGTGCTTTATGTTACCTAAATTATTTCTTTATTAATAATAGACTTACTATTGTAATTATTTTTGAATGAGAGTACATAAAGAGTACATAGTATATAAAATGTAATAACTCAATAAATATTTTAAAACGGAGATTTTTCATTCTCTTCAACAATGAGAATAACTTATTTTTCTCCCTCTCTTAATCCCTTTTGGTTCATCAAACCATCAACATCACACCTTGAACAGCTTAGGATATGAGATTTTCTTCATGGTGCGGTGAGCGTGGAAAGCAACCAAACTGTGAATCAAATTAAAAAAAAGTTGTGAATTGAGATCTAATCCAATTTCACAATTTTCTTTCTATCCCTAATTTTTCTTTCGACATTTTCTTTCTCCCATTCTTACCTCTTTCTTCAAACTCATCCAATAGAGTTTGATGAGAGGCTATTTCGTAAGATTCTTTCTTGATGAACATAGCTGTTCCGATCAACGAGTTGGAAGGAAGAAGATCTGAATCCTTATTACTCTATAATTCATTGATTTCTCAAAATGACGAACATGGTAAACAGATCCTGTTATTGTAGAGGTCGTGGAGCTACATTGACTTGTTCTCATTGTAACAAGCAAGGCGACACAAAAGATGTATGCTATAAGAAGCATGAGTATTCCTCCCATTTTTATCAACGGCAGCAACATAACACCACCGTCAATCACGTGATCACTGAGGGGCATGATGATATATTCAGTGACAAACAATCCCAACTTAATTGTCTCCAAGAGAACACTGGAATATCAAGATCGTTCACTCCAGAGCAGAGATTTGCCTTGTTAGGGTTTATCAAAGACAAAAGTGTGCAACAACAACTTCATAATGCAACTCAAATTTTGACTAATTCGATTCAGACTTCCACTCCAGGTAAAACCATTGCATTATAATGCGAGAATTACGAGTATTATCACTCCAAAATCTTCACTATGGGTCATTGATTCCGGTGCAACAGATAAAGTGACTTTTAACTTAAAAGATTTTGTAAGTTTTCAAAATATTGCTCCAATCAATGTAATATTGTCAAATGGGACAAAAACTATTAGCACCATCATTGGCACAATCACATTCTCTAAAATTTTTTTCTCAGAAATATTTTATACATTCATTCTTTTGATTTTAAACTGATCTCTGTGTCAAAGTTAACCTCAAACTTACATTGTCAACTGTTAATCAATGATAAGTGTTGTGAGATACAAGATCGATCCACATCAAAGATGATTGGCATTGCTGAGTGTATAGAAGGGTTATATACAATGAGTAGAGAACCAGAATTCCCTCACTTTCCCCCTCTTCCAACAAAGCAAGCTTCATTGGCGGCAACTACGACTACTACTCATCCCACCACACTTTCACACAGTGAGCACAACAACATTTGGCATCTTAGATTATGACACATACCCATGCATAAATTGATTTTTCTGAAGAAGTATTATCTTTTATAGATTGTATTGCTTCAAAACTTCCTTGTGATTCATGTCATTTTGCAAAACAAAAGAAATTATCTTTTAATCTTAGTACGACTGAAATAAAAGATTGTTTTGACTTAGTTCATATGGATATCTGGGGTCCTATTTCTATCCCTTCAAATGAAGGACATATGTATTTTTTACTGTGGTGGATGGCAAGAGCAGATTCACTTGGATTTTTTTATGAAAACCAAATCTAAAGCATCACAATTAGTTATTAATTTTGTGAATTTTGTTAGAGTATAATTTGAAAAACAAGTCAAGTGTATAAGGACTGACAATGGGTCAGAGTTCACTCTAAAATTCTTTTTTGCATCAACTGGAATTTTACACCAAACTTCTTGTGTAGAAACACCAAAGCAAAACGGTATTGTAGAGAGAAAACACCAGCATATTTTAGGTGTTGCTAGAGCACTGCTATTTCAATCAGGAATTCCACATTATTTTTGGCAATACGCAGTTGCTCACGCCATTCACCTAATTAATAGGCTGTCCAGCACTAATATAGATAATGCTAGTCCTTACAAGCTTTAGTATGGTAACTTACCTGACCTTTCATTTTTTAAGAGTATTTGGTTCTCTTGCATATGCATCCACATTAACAAATTCAAGAACAAAATTAGACCCAAGAGCCAAAAAAATAGTTTTTCTCGGTTTTAAATTAGGAACAGAGGGTTTTTGACTTATTGATTTAAAATCAAAGAAAATTTTCATATCCAGAAATATAAATTTTTATGAAACTCGTTTTCCATTTTTACATTCCACTAGCACTGACATTTCTGTGGTACCTACTCGAACTCCACAATGCATTGATCTTTTTTAATATGATACACCATCCACACATCATTTGCAATCACCCACACATACCACACTTACAGATTCAAATGAACATTTCTCAAGTTCAATGCACTCACCAATTGTCTCTCACACCATTGCACCCATTACCACACCACACACTAACAACGCACCTGCATCATAACACTCTGACATCACACATGACTGCATTACTAGAAAATCTGAAAAAGTCAAGAAACCGCCTGCTTATTTGAAGGACTATCATTGTATGACAACCCAGACATCTCACTCTAGCAACTTTGCCAACTCTAACTCTTTATACCATATCTCGCAACACTTGTCATGTGATAAACTAACCCCAAAATATAAGTCACTTTCTCTAGCCATCATCTCAAATCAAGAACCTAGCACTTATGAGGAAGTGACTGCACATGAATGTTGGAGAAAGGCAATACAAGATGAATTGACAGCTTTAGATCAGAACAGAACTTGGTGTCTCACTGAACTTCCAAAAGACAAGAAGGCTGTGGGTTGCAAATGGGTTTTTCGGATAAAATTCAATTTCGATGGCACCATAGAGAGGCATAAAGCGAGGCTAGTTGCAAAAGGATTCACTCAAGTGCAAGGAGTAGATTATGGTGATACTTTTAGTCCAGTTGTCAAAATGACTACCTTACAAGTAATGTTAGCATTAGCAGCGGTAAAAAAATGGTATTTGAAATAGCTAGACATCAACACTGCCTTCTTTCATGGAGATTTGAATAAGAAAGTTTATATGAAGATACCTCCGTGTTTGGCTGTGTCACAACCAGGTTTGGTTTGTAAATTGCAAAAGTCTCTATATGGGTTTAAGCAAGCAAGCAGGCAATGGAACATTAAACTCACTCAGACTCTTGTGAATGCTGGTTATAAGTAGTTTTTTGATGATCATTCACTCTTTATCAAGAAATAATCTAAAAGCTTCACTATCATTCTAGTATATGTTGATGACTTGGTTTTAACTGGAAATGACATTGGCGAAATCAATTCCATCAAGAAAAATAAAGAATCTTGGTGATCTCAAATACTTCTTGGGAATGAAAGTAGCACGCTTTAACTCTGGAATTCACATTTATCAGCGGAAGTATACCATGGACCTTCTCAGGAATTTTGGTTATGTAGATTGCAAGCCTCTCTTTATTACATTTGATTATAGTCAGAAACTCTCAAAAGAATCAAGTACTATTTTAACAGACAACACTATTTACAAACAGCTCATCGGCCCACTCCTTTACCTCACAAACACTAGACCCGATATCTCTTATACTGTGGCATATTTGAGCCAATTTTTGGACTGTGCAACCACTTCTCATCTACAGGCTGCTTTTCGTGTACTCTGATATTTAAAAGGCCGACCTGCAACTGGTCTCTTCTTTTTCTCTACTTCTAATCTGTATCTCACTGGATTTGCCGATGCTGACTGGGCTACCTGTGCCGATACTCGTCGCTCTATTTCCGGTTATTGCTTCATGCTTGGGAACTCTCTCATTAGCTGGAAGAGTAAAAAGTAAACCACTGTTGCCAAGTCCTCTGCAGAAGCTGAATATAAGTCTCTTGTTGTTGCCACTTGTGAAGCTAGTTGGTTATCTTTTTTAATGAATTTCATTGGTTTGTCACTTCAAAAGTCTATCACTCTATTCTGTGACAACCAGTCAGCTATTCACATTGCTAACAATCTCATCTTTCATGTAAGAATGAAACACATTGAAGTGTACTGTCACATTGTTCGTGAAAAATATTTGTTTGGTCTCATTCATCTTATGCCAGTTCGTTCCAAATATTAACTTACTGATTTTCTTACCAAATCTCTGCCACCGGGTCCTTTTCTTGCTAATGTTTCCAAGCTAGAATTGTTAGATTTACACAATTTTAGCTTACGGGAGGGTGTTACCTAAATTATTTCTTTATCAATAATAGACTTACCATTGTAATTATTTTTTAATGAGAATACATAAAGAGGACATAGTATATAAGGTGTAATAACTCAACAAATATTTTAAAAATGGGCTTTTTCATTCTTTTCAACAATGAGAAGAACTTATTTTTCTTCCTCTTTTAATCCCTTCTAGTTCATCAAATCATCAATATCAGCTTGAACAGCTTAGGTCATGCGATTTTCTACGCTTTACTTTTCTACTTATAGTTTGTTGATTATTAATTTTCATGCATGCATGTTAATCTTCTGGTATGTAAAAAATCATGAATAATTAAGGAAGCTCATTAATAGATTAATTCATAGATTATATAGTTAGTGTGTATTGTTTTAATAGTTAGTGATTATTGATTTTGACATGTACCTAGCATGATTGGTTTTACATATATTACTTTGTGTAAGTACCTTTCTATTTTTTCTATTTCTTCTTTTCTTACCACTGATCTTCATTTATTATTACTTTTTTAATTTTTCAGAAAACACCTCTGTACGAGGAAAATGTTTCTGGATCAAGCCCAAGAAAGGACAAACCCATGCATATCTCACTCTTTTATGGGGAAACCAGTCATTTCTATAACAAACTGGGGGACAAGCATGATGCTGCTTCTACTATTTACAACCATGATGATGTATGTGAGGTGGCTGTTTTAATCCAATTCAAAACATTTTTATATATATACTATGCATTATTATTTTAGAGTGGTTCATAAGTGGAATTATATATGGGGTATTTCTGTTTTTGTTTTGTTTGGTTTAGGGTGTGAATTATTCATGGAATGTGACTTTCTTCGCTGCTGCTGCTGTTTCCAAGGAGCTAATGAAATTACTGCTCACAGTTGGTTCATCACTTTTTGGAAGCTTTCTCTATCATCACTACACCTACTAAAATTTACTCCATGAATTATTATTGAAGTTATTTGTAAATAAATAAAAACATAGTTTTTTCTTTTGATCTATAAAAGAGTATTGTACTATTCATTTCACTTGTCTATCATACAACTAATAAATACTTTTTATAGAAGGTTGTTATAACAAAATCTAAACCAAAGAAAGTTATTAACCAAGTTTTTTTTGCTAGTTTACATTACTCTTAACAAAATCAGTTTTGACATCTAATTCTGTTTTAATTTGTTATCACTCCTATCAGCCCTCTTCAAGTTTAAAGACACTTTTTAAGTGATCTTGAGCTTGGATTTCAACTTATTGAATATCGAAAAAGAGAATGGTTTACTGTAGATGTCACTAACTTGGTCAAGCCCATATATATGAACAATGTTCAACTTATGTTGAGTTACTAAAAAAATAATTTCAGGTCTTGTTAGTGTACAATATTGCAATGCACCAACAATAGATCGATAGTGTGTAGGATTTTCATATGCTTTTGATCCATGATGTGATAGCTTTTTAGATGTAAAATCATGGTAGTTAGGACAGGTTTAGCATCACTCATTGCTGCCCTTGACATTGGCAAAGATGATAAGCTTCTAAAGGTAGTTTTTCTACTTCAATGCCTAAAAAACAGTTAAAAGTGCCAAGACTCTTTAAAGAAAATATGTTATTCAAATTGTGCATAAGCTGTGAAATCTATTTTGTGACTAAATTGTTATCAACATACACAAGAATACAAATAAAGATGGGTCAGAACGGGTGCTTTTGAAACCAAAATTGGCAAGAGTTGTAGACAAAGTAATATACCAAGCTCGAGAAGCTTGGCTTTATGAAGTTTACACACTTGTTTAGGTTTATCATTTGTAAAACCTAGAGGTTGCTTTAGATAAACAACTTCATTTAATTTTTCATTCAAAAATGCATTATTAAAATCAGATTAGTATTTTTGCCAATTAGAAGAAATAGAGTTAGAATTACTTGAATAGATGGTGGTTTGATGACAAGAGTAAACACCTCATCAAAATCAACTCCTTCAATGTGATGATTTTCCAAAGCTGCCAACCTTGCTTTGTTTTGAAGAATAGTGCCATTAGGGTGCCTTTTGATGGAAAACACCCATTTTGAGCCAATAATGATGCTATTAAGAGGTGGAGTAACTAGACCCAAGTATTTGTCTTCAGCTGATTTTCAATGAGCAAGAGTGAGGAAAGTCTTTATTGTCTTAGGAACATTCTGTAGATATTGTTGTTGTACTAAGTAATGCTTTTGGTTTTGAGTTTTCAAATTTTGACCGTGTGATTATGTGATGAGTATTTGTTGAAGAATTAGTGGAAGTGGTTGAGATATAGTAGTTGAGGATGGATGATTAGAATAAGAATAAGGGACTGAAGTGTTATGCTAAGGTGATGAGACCAAAAGAGAATCATTGGAATTATTGAGACTCTGATAAGAGGATGGATGATGAGAATTAATTGGCTACAAAATAGCAAAGGCAAAGAAGTATATATGAGTAAATTTTTTAGGAATAGGTGATGCAGTATTTAATGGAAATAAATTAGAATAATAAAATATGGTGTGTGATAATGATCTTTCCAGGTTGTGTAAGACACTTGTATCCTTTTTAGTAAGAACATTGCCATTTGAGATTTGCAGTTCAATTATTATCAATGGGAGAGTATGCATTTTAGCCACAAAGTATCATTACTTGTTGAATAAGAAACTTGTATATTACAACTTGAAAGAATCTGATTCAGTACTTTAGATGAAGCATCTCCTAAATGATCATGCCACTGTAGATATTGAGAATACTTTGTACTATATATGCATCTTGATCTTATTTAACAATATTATCACTACTATGTGCTTTATTACAAGAAAGAGTAGAAAAACGAATATAGGCACAATCAGTTTTATGTGGACAAGAAATAGCAATATGTTCAAAAGTATAGACTCCATTTCTAGGTACTCCTCTTAGGAGAATTTGATGATTGGCCTGTGAAATTATAAAGCAACGATCATCATGAAATTGAAAATAACAATCATTATCCTTTTCGAATTTTTGAACACTAATTAGATTTTCACACATTTCAGGTGCATGTATAAGATTTCGAAGCAAAAACTTTTGACTAGTATCCAAAAAAATCAAATTAGCAATTCTAGTACCGGATCCATTATCTAAAAGGATGTGGTCAGAACATATGAATTTAGAAGCAGTGAGTAAATTTGATTGATCTGGAGTTATGTGATGCAACCAAGATATTTCAGAAAAGATGGAGGGAGTTACCGTATATGCTCTAGGATTGTTGTATGAGGATGGTGGTGGTGGAAGAGCTCAAATTGAATTTTGAGAATCTATGCTAGGCTGATTTGATTAGAATTGATGGTCAAATATGTGAAAACATGAAATAGTTATGTCTAAATTTGCTACAAACTTGACATTGAATTCTTGATGGAGATGATCTTTGAAATCTGAAAAATCTATCTCCACCTTTTTCTGCTCTTCTACCTCTTCTTCTAGAAAAGCTTCTACTATTTTCTCTAGCATAAGAATTATATGTTTGGGTGAAATTAGATTGGATATCCCTGTGTCCACTTTTCTAAATTTGTCCAACATGTCTTCATGACTAAGAATGCTTATTGAATCATATTTAGATATAACCGAACTAAGAAACAAAGCATAATCTTCGCTGATTCCTTGTGAAATGGCTTCAATATGATCATCAATGGACAACAGTGGCCGTGAGTTCATGTGTCAGTTAAATCGCCAGAACCTGAGATATCTGGTAGTTAATCCAGACATTTGTCTCTAGGTTGCACATCTCCAGGAGGATCATAAACGAAGGAGAATGCCTTTCCACATCGAAGAAGTGTGTCTTTCAACCTTCTCCTGGAGGATATACGAAGAAGAGTACCTTTCCACCTTGCAACTAGAGAAGAATGTGGGGGAAACAATACGAAGGAGGATGCCTTTTCACCTTCCCCACATTCCCATCATGACAAGAGAGGGAACTTCCCTCCTCAACTTACCATCCGAATACATTTTCAAGTTAACAAGCAAGCGGGATCGCACTCAAACCTTGCCCGCTCGACCATTCCGGCCACACACACATCTCGACCATTCCGGTCACACACAGTCATCCCCAATCTCATCATTAACATCTCAATTCAGTTATTCTAGACCATTCTTCACTTTTAAGTTACCTCACCTTCCTAGCTCAAATCCTCTTAACTATCCTTACAACTCAGTTCTAGGGTCATAGGGTGTAAAATAGAGGTTTAGAGGTTCAAAAGCATGTTAAAATCACAAAAATCTCATTTGCTGAAAATAGGGGCGTCACGTACGCAGGGGCTCATTTTAACCTCACTCGCGTACGCATCCTCTTGCTTGTGTATGCGAGATACCCAACCCGAATGGGTCGGTCGCATCGCGTGCAAGTGGTCACATACCCAACCCCTTAAAATTACTTGCTCGCGTACACACGCACCATCCCGTGTACGTGAGACGCCTAACCCGAATGGAATGGCCACGTCGCGTGTGGTGGTTGCGTACGCGAGTTATGCAGGACCAGCAAAAATATTTAAGTTGCAGAAGTTCACTTTTGCATTAAACTTCCGAAGTGTATAACTCTTTCGTTTTAAAATATTTTTCATTGATACTTCGAACAGCGTAAACTTCACGGACCCAATTTTCATATAAAACAAGTTTGAAAATATTCGGAGGTCTAAAAGCCGAGTTATGACTCACCAAAATTCGGCCAAAAATTAACTTTACAAAAAACCTCAAAACCTCAATTTTCTTTAAAACCTAACTCAAACTCAACGTACTATACGCCAAAATCATCAACTTATCACTTAACATTCTATCATCATAAATAGCAATCAATATCAAGGGTGCTAATCATTAAACATACTCATACGTTCCAACCTATTCTATGGTCATCTAGCCTATGTTTTCACAGAACATTATATATTAAATACGAGAAACCTAAACCATACCTTGACCGATTTTCTATAAAACCCGGAACGTCAGAATTTGTTACCGTTCCACGATATCCAAATTTTCAAAGTCTCCCCAAATGGGTCTCCGACCCCCCAGAGTCCAATACCAAGTCTCCAACTCCATCAATTTGTTTCCAAAGTACACAATCCAAACTAATTTCACCAAATAACACTAAAACTACCATAGGGTTTACTAATTAGATAACTTGAAAAGGATTAAGCGTTTCTCACCTTACCAACGCGAAATTGGGACAAGACCCAGCAAGTCCACGAAGCTAATTCGATCCTAAACACCGAAATTACACAAAATTCAACATAATTACGTATTGAATTTCAAAATTAGGGGAAGAGAAAATCGAAACTGAAAAGTGGATTCCTTACCAAATTAACTACTAGGCTTTGTAGAACTCGACATGGTAAACGCGTGGTATAACACCCTCACTATCAAAATCACGCTTCCGGCTGCGCTACTCTGATAGCAAGAAGTATTACAACTACTTTACATACTAAATACTAAAATAGGAGCCTGTGACTCGACGTTGTATCGCTGATTTCTTTGAAAACCGGAAATTAATACCTAATCTTAAAAAAAATACAAACAAGCATAGATTCATATACAAGACTCTTTATATACTAACTCATAATAGTATATACAAATAAAACATACAATTCCTATCCCTCTTACAAATTTGTAATAACAAAGACGAGGGAAGAAAATAAACTAATTAATATAACAACATATAAACCAAACGCAGTACAATTCTTCTTAATGCTTCTTCATCAGGTTCCTGAAAAGGTAAAGCTGTAGGGGGGTGAGAACCTAACCACATGGTCTCACCACGGAGTTTCAAAGTTGTCATAAGAAGATATTTAATAAGAAAATGTTTCAAATTCAGTGACTATCGTTGCCTTATGAATCCTTTTAAAATCCAACAGCTAATCGTTTAAAACATTTTCACAGAAACAATGTTTAATATTTTCAGAAATCCAAAGTCTTCCTTTTCTCATAAGCAAATCTCAATCAGAAACTAACCACGCAATCAAACAACACAATCATTAATTCAGCACCTAAATCTATTCTCAAATGTAACACGCCAGGACAAACACAGGCAAGACAGACAAGGAAAACACAAGTAGGAAGCAGTTACAGCAAATAGTTCAAGTAGCAGTTAAGGACAGTTTAGCAATTAGGCAAACCAAAACAAGTTCAAACCCAAGCAAAGCATACAGATGCATATGATGCATGCCTGTCCTATGGCTGATGAGGCTCATCTGTCGGTTATCCAGCCAACCCGACAAGTCTGAATTGTACTTAGACAGTCCCCCGACGTGCATCCCCAAGAGTCTATGCATAGCTTTTTCTCAAATAATCAATATTACTCAATGGGGGTAACATTCCCGGGAATTTATATAGTGCCCGGTCACACACTTACATCGTAGGGTCAACAGAGTATCGAGTTTTCAACCTGGTACACGTGGTGGCAAGCCACGGCACTTAATCCAGGGAACCTCGTATCTCAGATATTTCAAATTCGTAAGCCATATAAACAATTCATTCATCATTCATCAATATCTAAGCCATTTTCAATATCACCATCATTCATCAATTCATATCCCATTTCCAAATTCATTCTAAAATCATATTTCATATCAATCCTCATTATCCTTCTTTCCGTTAATCAACAATCTCAATTCAAAACATAACTCTTTCTTTTTTAAATAAATCAATCCGAAACAAATAACGTTTAAGAACTAAATCTTTTTAAACAATTACTTCAAACAAAACTTTCAGTTTTATAAAATTTCGGCAGCATCTCCTCTAAAACTCGGATTCTGCCACCCTGATCGGGTCCCATCCAAACATTTCTCAAACCTTTCCAAAACCTCAATCATTTTCTAAGATTCGGCTAGTTCCAATATCAAATAATTTTCAAAGCGAATCAGTGCCCATAGTAAACCTCTTTTTAAAATCAGACCAGCTCAAATACTAAATCATTTATAAAGTCACTAACTCAAAATTAAACCATTTCCAAAGCCAATTCCTTTACATCATCAAAAATAGCTTCAAAACCAAGAAAAGCCATTTTTCATAATAATCAACTAAATAACCTTCCAAACTTATTTCTTTTCAGCAACCACAAACTACTCAAGCAGTCAAGCAATCAGTCATTCAGTCCAGCAAAAATCACATTTAGAAGGCAATTATAATCACAGGCATATGTTCTCTCACATTAATATCTATTTATCACAACTCTGTAATATGAATTAGATTTTAAGAAAAACCCCTACCTTGATTAGCCAAGATCGTGTAATTTAAACGCGACAATCCCCTTTCCTTCCTAATTCGCAGCAGCGTTAATTTTCCTACGGTAATGACAATGGTTGCAGCAGGATTCGAATTTGATGAAATTAAATGCAGGAACAACACTGAAAGTTCAAGGCAACACCAAAATTAAAATGGAATTAAAACCAGAACAAACAATAAATGAAACCAAGGCAGGTTAGCGTGTAAAAGTGAAATAGAACCAGGGAAAAAGGTTAAACCAGGGTAGTGACACTAGACTTGAATTTGGGCAAGACAATAGAAATTCCAGGGCATTCAGGCGGTGACTGTGGCGGCAGCTATAATCACCACGGCGTAGCCACACAAGCAACAGTGGTGACTGTATAACCTGACGCAAACAACCTCAGTAAACAACTCACAGTAGAACCAACTTAACAGAAAAGAAGATCTGAGGCAAGATTAGAGCTTACCAAACAGACTTAGGCCTCAGTAGCAGTTTCCGGCGGCGACGTGGCGTGGTGCGGCGCGGTGGACGGTGGCGGATCTGCAACGGTGAAAGGCGGTGGAGGCACGGCCGCTCGAACAAAAACCTCCTCCGCCGATCTTTCTCTCTCCTCGAGCTTCTCTCCCTTTGAATCTTGCCAGCGGCAACCATGGGAGCTCGGCGACGGCAACAACACACGGCGGCGCAGCGTTGTGTAGCGGGTCGCACTCCTCCTCGCGGCACTGGCCCGCGTCTTCTCCTTCCCCTGTTCGTGATTCCAACGGCGGCGGCAAGAACGGGTTCGGCGGTAAGGATCCGACGAAGCTGGCGGTGATGACGCGAGCAGCAGGACGCCAAGGCGGCAGCAAGCTACTTCCTCCCCGACGCTCTCCCTCATCGGTGCTCTCTTCCTCTCTCTCGGATCTCCCTCCCGACGGCACAACGACGGCGATGGTGGCAGTGAGGCCCACCGGCGTCGTCTCCCTCTCTTCTCCATTCTCCCTTTCTTTCTTCTCTTCCTTCAGTCCCCCATCTCTCCTTCCCTCTTTCTCTTTTTTTCTTTCTTCCATGAGTTTGCTGTTTTGCTGCGTGGGTTTGGGAAGGTTTGGGAAAAAAGGAATCTTGGTGGCTGAAGGAAGTAAGGCGGCAGCTGGGTTTCATCTGGGTAAAGGAAAAATGGTTTATTTAGGATTAGGATTTGCTTATGAAATTGGGAATTTTGGGTTTAATATGAGTAAAATAATTTTAATAAAATTAGAGTATGAAGTATTAATATTTGAAAAACTAATTAAATCTCTAAAATTACTTTAAAATGGTATTTATAGTATAAAAATACTAATTAATTCTCAATAAATTACTCTAATTGAAAATATATAATAATATAATTAATTTTCTTTATCTTTAACTTAAAGTATTAAATGATATAAATATAAAGCATCTAAAATTGAATTATATAAAATTCTTATTATCTCATAACTACCAACTTTATAATTTAAATGATACAAAATAATTTATAATAAGATTTATTTGAAAATTCTGGGTCTTACACGTGGCCGCAAATGGTACGGCAATCGGAGCTTCGGATCAAAAGTTATTGGAATTAGAAACAAGAACAAGGGTTGGAAGCTTATGTTCTTCCCCTCTCCTTTTTTCCCGGCGTTTCAGCATGCATGAGGAGAGAGAAGATGGCTGAAGCCATCTTTATTAAATGGTAAAGTTGGGCTCGGTTCGTTCGATTCGGTTCGTTCAGCCTAATATTGGGCTAAATTCTTTAAAATTAGTGTCAAAATTCTTATTTTAATTAGTTCTACCTCTCTAAATCATAAAATTCCATTTTATGATTTATTTGATTACTAATTATTTATTAACTAATTATTCACTAATTACTCGGGGTTTACAGGCAGCGTTGACGGAGGCATTGCGACAAATGAGAGAGTGCGAGCGCCAGCGATGAGCTCTGTGCGATAGAAGAGTGTTCGAAGATTTTTGATGAACATTGTGTGTTTCAAAGAAAAGAAAGAGTGTTAGAAATTGTTGTGTAACTCAGTGTTTCGAGGAAAAAAGGGGTGGAAAACCTATATTTTTTTTGGAACATTGTGGCCACGCTTTTTGCGGTGCCAAAAGAGTTAAGGAAAACGGGCACACTTAAAAAACGTGACGATAACAAAAATATTTTGCCACACTTTAAAATCGTGCTTGTTGTTTGATATGGCTAGCTTCAAATCACTAATCATTCGTCACTCTCATAAAAGTATGACTGTTGACCCTTTCGGGTACACTTTTGAAGTGTGGCAAGAAAAAGTGTGGCAAAATCTTTAATCAATCGCCACCTTCATAAAAGCGTAACTATTGACCCCTTTTGGCCATGCTTTTAAGCATGGCAAGAAAAAAGTGTGGATGGCGACATACCTTTTTTCTTTTAGTGTATGAATTTTACTAAGATAATCTGCTGCTGTTGAAAGACCTTCTTTCTTGATCATCTTGAACTAAGATTTGAGATGTTTGATTTAAGCCTTTGAAGATTTCGAAAAAAAAAATCTTGAATCTTCTCCCACACTTGATAGGCAAAATTACAATTAAGCATCTGATTCTTGAGAGGCTCATCCATGGATGTAAGTAACCAAACTATAAGCTAATAGTCTGAGACTTTCATTCCTTATACTTTTCTAATTCTGTGCCAACAGTTCTTTCTGGCTCAATGCTGAATTGTGGAGGAATTTTTGTTTGAATGAGATGATCTTTCAAACTATTTGCTCCAATTGTGTGTAATGTTAATTTTTGCCAACTACAAAAGTTGCTTTTGTTGATTTCATCATCATCAAAAACTGGTATAGAAATTTTTTTTCTGTGAAGAAGTATTTGTGGGTAGTCGTATAATCTTTGTCATGGATCATTACTGAGCTCTAGATACCATGTAAAAAAAGTGAATTGAGTGATCTAGTTATTATCACTCTTATCATCCGGATATTATTATCCGGATATTATTATCCTTATATATATATATATATATATATTATATATATATATATATATATATATATATATATATATATATATATATATATATATAACCCCATTTAAAGATTAAAAACAAGATAAGCTAAAAAAAAAGAAAAAAGAAAAATAGAGACTATGGTCTAATGAATTATTATAAATTTAATTTTAATATATTATTAATATGTACATACAACATCTAGTAAAATATTATGTTAACAAAAGTAATTATTTTTTACTTATATAAGGCATGCATATGACATCACAATTATTAGACTCATTTTGATTCCAAGATAATGGAGTACAATTCATATTGGTGACATATCCATTGCATGAGGGATATATATTTATGGAGCTAAAGAAAGTCTCTTCTTGGTTGGTTTATGTTTCTTTTAAATAAAAAAAAAAAATGATGCCATTTCTTAATGTTGGAAGTGATATCGGATCGCACTAGTATATATCACTAAATAAACATGCACGGGAGATTTGTGGCCATTTTTTCAAAGTTGAGTGACGATTTTAACCGTTACAAAATGGTTGGATAACACGTAGCAACCACTGTCCCATGTTTTGTGGCCAAACGATTAGCAGCGATTTTCATCGTTGGAGTAACCATTGCAAATGACAAAATTAATTGTGGCAATGTTTCATATAAAAATTAAAGTTGTCACAGTTTAAAACCGCTGCAAACTAAACCACGTTTTAAAAAATTGTGAAACTTTGGAATCACCGAAATCTGCTACATAAGATTAAAAATTAATAATAATGAAATAGTTTGTACCATTTTCCTCATCACATCACATTTCCTTACATCATGATTGATCAAACTATATATTTCCATTAAAAAACACACTCAATACTAAGTTCATAGGAAATTCAAAATTATTAACCATTATCATTAATAAAATTCTTTAAAAAAAACACCATACAAGTACTTTCTTGTAAAATTTTTTTGAGATAACTTACATTAAATTTGGAATTACCAAATATTTTGATATGACCAATATTAGATGACCAACAAAATTAATTATTTTTTGCTAACACTTAAACAATAAATTAATAAAATTAAAAAATTTAGAAATAAAATTATAAAACTATTTTTATAGACATTAATCAAAATAATAAATGAGAACAATATAACAAATAGGTTTCTAAAAATTTTGTATAATGGACTTATTATAAGTTTCTAAAATAATAAAAAGAAAATCAAATAAATTCTTGAAAAATTATAATGCGAAGCTTTCTAAAAAATCGCAATAGCAAACACATTATTTGATCTTTCTTTTGGTCTTTAATTTCATTTCATTCTTTGAAAAAATTATAAAATTCTAATATTTTTTAGATCCATGTGGGAGAAGGACAAAGGTTCAATGTTAAAATTCTTTTTGAATTTATTTGATATTTTCTTCTTTTTTTAGTGAACATATATAGAACTTTATCGCAAAATTAAATTTCTGATATATTTATTTATTTATTTATTTGGTAATCTTTTCATCCTTACAAATAAACTTATATGTTTATTGCAAAATTTTTCAAAGATCCATTTGTTTTATTATTCAATAAATTAACATGATATAAAATAAATATTTAAAGTTTAATACATCATTTATAATTAATTAGTAATTTTCAATAAATAATTTTGGTCTTATTAAACTATTATATACTATAATTAAGATTAGAAGAGAAGTAGCAAAAACATGTACTAAATATTGTGAATTGTACTAAATGATATATATTATTTGTAGCAACATAAGATAATACATAAAAACTAATCTAATTAAATGAAAGAAATTAAACTAAAGATCCTGAAGATGAGCATGGCTATTAACCATGTCTTGAGGAATGAATCTGGCCCAAAACCAATGTGATCGCCACACACTATTCATTTCTTCAATTGGGACATTCTTTGTCTCAGGAAGGAAGAATGCAATAAAAATAGTCATGATAACTACAAAACCGCCAAAAAAGAAGAAAAGACCGAATTTCAAGTGACAAAGCATCATGAGAAAAACTTGGCCTATGATAAAAGTGAAGAGCATGTTAACCGAAACATTGATGGCTTGTCCTGCGGATCTTATTTCAAGAGAGCATATTTCACTGGGAACCAACCATCCAAGTGGGCCCCATGACCATGCAAATGATGCCACGTATGCACATATAAAGAACAAAAGAAGGTTCACTTCTCCTTTGTTAAATGAACCTACACCACTCACCCCAAACTCCTTAGCGATCATAGCTCCAACCGCAATCTGCAAATTAAACAATCATTCTCACTTATTTTCTAAATTAATTATGTAGTAATGTATTCAGTTATTCAATCCCCAAATGATTTCTCAGATTGCCCTAAAATAATAGTTCATCAAATCTCAATTATATCAATTACATTTTTGACATCGAAAAAAATACATTACATTAGTCCTTTCCTTTCATAAGTGCCTCATCACATTGTTAAAAGTTTATGTAATACATTTTTGTCAATTTTAAAAAGTAATTGGTACAATTAAAATTTCTGTCAAGACTATTTTAATGTGTGTGATTAATTTAAAAATCGACTTTAAAACTTAACTCGTATGATATAACTAGCTTTTTTAAATAAATCATCTCAATTTTTATTTCAATTAACTTTGTAAAATTTAATTACATATACTATACAAGATAAAAAGATATTATGTATAAACTAAAAATTAACCACTAAATTAATCATTATATATTTGTGTATAAATATATATATTATTATCTACATTTTTAATATATATTTCATATTTCAACCCATGCAAATATATATATATATATATATATATATATATATATATATATATATATATATATATATATATATATATATATAACTAATTTAGCGATTAATATTTGATATACAAATAGCAAAATTGATACAAGATTTAAGTGACAAAAGAAAACATACATGAGAAAGTCTGTCTTGTATATGATACACCACACTTTATAAGATCAAGTAAAGAAACAATTAACAGAATCCATTCTTAATTTTTACCTGACAAACAAAATTTGGATTCCACCTTCAAGAAACAAAAATCTTCTTCCAAATTTATCCATGGAAAGAATATAGTAATAATGAAAGAGTAAACTTTTATTTATACTCATAAAAAATCAGAATAGTATCAAATTTATTCATAAATAAAAGAATTAATTTTATATTTATAAAAGATAATAATGTGATAAAAATGATAGTTTTCTACAACTAAATTTATTAATGAAAGATTTCTCAGTATTAAGAACTTTTATAAGTAAACATAATAATTTACTGAATGTTCATAAGTGCAAATTAAAGTTAGTTAATTCTATTTATTCTTGGATAGATTGGATGACATATATTCTGAACTTTCACCAATACAAATTAAATGCAAGTTTATATATGATAATTGATAAATTGATGATAAATTGAAGCATGCATGTTGTAACTAACTTTTACCTGGCAAAGTAACATTTGAATGCCACCTTCAAGAAACAAAATCCTTCTTCCAAATTTATCAACAGAAAATATAGAAATAATGGTGGCAACAACATTGACTCCACCGGTAATAACAGCAGACATAAGAGAAGCATTACTCCCAAACCCTAAAGTTTGGAAAAGAACGGGCGCATAGAACATAATCACATTGATCCCAGTGAATTGTTGAAAGAATGGAATCAACGAACAAAAAACAAGTTGAGGCCTATATTTTGCTTCTATAATATTCTTCCATGCATTATCCACTTTTTTCGCTTCCTCACTTGCATTCACAAGTTTTTGAAACTCCTCATCCACATCATCAATGCCGCGAATTCGTTGCAACATTTTTCTAGCTTTCTCTTGTTTACCTCTTTCGATCATGGAGTTTGGCGTGTCATCTAAGAAAATTGCTCCCAAACACAAAATAATTGCCGGAACTGCCCCTATTCCCAAGGAAAATCTCCATCCATTCTTAATCTTGGCAAGCTTGTAGTTGATGAGATTCGCGATCAAGATTTCGATTGTGATCATCAATTGAAATCCAATGTTAAGCGCGCCTCGAATCTTCGGAGGCGCCATTTCAGATAAATACAATGGAACAGACTGTTTGTTTGTTCAAAAAAAAAACTTTATTCATTAATTAGATGATAAATGATAATAATTTTATTCATAGTTATATAGAACGTAATACGTTTCGATACGAAAATAGGTATGCAGTATATCATATGTGAAAAATATACATATGATATTTCACAAATGAATTAGTATGCAATATAAGCGAATTTGCATGCGATACATACGCTACCTGATTAGTGAATTCATGTAACTATGATTTTACCTGATTGCAAAATCCGACACCAAAACCAAGCAACAAACGACCGATGATAAGCATGGCAACGTTGATGGCGAAAGCGTCTAACAAGGAGCCGACAAGAAAGAAGATTCCGCCGATAAACATAGAAATCTTGCGGCCCATGATTCTTGTTATGGAGGAAGCAAAGAAAGAAGCAACCAATGCGGCGAGATATAAAGAAGAGGTGAACAATGTGAGCAATGGATTGTCGAATTTGTAGTATTGACTGTGATGATGAACACCGGATTGGTCTTTCATTTGGATGTAAACATTGGGAAAGAATTTGAGTAAAAATTGGTCCATGGAAGTCATGCCTCCTATAATGCCAAGATCATAGTCAAAGAGTAAGCCTCCCATGGCGGCAACAATGCATGTGACTATGACGAATAATGTGATCTTTCCTTCGTGGTGGGTTCCACCCCCTCCTGTTGCGACAACACCTCCTGCCATATTTTGAACTCTGTGTCTTTTTTTACATTCCATGCATAACGTCCCTTTCCCAAGGAGGAAACTTATGTGAACCACTTTTGCCTAGGATTTGTTTTATTTTTAGTATTAAGAGTGGTTGATAAGAAATCACATAATATAAAATAATAAAATATTTATTTTTTATATTAAAAAAACATAAAAAAAAGTATAGTAAAAAAATATATATAAAAAATTATTTTTCTTTTTAATATATGCATATACTAATCTTAGAATCATAAAATTAAAGATAAAGCTAAGTCACAAATAATAATAATAATAATAATAATAATAATAATAATAATAATAATAATAATAATAATAATAGAGGGTTACCTTTAATATTTATTATTTAGGTTTGTAAACTAATTAAATTGGAATAAGATTTAGATTCCATAAATATAGAGAATATAGACACCAATAAAGTCATATAGTACATGCTATCACTATAACGATAGAATTTTAGTATATACAAACATACTAGTTCAATAACATTTTCAGATCAATATTATTCATCTTAAAAATTATTTTCTGCTCTCTCATTCTTCCAATTATTTTTAATTCTTTCATCTTTCGTAATCTATCTCCACATGGTATTTAAAGCACTGGTTTGATCCATAGCTTTATTTGTGAATTCAAAATTTTTTTTTGTTTCTAGCTATCTTGGATAAGCATGAAAAAACAAATTTTGTTACTTGATCTTTACAATTATTAAGGAATAGAATCTAAAAGATCATATATAGTTGAAAAAAAAATGCCTGCTAAATTTAAATTTAAAGAAACAAAGGCTACTAATAAAATTTCTTCAACATATTCAGAATGAATACAATAAGACTATAATCTATATTCTTAACTTTTAGTATCTGTAGATTCTTCTTTCAAAAGAATCGAATTATCCATTATATTTTTTTTAAGCTTGGAAAAATTTGGCAAAAACTTCATAACTATTCTACAGAATCAATTAAAGTAAAGACCAAGCAATCGAGGAATCAATTGAAGATGACAAAAAAAAAAGAACTTTGCGATAATTGAGTATTTGTCAAAAAAAAAAATTACAGATTTATTAATAGCAATTAGTTTTTAGCTTAGCAATAGAGATTATTGTGGAAATGTTAGTTCAGAGAGAGTGAAGGTTCAAGAACAGAGGAAAGGTCTAGGTCAAAAACAAATTACTTCTGACTAAACAAAAAAATGAGACTTACAAGAGCAAAACTCAAAATTCTAATTACTCTATTTACTATATATATTTTCTTAGCTAAATCTGCTAACTAATCGTTCACCACTATTAACAGCTGTATAACAAACTTTTCCAAATTACAAAGTGTGTAACTAACTTGCTAATTAATCTGACTCCTCATGTGATAATTACATTGAAGTTATTTGTGAAGGCTTGTCAGAAGAGTTTTTTAGTTGCATCATCCTTATCCAAGCTAAACCTGAATTGTTTAGTATAGGTGATATAATAACTCGAATTTTTGAAAATTAAATAATAATTTATTCATGATTTATTATATTTGTTCATAATTTTATTTTAAAAAAATTATTTTTTAAAAATTAATTAAATTAAATGTTATAATATTTTAAGTTTAAATTCATTAAAATTTTTAAATAATTTTTATTATAATAAAATATTTTTAAAAAATAAAAGAATTATCATCATTATCATTATTATTATTATTATTATTATTATTATTATTATTATTATTATTATTATTATTATTATTATTATTATTAATGGCCGAAGCCATAAAGAAACAAAAAATCAAGGAAAAACCAAACGTGGCTTGAATTTATATATATATATATATATATATATATATATATACAGCCATGACATCAATTCACTTCCTGGGATATTAATCATCATCATCCCCGAATTGAATTGGAGACGAGAAACAGAGAGAACATGAAAGCTTCCATGGCACCCGAAAGCTTTCGACTTCGATTTCTTGAGCTCCGTAATTCTAATAAAAAAATCTAATCCGATAAAAGTATTTGTATCTTCCCTCTCTACACGTTGGCGGCACTTTTATTCGGTAGAAGTTGATGGTGATGTAGCTCTCCTTTCCCTTGAGTTCAGTCAATTAGAGTTCTAGGAGAGACAGACGATTTCTGACGTTTTCTTCTTCGGCTGCTCAGTCAGAAAGCTTCTTCGGAGTTTCGAGTACTTTAATTTCGTACGGAGGTAGGATTTGGTAATTTTATAAATTTGATAAGTGAATGTTGATTTGGTTGATTATTGTTTGAGTTTGAATGAGTTTATGTTGAATTACTGTTGTTGTTTGTGATTTGTTGGTTTGGCTATGAGGAACAGCTCAGCTGTGGTTATTTTAATGATTTTGAGATTGTTTTGATGTGGTATTTTGAGAAAATTGATGAGATTGGTGATTGGAAGATTGAATGAAAAACTGTGAAAAAACGGTAATTGTAAAGCTAAAAAAATAGACTTAAAAATCAAGCAGAAAACTTGAATAATTTGGAAAATGGGGTTCGTTCCTTTGGTAAAGCTATAATCATGGAAACAAAATTTATATTTGAGATTGAAATAGTAATTTAATAAAATATTGAAGTTAGTTTTGTAATTATATACGTTTTGGAGTATTTTGGGTAATAAATAAAGTATGGGATAAAATTGGGTATTTTATAAAACTTCAGGGTTACTTTTATAAATACTGAGATAAGTGAGGTTTCAAATATAATTTTATAAGAATGTTGGGTTAAAAATGAAATATTTAAAAGTTTGAAGTTTAAAACGTAGAGTTTAAGAATAAAAGCTTTACGAAACTAAGTTTTTTAAGAAAGGTTTAATTACTTTGCAGGTCCCTATAGTTTCACCGAATTTTCAATTAGGTCCCTATACTTTTTTTCTTTTCAATTGGGTTCTTGTACCTTATTTTTTTTCAATTAAGTCCCTGTTAACGTTTGACGTTAAAAAAAATGTTAGTGAGCTGTGGAATGACTTATTTACCCTTGTCTTCTCCCTATAAACACTCTCGTTGCAGTTTTGAGGTTTCTCTTCTTCTCCCTTTTCCATTTTCAGTTTTCATATTCTCCAAATTTATGGCTCATAGTCAAGGAACCTCATTCATTCTCTCTTCGAAAAGCTGTGTTTCTAGGAGCTCGTACTCAAAGGAAAGAAGACACCTGTGTTTCTGTGGAGAGGCAGTAACCGTCCACCGTTCCTCAGCCATTTCTGACCATGGTAGGAGGTATGTTACTTGTGGGAAGATACCAAAATACAACTTTTTTGAGTGGATTGATGATTTTGATTGGATTGAGGTTGATGACGGTGCAAAGAATGGGTGGCCAAAGAAAAAGGAAAGGCGGGTTCACTGTTTTTGTGGTGACACTCTGAGTCTTCAAATTTCAGGAACAACAAAGAATCCTAATAGAAGATTTATTTCTTACCCTAACAGAAGATTCAAATTTTTTGAGTGGGTTGATAAATTTGGTGCAAGAAGTAACGTGTCTACTGCTGCTGCTGTTGGAGTTGTTGGAACACAAAATTCTGCTAAGTTGGAAGCTGAAATATTGAAATTGGATGCACAAGAAAGAAAGATAGAGAGGCTAAACATGGAGATGGAGAG
Organism: Arachis hypogaea; assembly: GCF_003086295.3. Lineage (NCBI taxonomy): Eukaryota > Viridiplantae > Streptophyta > Magnoliopsida > Fabales > Fabaceae > Arachis > Arachis hypogaea. The sequence goes on from NC_092039.1 coordinate 109,605,434, forward strand.
ATTAATGGTTGAAGCCAAAGAAATAGATGCTTGTGTGGGTAGATTATGTGATGAGTTGAATATTCTCCAAGAACAAGTTGGGAGGTTGGATGACAATATGAAAATTCAATGTAAAATGCAATATATGCTATTTATGTTTTTGCTAGTCTTAATAATTGGAATGTGGTTTGCAAGAGTTTAGAGTTATCTGTGCTATGAAGTTGTATTATAAGAGATTGTATGGCTTCAATCCAATTAAAGTTAATTATATTTAGTTTGAATCAATTTTGCACTTTGATGTATTTTTTGTGTATAACAAATGATAGTTAGGAAGCAACTTTATTAATGTGAATATTTAAATTTTTACAAGTGACAACAACTTGCAACAAGAAGTGGCCAGAAAATATGCTACATATATTTTCATTAAGTGTTCCTGTAAACTATACTTACACAAAATATCATAACATAAGTGGTCATATAATATGCCACATATAGCTAATCCAAAATAAAGATTCAAGAAGTGCAACAATTAAAAGTGGTCCAACCTGATTACAAAATATCAAAATAGTGGTCCTATCCACATAATAAACAGTGGCCACATAGACATAATTCATCACAAAATATATTATTTAACAGCAACCCCAACAACCCTAACTATAAATATAAAGATACTTCAGTCATCACTTAGGTCTATATGTAGACTAGGTGCCCTTTTTTGCTTCATCACTCCTATAACTTCAACCGCCCACTTCTCCTCACACCAAACACCTTTGTCTTTGGTAAAGGTTGAGAAGATGCTCTAGGTGCTTGGTGAGATTTTGCACTTGTCACAGCTAGGAGAGGCTGGGAGGCTGGCCCTTCAAGAGGTAAGGCTTGTTGTGAGGTGGCTATGGTTGGAGCCACTGCACTGGTGGATGTGGTTGGAGCCTGAGAAGTTGAAGTTGCAAGTATGGGAGATGGTTGAGTGGAGGCAGCAACAGCAGGTGTGGTGGGTAGCTGTTGGGAAGATGCAGGTGTGGTGGGGAGTGGTTGTGAAGATGCAGCTGTACCCTTTCCTCTACCCCTTCCCCTGCCCCTTCCTCTTCCCCTGCCTACCCCTGTTTGCCTTATTCACTCAGATATGCGGATATTCACACCGGATCTGTTGTCGGCAGCAGGATCAGTGTCAACAGCAGCTGCAGGATCAGCAGCAGCAGCAGGAGCAGGCGCAGCAGTAGGCACAGTGTCAGCAGCATTCGGATCTTCTCCGTTGGCGGCAGCAGCAAGACCAGGTTCTGAAATCAGGTAAACAGCAGATTGCAACATGAATATTCAGCTCTTTTTTCAATGAATTTATAATCCATTTACAAGAGAGATTTATAACACAGCATAATCAATTGATAATCATCTTATAGTCTATTTATAAGGCAGCATAATTTGTTTGTAATCCAAATCAATTCACAACAATTTACAACACAGCATAATAAATTTTCATACACCATACGTTATACTAATCACAACCTAATCCACTAGACACCTCAAATACCCTATAATTTCGAATTTAAAATAGTAAAACAACAGTTTGTAGGTTCAGATTTGCATGATACCTGACACTATTGGATTGGGACAATGCCTTCTATTATGTTCATATTGGCCGCACTTGCTACATGTAACAGATGAACCCGTCCTCCTAAGCTTTGTCTGAGAGCGGTTCTCATCAGGTTCTCTGATCCTCACCATCCGTGGTCTTCCTGGTTTCACCCTAAAGATGGGAGGTATGATAGTGTCACACTCAACCTTCGGCCACATATTTTCTTCATTAATTGGAGAAACTAAGTTACCATAAGTTGCAACATAGGCTGCTGGGCTATAGAAGTTGCTGCAATAATCTTCTGGATTGTCCCCTTTCTCGAATATAGTATAACAAGCATGCGGGTAGGGCATTCCACATAACCCCCAAAATCTGCAGCTACACGTTTCAGCCAACAAGTCAACCACAAACCTCTCAACAATCATCCAGCTCTTATGAGAAACTTCGTATTTCAGTCCTCCAGCCCATCTTGCTTGCCACTCCATAGCTCATGTAGCAATGACATCAAGCCTCTTTTTATGTTTAGGCATGATTGTACCCTCATATTTTTCGGCCTTCTTCTTTTTTTCAGCAAACCGAGACATCCAATAACACCGAATCCACTCGAACATAGTAAGTATGGGCTTGTCTCTTACCTCCAAGATCTTACCATTGAAAGCTTCAGATATGTTATTCATCAACATGTCGCTCTTAGCAAGAAATGTGAAGTGCCTCTTGCACCAGAGCTTTGGATCCAATAATGCTAACTTTTCATAGCATTGACGGTTGATGTTCATTAGCTGAGTCATCCTCCTCTCCCATTCCTCCACATATGTAGCTTTAGCTATTGATAGAATTAGGTCCCGCAAAATAGTCCCACCTCCATATGCTTTCTTGTAATTGGCATACAGATGTCTCAAGTATAGTCGATGCTCTAACGCCGGCATCATGTCTTGAAAAACTTGCATCAAACCCTGCAGCACAGCATATATAATTCAGATTCATATAGCTGCATCATATCATATATAATTCACTTATAAGAGGCTGCAACATATGATAAATATTTCATTTTTCAGCAGCTGCAACATATCATATATAATTCATACTTAAAACAGAACAAAATATCTAACAAAGTTGTAAAATGAAGTTGAGTTATAGCTCGCTTCTGCAATTCATTTGTGGTTCAATATACTTCCTAGTTACAGAGGGCAGAGGCAAGGATTCAATTTTGTTAGCATTCATTCTATAACAAATAATGTGCACGGGAACACACACCTAATGCCTACAAGAATAAGACTAGTAATTCCTTAAACTTGTGGAAAGTATATGTGGACAAAAGGTCTTATATATCACGTAATTAAAAATAATAATAGGAAAAGAAATCAATTCTCTAGCAATATACTATAGCATTCTGCATAGTTTAGTTTTCATGACAGTAAATTATTTGATTCAATTAAAACACTAATTCTCATTTGATTGAACATAACAAAGAAGTAATGAGAACTCTTTCTTAGTTCATCACAATCAGTTAGTGGAACAACAATGCTAAAATATAAACCATGGAGAGGAGGCAAATAAGATAAAAGATTCAAGATATGATCAACATTAACAGATTTTAAGAACATAAAACCATTATGAGAAATGCAAAAGTGTGTAATGAGAAAAAAAAATTAAGAGCAAACTTCAATTTACTTGGTTTATGAGCTAAAACAAGAGACAATTTTCACTAAGATGATAAAACAAGAGACAATTTTACAAGAGAGATTGCCATAGTAAAAGTTCAATTTTACAATATAAGTGCTACATATTCACTAAATTACTTGGTTTATGAGCTTCTTAAGTTCTAATGGATTGCTTAACCATTTACGCAGCAGGTTCATACAGATTTAAATAGCAAATGCTAACCTTTTGTTGATCAGACATGAATACCCACTTCCTTCTACTGACATCTCCAATATCATCCAATAACAGGTTTATAAACCAACCCCAACTGTCTCTAGTCTCAGCCTCTACAGCAGCAATAGTAATTGGAAAATAGTTATCGTTTGGATCTCTTCCAACAGCCACCAACAGTTGTTGACCATGATCACCCTTCAAGTGGCAGCCATCTACTCCTATTATAGGCCTGCAACCATTCAAAAAGCCTTGCTTGACAGAATTTAGACACATGTACATCTTTATAAACCTTGGCTGGTGTGTAATTGAAGCCCTGTCAACCAAAATTTGAGTAGTAGACCTGAGATTTGTCCTCATAATCTCTGCACAGTAATCTCTGAGCTTGCCATATTGTAGAATAGCCCAGCCATGTACTTCTTCCCTCACCTTTCTCCTCGCCTAATAAGCCTTTGTGACTGAAATATTAGCCATGTATTTATCTTGAATGGTTTGAATTACTGTTGCAATCTTCATCTCCTCCCCCTACTAATATTGGTAACAATCTTCTGAGACACCCAACTACTTGATGCAAGCCTACCGCTGTAATCTCGTCCACAAGTGTGCTTTTCGTTAAGGGTCTTCAACCAAAAGCAATCAGAACTACCAACTTTGGATGCAAATGCCATCTACCTACACTTCCCTTTCTTTCCTCTACAGCCCACTCTACATCTAACCTTATCATTCTTGATATACCTAATATCCCTTCCATTCAATAGAGCATGCTCCTTGATAGCATCCTTAAACTGACCAAGTGACTTGAACTCCAATCCCACCTTAAACACATATTCCCTACTCATCTCAGCCTCATTGTATTTAGAATATCTTCTCTTCTTAATCATATCATCCGAATCCCCCTCAAAGATATCAATATCTTCAGTTTCATAACCCTCGAAAATCTCTCCAACCTCAACATCATCCCTAACGGCGGCGTCATTCACAGCAGCATCAACACCACCAGTTTGAGCATTGTCATGTTCATTTAAAGGGCCATCAAATCCCCCAAAAGCATTTCCAACTCCACCATCATTTCCATCTTCAACGTCAAACCCAAAATGATCCTCGTGGTCTCCATCGTCTGCACTGTCATCAAATCTATCCTCCTCACTAGACGCTTCTGATTCACATTCAACCTCTACTTCTACGAAACCACTCTCATTGTACTTAGCTTCAGTTGGCACATAGTCTTTATCATTCGAGCATATCTCAACACCGTTACCTTTCCTACAGCCATCAACAACATACACCGAGCAATGCTTAACAGTTTGCGACACTAATAACCTACCCATTCTCATGGCATCTCCATCACTCATCAACTCTCTGAGACTCGAGCTCAATTGATAGCCTGGTTCACAGTACCAGATCCTGGTATTCCTTTTGTACCCTAACTTTTGCAACTCACTAACTATTTCTTGCAAATTCCATTCATCGAGTTCATAATGCATATCTTCCAACACCTTTCCCCCCAAATATTCTAGCCCGTTCCCTAAATCATGAAACTTGCCACCATGGTGTATGTCTATGGTAAAATCCGAGTCCCCCATCCCTACATGTATTAAAAACAGAAACATAATCCATTTAAAGCAACATCAGCACAGCCACAACAATCAACATTCAAGAATAAATAAAATTCATCATCCATTGCCATAGTATCTCCATTCAATCACATAATTTGAAAAAAAGGTTCAGACTTTCATAAGTTGAAACCATCAGCATACATTGCACTTTCACAAATCTCCCATTGAAAGCAAAATCCATTTAATAAAAATAGAAGTAGAATCCATTTAAAGCACCACCATCACAGCAACAGCAGTCAAACAATGCCATATTTTTTTGAAAAAAGTAACATAAATATCAATTTTTAATACTGAAAAAATTAGGGTTTTTTCTTTGTCACTTACTTGCAGAAACTTCGACTGCAGGGAGGTGGAGCAGAGGCATGGTCAGAGGCTTGGCAACGTGCGGCACTGTGACTCCAGGCGAGGGCCTTCACCGCGACAGAACGAAGACGCCTTGGCCGGACAAACCGTGGAGAAGACCTCTGACAACAACAACGCACAAGGGCCCAGCACAGAGAGAAGGCGACGGAGGGGACACCAACAACCGTCTGTTGCAGTCGATGGCAGACACACACGCCGTCGACGGAGGCAGGAGACGAAGAAGACAAGAGAAACTTAGGGTTTCTTTTTTTCTTAGGAATGAAATATGATGGGTTATTTGGGCATTAGGGAAAAATTTAGATTACTTCACCAAGCCTCTACAGCTAATTGCCAAGAATATTTCTTTTTTATGAAGAATATTCTGTTATCTCAAACGGTACACTGACGGCAGGGACTTAATTGAAAAAAAATAAGATACAGGAACCCAATTGAAAAGAAAAAAAGTATAGGGACCTAATTGAAAATTCGGTGAAACTATAGGGACCTGTAGAGTAATTAAACCGATATAATATTATTTATTTACCATTTAAATTATCTTATTTATATTATTATTATCTTTTTATTAAGAGTATTTAAGTCAGAGAAGAGCAAATAGAAAAACTCTTAAAAGTTTTAGAGGACACAGTTAATTTAAGAATCTTATGATTCTTTTTCATAAGACATTAGAGAAAGGCAAGAGAAGAATGTAAAATTGAATTATGATAAAGAATTAAAAGATTGAAGAATAAAAGAGAGAAAGAAAGGAATTAAGAAAATAAAAGAGAAAGATGTGGTTATTTAAATGATTTTGAGATTGTTTTGATGTGGTATTTTGAGAAAAATTGATGAGATTTGGTGATTGGAAGATTGAATGAAAAACTGTGAGAAAACGGTAATTGTAAAGCTAAAAAAACAGACTTAAAAATCAAGCAGAAAACTTGAATAATTTGGGAAATGGGGTTCATTCCTTTGGTAAAGCTATAATCATGAAAACAAAATTTATATTTGAGATTGAAATAGTAATTTAATAAAATATTGAAGTTAGTTTTGTAATTATATACGTTTTGGAGTATTTTGGGTAATAAATAATGTACGGGATAGAATTGGATATTTTATAAAAGTTCAGGGTTACTTTTATAAATACTGAGATAAGTGAGGTTTCAAATATAATTTTATAAGAATGTTGGGTTAAAAATGAAATATTTAAAGTTTGAAGTTTAAAACGTAGATAATAAGAGTTTAAGAATAAAAGCTTTACGAAACTAAGTTTTTTAAGAAAAGATATAATATTATTTATTTACCATTTAAATTATCTTATTTATATTATTGTTATCTTTTTATTAAGAATATTTAAGTCAGAGAAGAGCAAATAAAAAAAATCTTAAAAATTTTAGAGGACACAGTTAATTTAAGAATCTTATGATTCTTTTTCATAAGACATTAGAGAAAGGCAAGAGAAGAATGTAAAATTGAATTATGATAAAGAATTAAAAGATTGAAGAAAAAAAGAGAGAAATAAAAGAAGTAAGAAAATAAAAGAGAAAGATGAGAAGGAAAAGAAAAGAAAAAGAACAAAAAGAGAAGAATATATTAAGTAAAAGAATCTCTGCCACAGAAGAGTAGAGAGCAATGACTGAAAAGATTTTAATGAATATCTGCCACAGTAGAGCAGATAGAAAAGAAAGTATTAATTAAATGGATCTTTGCTGCAGTAGAGTAGAAAGCAAAGATCAAAAAGAAATTAAGTACTGTTTGGGCCTTAATACCAAGTGTCTAGTGGGGACGGCGATGCGTAACGCTCACTGGAGACCGAAAGGAAGGTTCCCCCATGAGAACGGTGATGCGTAACGCTCATGGAGGAGAACGTTGGCTGAGATAGGGACGGCGATACGAGACGCTTATCTCAGGACCAGTGTCGGAGATCGAACAACAAACCGACACATGAGCTCATGGCTTGTATAGGACTAGACATGCATCATACTTGTTTGTACATATTTATTTGTGAGTGTGTTTTCTGTGATTGTGGGTATGCTATATGATTGTTTGATTTCTGTGTTCTTTATTTGTTAAGTCTAAATGTATTCTATTGCTTGTTTCTGTTGGCTATGATAATAAAAATGAACATAACTATACACCCCGACCCTACTAAGAACTCTCCAGTTCTTACCCCATATTTCCACCACTTTCAGCTACAGGTGCGAAGGTTTAATGCGGAGCTACAGGAGCATAGAAGATTAGGTTTACAAGTTGAGTTGTTAGATTTTATTTTCCCCTCGTCGTTTATTGTTTTTAATTTTTAGAGGAGATATGACTTGTATTTGAGAATCTTGAAATAAGCCTATGTATATAATGCTATGTGAATATATATCTTTGTGATTAAGTGATTAAAAGTAAAAACTTTCCGTTTTCTTAATTAAAGTTTTGGTTCATATTCGCGAAGACTCAATATTAAATAAACATAGTATATAATTAAAGGAATAGAGGTAAGTAGCGCTCGGACTTTTAGTGCGATCATGAGGTGCTAAAAGTTAGGTGTTACATGTGAGGTTGAAAAACTCTTAGTATCTCATGAAGCTACCATTGAAAAATTCAAATAGAATTTCTTAATAACGGTTCAAATAAATCTTATTCAAACTAATTTTCCAAATCCAAAAAACTTCAATCGTCCTTATGAAGGTAGAAGGGGTGCTAAAGGTGACAGATTCTCTCATGCAGGCAGAATTTCTTAGCAACTTAATAATAGGTAAATTTGTCAAGTTATTGGACACAGTACCCTTTAATGCTTCGTTTGATCTGATCATAATTACCAGAGAGCTTCTTCTACAAATTCTTCAACCTCCTCTCCAACTATCAATCAACCACCTCCTCTACCAACCTTATTTCATCAACCATAATCATTTCTTGCATCCTCTTCTCAAAATTCAGCTATGTCCTAGTATCCTGATTTTGGTGTCGCTCACCACCTCACTAATGATACATCAAGTTTGATTTCAGCCTTAGAATACACAAGACCTGATCAATTATACATAGTCAATCATTCAGGTTTGCTTATCTCTAAATCTAGTTATTCATTTTTTAAGAATTCATCTAATGATCATGTTTTCATTTTAAAGAATCTTTTCATATTTCTCAAATAGCTAAAAATTTAATTAGTGTTTAAGATTTTATTTGAGCAATAATGTCTTTTTTGAATTTTATCAATTTTATTGTGTAGTTAAATCACAAGATACCAAACAAGTACTCTTCAAGGACAACTTGAACGTAGGCTATATATGTTTGATCAATTTTGTATTCCAAAATCATGTTATGATAATTCAGATTTTCATGCCTTTTTAGCTACTTTGTAGGACAAATTTAAAGTTATGACATAAACACCTAGGCTATCCATCTCCAATTATTATTGAAATTGTCATTAAATAGTATAATCTTCCATTTTCTAATAAAGTTGATTCAACATCTTTTGTTTGTGAAGCAAGTTATAAAGAAAAAAATGCACACCTTACCTTTTTCTTATTCTAAAATCACTTATATTGCACCCTTACAATTAGTTTTCGTAGATATTTGAAACCCTACTCCTTTTATATCTCATTCTAGTAATCTTATTACTTGAGTATTGTGGATGCCTTCACTAGATACACATGTGTTTACTTATTAACTACCAAATCTCAAGTGTTTACAATTTTACAATAATATAAATCTATGATGAAAACTCAAACATGTCAAGTTCTTAAATCTATTCAAATGGATAATGCTAAAAAATTCTTATCAAATGAATTCAAAACCTTTCTCAATACCAATGGCATCATTCATAGATTGTCATGCCTTTATACTTACCAGCAACAAGGTGTTGTAGAGAAGAAGCATAGACATATCTATGAAATGGGATTTACCTTTCTTGCTGTTGCACATTTGCCAATAGAATATTGGGAGGATGTTTTTCTTGTTGCTACTTTTCTTATTAATAGATTGTCTTTAATATGAAATCACCCTTTGAGGTTCATCATTCTAAGCCCCAAATGATTCTATTTTGAAGGTTTTTGGCTGTGCTTGTTATCCAAACTTAAAGCCCTTTAATAAACATAAATTAGACTATAGGTTTAAATAATGCAATTTTCTTAGTTATGCTCCTTTTTAAAAAAGGTGTAAATGTTTAAAACAAGATGATAAAGTTGTTATTAGACATAATGTTATTTTTTTATAAATTTTTTTTTATTTTTCCTATTTTTACATAAGAATATTGTCTCTGATTCATCAATAACCTTTTTTTATAAGCATAAGATGTTACCTTAGATTCCTATTTCAAATTCTAGTACATCACAGTTACCTTGTATTCCAAGTAAAGCTCCAACTACATCAACTATGCTTACTGACTCTAATACGGGTTCTACTCCTCTAACTAACAATGCTTTATTATTTATTAATTAATTACCTTTTGAGGAAGTTGTTATAGATTCTGCACTAATACCAATTTTTGGTTTTGAAATTTAGCTTCCAAGATTAGTGATATGGTAACTCGTTCTAAATCTCGTGTCTCTAAGTCTAAGGCTCTTATTACACATTCTAATAATATTGACTTAGTTAATAATGTTTTCAGTATTGTATCTCAAGCTAAGAACTCCTCTTATTGGTTTCAAGCCATGAAAAAGGAATATACTGCTCTAATAAAAAAAATAAAACTTGGCATTTAGTCCGGCCACCATCCAACTACACAATTATTGAGTCTAAATGGGTGTTTGCCATTAACCATGGACCTGATAACTCTATTAAAAAAATATAAAGCTCACCTTGTGACCAAGGGATACTATCAAATTGAGGGCATCGATTATTCTCAAATCTTTAGCCCGGTTATTAGACCAACAACTATTAAAGTCATCTTATCCTTGGCTTTATCTAAAAATTAGTCTTTTAAGCAATATGATTTTAACAATGCATTTTTTAATGGAGATCTCCCTGAGAATAATGTGTATATGGCACTAGGGGCGTTCGCGGTGCGGTTTGGTTCGGTTATTTAAGGAAAAGCCATCCGATCCGATCGTTTATTAAAACTGCGGTTCGGTTTGGTTCGATTTTTTGCCAAGACTATCCGAACCAAACCAAACCAATTAAAATCGGTTTGGTTTGGTTCGGTTTGTTCGGTTTTTTAAATTCAGACAAAAACAATGAACAATATGAGCACATAGCTCATCATAAATTCATAATGATACAAAATTAAAAAAAAGGAAGAATCATATAAAACATATAAAAAAAGATAGGAGTGGATACAACTTCTATAAAACAAGGAACAATCATAACATAATATGTATAAAAAAACTAGATTAGTGAAAAAAATGATTCAATCAATCAATTTGTTGGTGATCTTATATTTGCAGATTTGTTTAGAGGAGCAATACATGTCCACCACTCCACCAGTTTCACCTTCACTTTCACCAATATTATCCCTCGTACTATGGCCAAACTGCAAAAATATTAAGATACAACATTAAATATCAACACAACCGTGAATCAAAACCAAAAATAGAATAACAATAAATCATCGAACTAGTTTAAGCTTCTCTGAAGAACATCTACAGTTATGGATATCCTAACAGTGAAATTTATAAATAATGTAGCAACTCAAACAGATTTTTTTAATTATGTTCTACAATGTAGAAGCTTCTATGTAAAGAGAGTGAAATATGATATAGCTTTAAAACTATAAGAAATGGGATTCAGAGCAGTATAGCAGTGTGCATAAATTAACTAACCTCAGAAATGGAGTGGCTTTGTTGATGGATTTTATATCTGCTACTATGCAATGCTGGTAGACCCTTTGTAAAAACAAAACTTCTGACCTGCATCTCACAATTAAAGCATTAGTAAAGTAGATTTCTCCAATTACTCTGTTAATCAACCAAGTTTCAATAGCATCAATCTTCCTCAGCCATAATATTCTAAAACTAGCACAAACTGTAACCATTGAAAATTTCCATAATTGGTAAATTCAAAATTCCTTCTCGTTAACATAACTATTTTCAGCTAGGTATTCATTTTTTCTTTAAATCACACTCATTTCCCCTTACTTCACAATTTAAAAAGAAGCATTAAACAAATTCATTGGTTTAACCCGCCACTTACCCTGACTCCTGTAGCAAGAACCACTATTCATGATTTGCTTCATATCAATTTCAAACTAGTGAACAAATATGAACCTACAATAAATCATAACAGTTAACGGTAGCAGTAGAAATAATAATGATTAATTAACAAATTAAAAAAAAGATAATAGTAGCAGCAGCCAACAAAAATTAGAAGAAGAGAGAACAGTAAATCAAGAAGTAAAAAATCAATAGAACACAGAAAATCAGCAATAAAAGTTTAAATCATTAAGCAGCAGCCAGCAATAAACAAGCAATAAATTGAACAAAACCAGATAATCTTAACAATAAATCAATCACAGAAACAAGCAGCTGAAGTTTAGATCATTAAGCAGCAATAAACAAGCAATAAACTCAACAAAACCAGATAATCTGAACAATAAATCAAGCACATAACCAGCAATAAACAAGCACTTTTACCAGCAATAAATAAGCACAGAACCAGCAATAAACAAGCACAGAACCAGCAATACAATAAACAAGCACAGAACCAGCAATAAATCAAGCACAGAACCAGCAATAAACAAGCACAGAACCAGCAATAAACAAGCAGTTGAAGTTTAAATCATTAAGTTATAACCCTAGGCCTAAACTGAACAACAAATCAGCAAAGTTTACCAGAATAGATGGCTCGGGCTCCATATGCACTTGAATCGGACAATCGGTGGCTGGGTGGGTGGGCTCCAGAAACGCTGCTGGGTGGACTGGAGGCGGCGAGGTCGGAGGTGGCTCCAGAAACGCTGCTGGGTGGAGGCTGGGTCGTGCACCGGCAGTGGGGGTTCTCCTCTGTGCGGCGGTGGGATTTGGAGGAACTGAGGAAGGCTTCGATCTGGGATTTGGAGAGGGATTTGGAGAAGGAAGCTGTCGAGCATGGGTTTAGCCGTCTGGGGAAGGAGAAGGATCAAGGACGTGTTTGGGGGACAGGGGGAGTGGGGGTGTGGCCGTCTCACACTCTCACGTCTGGGTCTGGGTCTGGGCCTAGGGGTGGGGTAGGTAGTTTTAAATTTTTAGGATTTTGGGAAGAAACGGTTCGGTTCGGTTCTGTTAGAGTTTTGGTGATGAGAATCGAAAATCGAACCGAACCGCAAAAAAACAGCAACACATCATTTTTTTGGTTTTTTCAGTTTTCGGTTAATTTGGTTTTTGATTTTTTTAGTTCGGTCCGTAGGTTTAGTTCGGTCCGGATCGATTTTGAACACTCCTATATGGCACCACCCCTGGCCTCTTCAGTTTTGGTTTTGGTTTAGTATGTAAACTTGACAAGGCCATATATAACCTCAAGTAGGCTCCCAGGACTTGGTTTTCTAAACTATGCACTATTCTATTTATTTTTTATTTTCAAAATACTTCATCTGATCCTTCTTTATTTGTTCATTTCAAAACCTCTTCTACTTTTTTCTTCTTGCTATGTTGATGACATAGTCATCACAGGTAGTGATAAATTTGAAATAGAATCCATTATCTCTCAGTTGAATCAAATTTTCTCATCAAAGAACTTAGAGATACTGTATCATTTTTAGGCATGCAATTTAACTTTTTGCTTTTTAGTGACATACATATCGCACAAACTAACTATGTTTGTGATCTCCTTAAAAATGCATCCATTTATAAGTCAAACTCAATTCCCACATGAGATGGACGACCAGAAAGGCAAAAGGATGACCAGTATTGACATGATTACGTAATAAAATGGACGTTGTTGAGAGATCTGAGAAGAGGTGCTGTCTTTGTCGTCAGAAAAGTCATATGAGGCAAGGATGTCCTAACACTCCAACATCGGAACAGTGATATAGTACTTTAATAGGATAGTAGTGTTGTTTCATGTCAATTTCAAAATGTTTATGTAATTTTAACGCCTGTGTCTAAATATTTACTCATTTGAATAAGTGTGTTGTTTCCATTTACCTGTTAAGTTTTCGCATTTTCAAATATAGTATTCATATAAATAATATAACATACATAGCAAACATAAGCAACTGCTACATAATTCAGAAAGTAACAAGATTTCTAAAGGCTATAAGTACCAAAAAACAAATAGAAGATGAATACACAATATAAAACACTATATAAAGTTATAGTGAAGTCACTATTACTGTCTAGGATGGTGATCAAGTCATGTCCCGTCCCACATGCAGCTGGGTGTGTCGGTGCAGAATTTTTAACCACAACTTATTAGCAAGTGCACCGGGTCATACCAAGTAATAAACTCATGGTGAGTGAGTGTTGATCCCACAAGGATTAATGAATTAAGCAAGTAATGGTCAATTGATTATTCTAGTCAGACAATCAAAATTTAGGGTTTCTATAGTAAATAATATGAAAACAAAAAATTAAACAAGAACAAACTAAAATTGGTTAAGAAAGTAATATGATAAATTTAGTTAAGGTGTCAGAGATATTTCAATTTCAGAATTAATAATTATATTTATCTACTTTGATCATGCAAAGATATAATTCATGACAAACCCTAGGTGATTGAACTCATATTCCTAGGCAATTCAATATCCTCTAACTCAACCAACCATCAATTTTTTGATCAATCAATTGTGTTAGAAAGTTAAGTTCAAAATCTAATTTATAAGCCACTCAATCCCTAAGAATCCAAAATAATCTAATTATATATAACATATCACATTAAATCCAGACATTTAAGGAGTTGTGAGAACAGGGTTTCAAGCTTTAATTATAGTGATGTAACTTTTTCAATATTCAAAAGAATTTAATTTAGATTAGGGTTGTTTTTCAATACACACTAATTCATAGGATGAAGAACAAAATCAATTCTTAAACATAAATCAATGCGTTAATCAAGAGTAGAAGAATAAATAATTATTAATTCATTAAAATAAACAGAGCTCCTAACCTTAATAATGGTGGTTTAGTTTCCCATAGTGCAAAGAAATTGAAATCCTAATCTAATTTATAAAACCTAAAACTAAAAAGAATGGAAGACAGAAGAGAGAATGTCTTCACCCTGCCTAGTCCCTTTTTTTCTTTTATATAAGCATGGTTGGCTCTAGGCCGTGTTGCTGGCATGGTGGCACTAAATGCCACTTATGATACAAATCACGTGCTCCTTTCTACAGGTCTGGCGCTAAATGCCAGTTTCTTGGCGCTAAACGCCGGGAGTCCCAAGAAGATGGTGATGCTGGACGCGATTTGGCGCTAAATGCCAATATTGCAGTATTTAATTTTGTGATACGAGAGATCAAGTATAGACTAATATATATCGTTGGAAATCTTTGGAAGTTGGCTTTCTAATGCCACTATAACCGTATCATTTGGACTTTTATAACTCAAGTTATGCTCATTAAAGTGTGAGGAGGTCAGGGTTGACAGCATCCACGAATTCTCTTTGCACTTGTCTTCAATTTTTGGTTCCTCCTTATTCTTTTGCTTCTCTTATCCTAACATTTCTTTATAAGAATCATGAAACCAAGAAAATAAAAGTACTAATAGAATGGCCTTGAAAATTATATAATTATCAAGCAAAATTCATAACTTTTTTTATAATAAATGCCAATGAAAACTGCTTAAGATGTTCATGCATCACAACACCAAACTTAAACTTTTGCTTGTCCTCAAGCAAGCAAAGAATCATGGCATAGTTATCAAACTTTCCAACCTTAAAATACAAGGGTGAATGGTTGCAATTCAAATGAGTTTGGTTAGCCGTTTCACATATGCATAATTCAACACAATTGGCTATAATCTTTCAAAGCCTCTGTTCAGATTAGATTATAGAATCCTTTCTTGAATCATTGCCTTGAAGCAAGCAAATTTACTTTCCTTTCAAGCTTATTTTCTTTGGGTGCTTTGCACCTTGAGTCTAGCCGTGACTCTAAATGGTTTGTCTCAAGCTTTACTGGACACAGAAACACCACAAGCACTTGATTGGGGAGCTCTTTGAGCTTACCATGTCCTTTTAACATTCCCATCATTGGTGCTCAGAGCCTTTGGCTTTCTCTTCTTTTGGGAGGAGTACTTTGTAACTTAAGGCTAGTCATGACTTTAAATGCTTTATTTTCAAGCTTTTGCTTAATACTTAAGCACCACAAGCACTTGACTCGGATCCTTAGTAAGTGGTACTCAGAGCCTTCGAATTTTCTTTCAACCCCCTTTTTTTTTCTCATTACGTGTTTCTCCTTTAAGGCTTTGTCAAGTGTAAAGATCCCATAATAGTCCTCTAGACTAAGGCCTCAAGCAATTTGGCTCAGCTTGTGTTGAACATTCTTAGTTAGTTTGGCCTTCCAAACTCACATTGTCATACTCTTTATGATCAATCTCCTTTTTCTTTTTGTTCTTTCTTGACAAATGATCCTTACTCACATTTAGGAGAAAGCACAATTATAATTGTGGGTTGTGAAAGACAATTAATGATATGTACTTGACTAACAAGACTCACAAATGCATTATATAGGATAGAACAAGATAACATATGCATATAATTAAAAAAGAAGGAAACAAATAGAAGTCAATAACCTTAGTTCTCATTGCCATCATCTTTCTCATCTTTCTTTTCATTATCTTTTTAGGCTATGTAGAGCATAGCCTCCAACACCAAACTCAGAATGATTGCTTGTCCTCAAGCAACAAAGAAAAATAGTGGTCACAAAAATAGGAATAATCATTATTGTCTAGTAGAAATAAGGAAGCAAGGTGAAAACTCATTCAAATAAAACAAGAAAAAAATAAAATAAAACAAAAAGCAAGACAAAATAAAGCAAAATAAACATGTTGCTAGGAAGAGTGGACCTTGCATGGGTGAAGTGGGACAACACCAAACTTGGTGTGAGAGCACCAAACTTAGTGTGACACAATCAATGAGAGGCTAGGCCAAGTACCCATTGAAATGCAAGCATCATGTTGGTGTAGCAACACCAAACATAATCCTTGAAATACATATGCAACATGAAGCAAAGAAAAAAGAAAAATAAAAAGAAATTACCTAATGTCAGGTTGCCTCCCAACAAGCGCTTTTTAACGTCACTATCTTGACAGTTGGTTCTTGGATTTTCTTCCTCTTTTTCTAATTTGTTAAGAGAAATGACTTCAATGGACATGAGGAGAAAAAGAATATCCACCAAAAATCAACCCCCATGCAACTCTCTGATTCACTAGGATTAAGGAAAGCATATTCAAGTGTTGGGAAAGAACACTTCAATTCAAATGTGGGCGGTGCATTCAGAATTTTCTTCTCAAAAGCTTGCATGCATAGAGTTGAAGGGACTTATATGGCTACCTCCTTAATTATTGGAATGTGCATGCATGGAGTGTGCATGGCTTCCTGAAGATCGGATTTTTCTATCGGTAAAGAAATTCACAAATATAATCGCGTTGTAAGTATAGTTCCTAAACCAACAGAGAATTCTTTCGTACAAAAGTTTGTTTGTCACTTAAGCAAACCCAATAAAAATAAATAACCGAAGTATTCAAACCTCGGGTCGTCTTCTCAAGGAATTGCAGGGAAGTATGATTTATTATTGGTTATGAAAAAATATATTTTTTATTTTGGGTTTTTGAAATAAGGAACAAGCAATTTAAATGACAAGAAAAATAAATTAATAATTAAGAAAACTCTTGGCAGGGTATGAAAATTGGAAGTCCTATCCTAGTTATCCTTATCAATTGTGATGAGAATTGACTTTTGCTTTCACTTGGTCAACCTCTAACTATGAAGGTATGTTAAGTGGATAAATCAATTTGATTCCTCAAGTCCTAGTCAATTCCTAAGAAAAGACTAGAGTTAGGGGAATTCAAATCAATCAGCAAAGAATTCTAATTTTCAATCATCAGCTGAGTTTGATAACTCAAGTATCACCAATTACTCAACCAAAGCTAAGAGTGTAAAAAGCTAAATTAAAATCATAAATCTGAAATATCTCAATTTATATTTAAACATAAATTCAAATCTAACATGAAAGGGGTCATAAGCCAATTTAGAAAAGATAAATAACAATTAAAGTAATAGAACAAATAAAAGTAGAAAATAAATTAAAGGAACATTGAACCTGTAATTTGAAAAGAAGTAACCTAAACATAATAGAAATCCTAAATCCTAATCCTAAGAGAGAGGAGAGAACATCTCTCTCTAAAAACTACATTTAAAAACTAAAATTGTGAATTATGAATGAATGTTGTATATGTTGAATGAATGGATGGATTCTCCCACTTTATAGCCTCTAATATGTGCTTTTTGGGCCGAAAACTGGGTCAAAAATAGCCTAGAAATTGCCCCCAGCGATTTCTGGTACGTACAGGTCGCGGCAAAGTCAAGCGGAAGCGTCGTCCACGCGTTCGCGCGGATTGGGTTTTTTTTTGCCAGGTCACGCGTCCGCGTGATCCACGCGTTCGCGTTGCCTGGTTTCGGGGCAGCTATGGCAAATTATATATCGTTGCGAAGCCCAAGACGTTAGCTTTCCAACACAACTAGAAATGCGTCATTTGGATTTCTGTAGCTCAAGTTATAATCGATTTAGTACCAGGAGGTCAGGTTGGACAACTTTAGTAGTTTCTTCAGTTTCTTGTATTCCTTCCACTTTTGCATGCTTCCTTTCCATCCTCTAAGCCATTCATGCCCTATAATCTCTGAAAACACTTAACACACATATCATGGCATCAAATGGAAATAAAAAGGATTAAACATAGCAAATATAAGGCCAAAGAAACATGTTTTCAATCATAGCACAAAATTAGGAAGGAAAACGTAAAACATGCGATTTCTATGAATAAGCGTGAGAATAATGGATGAAAAACCACTCAATTTAGCATAATATAAATCATAAAATAGTAGTTTATCACTTCCTTCTTTGTTTGAGCATCCTCCTCCTCTTCCATGTGTGAGGATGGAGAGTTCTCTAATTCCCTGGAGTATGAACTCCTTTGATTGATTTCGTCACATTTTTCGTAGGATCTTGCATTGTATCTCTTAGGAAGGAATTTGCTTATTTCTCTGTCAAATATTTGGTAATCAACTTCACATGTTTCTCTATATTTTTTACACTCATTTTTATATCATGTGTGCAACTTTGAGTAGTATTCACTAACTCTTTCATGGCAAGCTCAAGAGTTGATGATTCTTGATATGAATAAAAAGGTGATGATCCTTGGTATAAATATAGAGGTGGTGCTTCTTAATATGAATAGATGATGATTCTTGGTATGGGTAAGGAGATGATGATTCTTGATGGATGGAATATGGAACATTGAAGTTTCTTTGGTCTTGACTTTCCCAACCAAAATTCGGATAGTTCCTCCATCCACAGTAATATGAATCATTCTTTGAGTGTGAGTAGTAACCCATGTGATCTCTCTCCATTATTTTTCTTAGCACAAAACAACCAAAACACACCATGTGGTAAACAGAAAAGTAAAGAAAAAGGAACAGAAAGAATTTTCTTTTTTAATTTTTTAATTTTTATTTTAGTTTTTATTTTTATAATTAATTTTTTTTGAAACTAAAGGGAAACAGAAAAAGAAAAAAGGTGTCTAATCTAGGAAATCAATCAACTGGTATTTTGTTAATCACAAATAATTCATGGCAACGGCACCAAAAACTTGGTGCAAAACTTCTAACCACAACATACCGGCAAGTACACTGGGTCATACCAAGTAATAAAATCATGGTGAGTGAGTGTCGATCCCACGAGAATTAATGGATTATGCAAGCAATGGTAAATTGATTATTCTAGTCAGACAATCAAAATTTAGGTTTTGAATAGTAAGTAACATGAAAACAGAAATTTAAACAAGTACAAACTAAAATTGGTTAAAAAAGTAATATGATAAAGATAGTTAAGGTGTCAGAGATATTTAAATTTCAAGATTAATAATTATATTTATCTACTTTGATCATGCAAAGATATAATTCATGGCAAATCCTAGGTGATTGAACTCCTATTCATAGGAAATTCAATCTCCTCTAACCCAACAAACCGTCAATTCCTTGATCAATCAATTGTGTTAGAAGGTTAAGTTCAAAATCTGATTTATAAGCCACACAATCCCTAAGAACCTAAAAATAATCCGATTATATGTCACGTATCACATTAAATCCAGACAATTAAGGAGTTGTGAGAAAAGGATTTCAAGCTTTATTCTAGTGATATAACTTTTTCAAGATTCAAAAAAATTCAATTTAGATTAGGGTTATTTTCTAATACACACTAATCCGTAGGATGAAAAACGAAACTAATTCTTATGCATAAATCAATGCATTAATCAAGAGTAGAAGAACAAATAATTATTAATCCATCAAAGTAAACAGAGCTCCTAACCTTAATAATGGAGGTTTAGTTGCCCATAGTGCAAAGAAATTGAAATCCTAATATAATGAGTAAAACTTGAAACTAAAAAGAATGAAAGACGGAAGAGAGAATATCTTCTCGCTGCTCAATCCCTTTTTTTCTTTTATATAAACGTGGTTGGGCTCTGGGCCATGTTGTTGGCGTTTAGCGCCACTTTTGTGGTACTAAACGCCACTTCTGATACAAATCATGCGCTCTTTTCTACAGGCATGGCGCTAAACGCCGGGAGTCCCGAGAAGATCGTGATGCTGGACACGGTTTATCGCTAAATGCCAATGTCGCGGCATTTAGCGCCATGATGATAGAGAGCAAGCATAAACCATTATATATCGTTAGAAAGCTCTGGAAGTTGACTTTCTATTTCCTCTAAAATCGTGTCATTTGAACCTCTGTAGCTCAAGTTATGTGCATTGGAGTGTGAGGAGTTTAGGGTTGACAGTATCCACGAATTCTCTTTGCACTTGTTTTCAATTCTTGGTTCCTCCTTGTTCTTTTGCTTCTCTTTTCCTGAAATTTCCCTACAAGAATCATGAAACCAAGGAAATAAAAGTACTAATAGAATAACCTTGAAAATCATATAATTATGAAGCAAAAGTCATCACTTTTCTATAATAAATGCCAATGAAAAGTGTTTAAGATGCTCATGCATCACGTGTCTGTCACTGAGGTCAGCTGGGGCAAAGACAAATGACAGACTGGTGCTGTGAAGGGTGAGAGACTGACTGATATCTTGATGACGGGAGTGACTGATAACCTGGAAGTGGAGAAGGTGGCACAATCGCCTGGTACTCTCTTATAGGTGGTACATGTGGATATATTGGAGCCGCCTGTGTAGCTTCATACATCAGAAATCCCTGGGTATAGTTCCACTGTGCTGGAGTCTATTGCTAAATGACAGGA
Source organism: Arachis hypogaea (assembly GCF_003086295.3). Taxonomy (NCBI): domain Eukaryota; kingdom Viridiplantae; phylum Streptophyta; class Magnoliopsida; order Fabales; family Fabaceae; genus Arachis; species Arachis hypogaea. The sequence goes on from NC_092039.1 coordinate 109,626,153, forward strand.
CTCACCATGTGCCCATGTATATATGTGGGCTCCCCAGATGTGAAAGACTGGTCTCCTTGATGGACCAACAAATCTCTCCTACCACGATACCTATCTACGAGAGCGTCTATGATATCTATCGGCACACGCATGAGGTCACACAACTCATTGAAGACAATCTCATCCATCACATCGATGCCATCCTGCTATCCTACTGTGAATGATGTATCATGTTGCTGTGCTCTTGAGGAGGGGCCAATACCTCATCCCCAAACATGCTCCCTGCCACCATAAGTAGTCTTTCGTGGGCCGAGGATCTGGGTCACTCTCAATGGTGGCCATCCTATGCTGGTGACCATGCTCCCTCCACATGTCATACCAAACATAGTATCGCTCAGGCCACCACACGTCGTCACCCCGAGTCATCCTAAACAAGAACTCATCCACATTGACTGGGCCCTCAAGCCGATGTTGTTGACCTCCGAGCTGTCTATTTATCCTGTCCACACGATGGAACTCCACAAAATGAAAGCACACTAATGGCACCATGGATCTCCATATATGAATCTCTCTAGCGTTCCTAATCCAGTCAGGTGTCATCTGTTGTAGTTGGGAATCATCGTACGGTGTCCATTGGAATTGGAAATACGCATAATACTATATTTTGCACTGGAAGAATAATTTGTGTATAATATAGGAAGATTCCAGACATCGTACCTCGTTAAACCTGAGCGCATCCAGCTTGTGCCACAATCTAAGGTCTCTGTTATGTTGGTGGTCCCGAGTCTGCTGTTCAAGTTCCACTAACCTAATAATCGAAAAAAATTACAGTTAGTTTTTAAATTGCACATTCTTATTATTACAATAAAGATATTAAATAATTACCTCAAAGCAAGTGAAAATCTGAGAATATCGTATTCAGCATGACAGAAAGTCAGAAACCTGTGGTAGATCCACGACATGACTAACGGCACGCACCCGGCAATGTCTGCCATATCACGTTGGGCAGTGCTACACAACGAATGATAGGTGTATGACAATAACGCAGATTTTCATGATAACCGTCTGCAACTATCAAAGTCTTCCAGAAGTGGCAACCATCTGAGGGAGACAAGGTTGACTGACCTGTCAGTAAACAAGTATCCCTCGATCAACATAAGTAACATCTGGCATACTGGCGGAGAATAGCTGCATCAATCCCTGGTGGAATGTGGGTCACCCTATTTCTGAGTCAAGTCATCTTCAGCTCGAAATTATGTTTCTTGTCCTCGGGCTAGGGCGCATGCTTATCATTGAGGAAATCCTCAACCCACTGTCATGTGGGATGCCCATGAAACTGTTGAAAATCTCTAGTGCAACTGCCTATCAAGTCACCATCTGTGTGCAATCCAAGATAGTATGGCACATGCTAGAGTGTGATAGTGATCTCGTCCCACAGAAGGTGAAAAGTATGGATCTCTAGTCTCCACCGCTCTACAAATACAGAGAGTAAGGTATTGTCGAAGATGAAATCCCTTAACTCTACTGCATGTCTAAACCCAGCCATCCTAATATAAGGTAGTAGCACCTCATGCGGCGGGAGCCCCAAAGTAACATGACGTGCCAAGAGCAACCAAAGTGACTGTACAACTCCTATTCATTAGTCTTTTGCCTATTGCTTTACAATAAAATAATTAAAAATATAACTTAATTAAATTTAAGCAAGAATCATTAAATAATTTAATGCATATGAATATTACTATATATAAGAAAATGTATTATTTACTTAATAATGTAATTTAATTAAATTTAAGCATGATTTATTACCTAATTTAATGCATAAGAGAATGTATTATTTAATTAAGAATAATAAATAAAAAATATATTTTATAATAAACTAACACGATAGATAAAAATTATTTCATATATACCTAGTTAAATTCTAATATTCTACTTTTTTAACAAATCTCATCCAAGTAAATATTAAACATCTAATTAACATATAAGGTGGTATTAACTAAAAACTAGATAAATTAAAATATATTAACTATTAAAAATAATAAATACACAAACTGACTTCAAAATACAGTACTCCGATCATATATCAGATTACATTCAGCCTACTAATATTTTTTGATCAGACATAACTTTCTTATCTAACCATGTATACTTTTAAAATTATCCAAAACTAAAAAAAAATTAGAAGGAAGCCAAGAATCTTGGCTACACGCTTTATACAGCGTTCTAACGTATCTTAAGTACTATGCCTGCTTTTTTGTTACATACGTGTCTCGAATACACAATATTTGATTACTACATTTTAAGCGTATTCCGGTAGCACTCAAATTGTGTTTTGCCTGTTTTATATCTAAAATACAATATATCTAAAATGTGCATAACTTAATTTAAGACTATGTACCCAAAATATGAACTATTTTGTATATACATAAAAATACCACATATTACACATTTTGTTAATATTATATTTAAATAATTTAAACAAAAAAAACCCTGAAACAAACCATGTTACTTTTTTTATTTTTCTAATAATGATTTATTCCTTCTAGGTAAAACCAAGCATGGTTTTTGAATTCCAATAAATATTTATTCGTTCTAGTGTTTAAGTAACGTGTCACCAAATTATTAAATTAATAAAACTTTGAAAATAATATCACCGACCACTCAATTATTATTATTATCATTTAGTAATTAAACGTTATGGGTTGCAAAAATACTCTATCTATAAATTAATAATAACTACCGAATCAACTATTATTTAATTGTATATATTTATATATAATCAACTAAATAATTAACGGTTACAATAATCAAACATATTATAATAAAACAATAAAAAATAATTAAATTTATTTATAATAATATAATAATAAATAATTCTTTCAAGATGCTAAATATGCATTAATATACAATTAATGGATGATTTTTTATTTTTAAGCCTAGTCGGTTATTACTTATTAATATCTAAAACGGTGCAACTGAGTACGGGTCATGATCGGAGCAACTTCCATGATAATGTATTAATTTTGGAATTAAACTAAATAAAATTTATAAGGCAAAGTCAAATGGCTCATACTATAATATTAATAATACAAGAATAATGCTAGAGAAAAAATAGTATAAAAATTTTTTTATGAACTTAATCTTTATAATTTTATATATATACAATATTTTATATATATAATATTTATAATTATATGTTAATTATATGTAACTTAACCTTTATAATTATATTATTAGGAAGAAATAGCAAGCTCTAATGCTAGAAAAGGTTCATTGTATATATTCTATGCATATGCAAGCACGGAAGCACCCTTTAATTCTCTTTCAAAAATGTTATCTTCTATTTCAATATTATAAAATAAAATAATAAATAATTAAGTAGTTACCTACATACGTGCATAAGGTGCATCATTATTTTATTGATATTTCTTTTAAACTCTTCATATATGGAAAGAGAATAATGTCGCCAAAATTTTCCATTAGATTGACATGCTTACAATCAAGTAATTAATTTACTCATCTATTTAAATAAATATTAAAAATTCAAATCCTATCTTATATATACATTATACAACAGCCTATTGGTCAACCTGCTAAGTCAAAAAAATACCATGAAAAACAAAGAAAGATTGACATAGCCACATACATTTAGAAAGCCTTAATTCCAATGTTAATTTCCTTTAAACAGTAGTGAATGAAAGCTGCATGGGTTGAGCCAGAACTTTCAATATTTCTTGTTTCGTTGGACTTATTATTGTTATTATTAACCCCTCCCCCAAAGATTAGGTATATATTCTTTTCACCTTCTGTTCAAGGATGCAATGAATCTGCAAAGAAACATTTTAGCTTATGGTTGAAGTTGGACCTTGAAATTAACCCATATATATATTATTCATGACTTTTGAGAATACACTCTTTTACATTAGTCTAGCACAACAAAAAAAAAAGGACCTAATTACTTCCTTTTCCGGTACATTACTAATATAATAGTAATGTACCCTTGTACTGTATGATTCACCAATGCGCCAATACCTGTCACCGAGTTTAACATAGAAAAATATGTTCAATAATTGCAAATTCACTAATAATATATCTAAAGTCCTAGTCACACTTTATATAAATTAGTCCAAAACCATATGGATTTAACTTTGAAAACAAAGTATTGTGAGTGAGAAAGAAAGCTCATCAAACCTTAACACATACACTAGTCACTCACATGCAAAGTTTTGGAGAACACAACTTGAACCATTTCTTAACCTAACCTTATGACAACATCTTCTGTTAGGTTTTGTCATGCATGTGACATAGAAAACACAACAATTATTATAGAATTATATTCTTTGTTTAATAGAAATGTAATTTTAATATTGAGCTACCAAGTTCTCTTACTCTTCTTTAGAAATTGGAGGCATGCACCAACCACATGGCCAAGAGTTAAAGCTAACCTGATTAAAGAGTGCTTGATTTCTAACTCGTAACCAAAAAAAAATGTGGGAAAGGGGTTCAGTTTCAATTCCTCTAGATACTAGCTACCAAAATAAAAGGAAGATAGAAAACTGAAATTACCAAAATAACCCCAAGAAAGAGAGAAACTAGTATATCCATGGATCCACCAAAGAAATCTAACAAGATCAAGGACATTGTCAGGCTTCAACAGATCCTCAAGAAATGGAGAAGGATTGCCAACTCTTCAAAATCAAGTGACAACAACAACAACAACAATCATAGCGGCAGCACCAGCAGTAAAAGCATTAAGTTTCTGAAAAGGACACTTTCTTTGTCCGAGCGTGACAAAGGATCGTCAAGCAATGCGGTTCCAAAAGGCTACTTAGCTGTTTGCGTCGGACTAGAGCTCAAGAGATTTGTCATACCAACTGTATATTTGGGTCACCAAGCCTTTCACATGTTGCTAAGAGAAGCTGAAGAAGAGTTCGGGTTTGAGCAGACCGGCGTTCTGAGGATTCCTTGTGAAGTATCTGTGTTCGAGAGTGTCCTGAAGATGGTGGAGGAAAAGGACAAGTTTTCGGCTCACAATTGCGGATTATTCAGTGTAGAAAAGATGATGATGGGGTACTGCTCCTTCAATCAGCTTACTTATTCGCATCATCCTCAAAGTCCTATGTGCAGATAGATAGATAGATAGATAGATAGATAGATAGATAGTATAGGAATCTGACATTGTCCATTTTTTTTTTATGATGTTCTTTCTATCTGAAAGTGAAAGTGGAAGTGAGGGAGAGTGATTTAACTAGATGTAAGATAATCCCTTTTGGGGTATTATGAAGCAAATAATGGTTGTTTTATAGAAGTGCTACTCTTAATCATATATAATTCTAGAATGATCTAGAGTTGAAAGTTTTTCATATTTAACAGTTCAAATCATATAACTATCCTACTATCAAGAAAGTCTTGCATTACATGGAAGACCTTAATCATACACATGCAGTATCATATACAGATTATAGAACTTGGAAATAACTATTCTTTTCAAATTGAATTCACTACCAATTTTTCAAAAGAAAAAGGAGTCAAAAGGTTGTAAAGGACACAATTATTGAACAATAATGATGAAGGAATAGATAAAAGAAGAGACATTCAAGTATCCTTTGAAATCTGAGAGCTGGAGATCAAAAGTTCCAACACTTCCAGAACAGAAATAGGCAAACAACTATTCCAATGATGGAATAATGTTTAACAATGTTAAATTGCACTTGCTCGCCTTAGAGTCATGTCTATCTAGTGTTTCTAATAGAGATGTTATTTGTACATAGTTATTTGAGGGCTCAATTGACACTAGAGATTGTGCAAATGAGTGGAGAATTCACATACACCACTAGAATTGGGTGACCATTAACACTAAATATTCATGTATCACCCAATTCTCTATAAGGTATGTGAATTCTCTACTTATTTGCACGTGAATCGTTAGCGCCAATTGACACATTAAACGATTTATGTCCATATAACCAGATTATACTTCTAAAACTTGCACTACATAGTTCACATGGGAGCATTCATTTTCAGCAGTTAAACACACATGTAAACATTAAAGCTTGCAAATTCAGCTCTCGTTATACGTGGTATATATGATCTAAGCTAGGGACTTAAACTACTCTTCTATTAAATTCAATAAAAGTTATGTGACCTATAATATTATAGCACATGCCCAAACAATACAGAGGAATAATTATATGTACTATACATTCATCAATTCAGCAGCAAGGTATAAATGTACAATAAAGATTACTGGCAATTTAGTTTCTCAATAAACTGTAAAATCACATTTCATTTAAGATGAAATAGATTCCAGTCAAACAAGGCACAGTATGTCAGTATCAGAGAAGTCAAATAGCTATCCTTAGATCCAAATTCAAGCACACATATCATATCTATATTTGGGTCCATGTGTAATTAGTCAGCTAGGAAAGAAAAATCCCAAATAAGTTCTACGTGGAAGCAATAGTGGTCAGGTTAATGATGGCATTCAAACAATGTTCCTTTTTATCTAAATTCTTTCTGTTTAAACATAATTAATTTGAATAAAGTGATATGTTAAAAATCAATCTACCTGTATTATCCATTATCTAGATACATTGGACTTCTGATAAATTTATTTTAACATACCACTTTGTCCAAATTGACTGTTACTCCAAAACAGAGGGAAATAAATATATTTGGATAATCCAGTAATATTTTGTCCAAATTGATAGTTATTTTGACACGGATATAATACTGTTATTTGTCACAGGAAAGATCGACTAACTGACTAAACATTTCACAGCATTAAACAATAAACTGAGAAGGCGGGGATGCGTTAGAGTGACAGAGATTAATTGGATTCATTGCAAATAGTGTGCTTAAAGAATTGAACAGAGAAGAAGATTCTTTTGTATTATTACTATGAACCTCAGCTAGTGATAAAGAAAGTTGATATGAAAAGAAATAAACAGAAACTAAAGTCTTCAAGTGATAACACCAGGAATGAAAAGAAATGAAAATTGCATTTTCAATCATATCATATTCAGACACAATCATGAGAAATGTCAAAGAAAGATTCAACCTTCTATTCCTTTAACTCTCCAACAAGTAGTTGGAATTGAATGCTCTCAAAGTAAGTCCCCAAATCATTTCATTCCTCGCTGTCATCGAAGTTTGGAAAAGTGACACACTTAAAGACCTTGCACCTTGAGCACAAGATATATCCAACCTACACAAATAAAAATACAAAAGTACAAGAAGAAAGCTATAAATTTTATTATAACAACACCAACTATCATCTTTAACATCATATATTGGTTTCATTGTCATTTTCTCATTGAGTTAAGTTTTGCATAGTCACCTAATCAAATACTTCTGTTAGATGATTATTCAAGTAGTAAGTTTTGCTGAAAAGATCATATGACACTTAGACACTACGTGATTGGATGTCTACGTAAAACACCGACAATGCAGACAAATTGAATGCCTTTCATTTCAATAGCATGACATTAGTGATAGTGAGAAGTAGTTACAGCTCTGCAGGTAGGGCATCTACGGTAGAGGCGCTTGTTTTCGGCTCTGACATTTGTCTTTTGGCCTTTGCAGAAGTCACATAACAACCACCCTTTCCCATTGCAAGGCTCACACATTATGGTGCCATCAACCTTAACACCAACACAACACAACACATTATTTATTGTCCATAGGAAATAAACTAATCAACCATATTTGTTTGTTTAAACACCCTAAATTATGGTGTCCATTCACAAATAACATGATCCAAAAACAAGAGTTTGAATGTGGATCATAGTTACATGAATTCACCAATTAGATAGTGTACCGCATACCAATTCAACTGCTTACCAAAACGTCATATGTATATTTTTCACATAACTATGTGTTGGAGTAAAGATTCATACTCACCCTTCCACCAAATCTAATATCACATGGGAAATTTGATACATTTCTAACTCCATATATTTAGATAAAAATCTAGCATTTGAAAGTTATTTTTGTGACACAAATACAGACATTATGAATAAGTAAACTTGTTTTTTTGAAAGGTTTTAACAATTTTTTTTATTAGATAAATACTTCTTATATTTTCTATCCAAATGGAAAATTGTCTTTTTAATAAAAAAAATTAAAAAAAATATTTTTACTAAAAGCTAATACAAATTCCAACTCATATTTGCATACCACGATTCACGCTTCAAGATCAAGAAAAAGCGTGTTAAATATATAAACAATTATTTAATTTAATATACCTCTATCTATGCTATGCTTTTGAGACAAACGGTTCGACGAAAAATTAAAAAAATAAAAAGGTATAAATCAAAATTTCAAAATGGAGGAGTATGAAGACGCAGAAGATAAAGAAACATTTGGATTGATGAAAGGATAAAATATTAATTAAATTAATAAGCATGGTACATCAGTAGCATGTACCATTTGTTGCTGAATAGGGGCACACTGAAGTGGCTTCGTGTGAACTACACGGGTGTGCATGGGAGCTGAAGATGAAGAAGAAGAAGAAAGGGAACCAAAATTTCGCAGAGATGGTGATGTAATTGCAATAATATTGAACATAGTCGCCATTTCTGGGTTTTGAGCTTCGCTTCTGGTTTTTCCCTTCCTTTCTTCCTTCCATCGCGTTATCCAAAACCCGAAGCCACGTAACACAACTCTAACCCTCGGTTGTGCCAAAATAACATTTATGCCATTGCCACATTATGGTTAGTCCAGTTTGAATAACCAACTTAATTAAGTTTCTTTTGATAAAATAACTTATTTTGTGTTTGGATTTTTAACTCTAAAAGTGTTTATTTTATAGAATGTGATGAAAAATAGAAGTATTATGAGAGAAGTCATTTTTTAACTTCTCTATAAATTCCTAAATAACTTTTTAAAAAGTTGTAATTTAATTTTAAAAATTACACCACACATTAATATTACTATTTTTCATAAATCAAAAATTAAAAAAAAATTACTTCTAAAATTTTCAACCAGCCCTTAGTGCCTTTACAAAGAAAACTATTAATTTTGATTTTTGGATCATGCACGAAAATTTGTGTTTACTTTTTATATAAGGAAATTACGTGTAATTTACTATGCGATGAGCCGATGACAGTTAAGCAATAATTAAATTCATATAATATAACTAACAAGATACCTCCGCTATATGCGGGAAGAGAAATAAATAGAATGATTATGTAAAACTAAAGCGTAGTTTGAAAAATAATGATCCTTGAAGAGAAAAATAAAAATTGCTGAAGCTTAACTTTGTAAAAATATTATTAACATTTAAAAATTGATAAGTTAGTTTGATAAGATATTTGTAATTCTATTGGAATATAAAGAAGATAAAGTATATTAACTGGATATAACTGGAATATATTGTCTCTATTAATTTAAAATTTAATTTTGATGCACTATCAGTGTAAAGTAGTTTTATACGTGCATTTAATTATATAACATCACATCAGCAAAAATAACTATCTTTCACATTAACCACATGTATGCTCATCCAAAAGAACGGATTCTGGTCACTTGACGAATTCTGGTCACGCGTACACGTGGGTTATGCGTACGTCTCGCATGGCAGATTTCCAAAACTTCATTTATTCATAAATTCTCCACTTTACATGCTTTATCTTCATTTCTTCAATACATACTTGCCTTATAAACCTGAAATCACTCAACAAACACATCAAAGGCATCAAATGGAATTAAAGTGAATAGAATTTATCAATTTTAGAGTCTAAAAAGTATGTTTTTTCTTTTGAGCACAAATTAGGAAGAATTTATAAAATCATGCTATTTCATTGAATAAATGTGAGAAAAGTTGATAAAATTCATCCAATTAAAGCAAATAAATATAATGAAATATGGATTTATCACATCCCCACACTTAAACAATAACATGTCCTCATGCTAAACTCAAGAAAGAAACAAGAAAGGGGTATTAACATTTATTCAATGCACAGTATCTAAATGCAACCTATCTACATGCAATCTATCTAAATGCATACAATTACTTGGTCAAAATAAATCAATTTCCAAAAATACACATATAAACATAAGGGCTAAGGCAATAGCAATCAAATTAAATCCATAAATTGATTAGAGTTATTGAAAAGAATTTATAACTTGCAAGATAAGAAATAATCATAGGTGAAAACATAGAATTGAGCAATCAAATCCCTCACCAGATGTGTATATATTCTAATCGCTCAAATGTTTAGGGTTGATTCACTCAATTCTCCTCTTAATCTTGCTTTTCAAAATTTATTTTTCATCTAACAGTCAACAAATATTCAATGGATGCATACAAATATCATGAGGACTTTTCATGGGTTGTAATGGGACTAGGGTAAAGGTAAGGATGCATATGGTCAAGTGAGCTTGAAATTTGCATCTTTGATTAGCCTAAGCTCTCACCAAACACATATAACAACCTATACAATTCTAATACAATACCTAGCTACCCATTATTCACTTTTTCAAACACTCATGCATTCTTTCCATTCTTGTCACATATGCTTTTTTATTTCTCAAACTTTGGGGTTAACATTTGTCCCCTTTTTATTGCGTTCTTTTTCTCTTTTTTTTTCTTTTTTTACTTTTTTCTTTTATTTTTCTCTTTTTTTCACAATAAAATATATACAAAGGACTAATGCATATGGTTTAAATATTGAATACATGAATATGTACCCAATTCTAAAGATTTTCAACAAAAGTACAAAAATCTACTTTTAAGTTTTACCTCAACCAAAGTTTCTAAACTTTTCCACACTTAGATGATACACACTCTCACAATCTTAAGCTAATCAAAGATCCAAAAGAAGGATTTATTATTTTTCACTTAAGAGTAGTGATGTACTAAAATTAAGAACAAAAGGAGATTAAAATAGGCTCAAAGTTAGTTAACAAAGGAAGATAAAAGGGTAGGCTATTTGGGTAAGTGAGATAAATGAAATGATGGCCTCAATCATATAAATGCATATATACATCAAATAATAGATATAAAGAATCAAACAAGTCAAAGATTGTAATCATAAAAAGAGAATAACACACACAAGAATGAAAATAGTGGTTATATAATGTAACCACACAATTAGACTCAAAACTCACAAGCTTATGTGTTCTTTGCTCAAAAACTAAGTTCCACAATGTATAAATCATGCAAGTTCAATGAAAATTTTTCACTCAAATCAATTAGGATGTCAATGCCCTATATAGGAATGATCTTGGAAATTTTCATTTTGACTAAACTTATTATATATATGCAAAGGAATGCAACAAACTAAGAAAAATGCAAATAGATCTCTAAAATATATACAAACCAAGAAAAAAAATGCAACTAAGAATTCAAAAAGAATGTGAAAGTGTTTGGGATTAGAATTTATCACCCAAAATTGCTGATTGGTGACGACTTCCCCACACTTAAAAGTTTGCACGGTCCTCCGTGCATTTAGAGGTGAGCAAGCAGGTACAGCGATGATACAGATTGCCACCTTCAGCTGGTGGATCAACCGGCTTACTGCGTGTTCTTTCTTTCACTTTCCTTTTTGCTTATGGTGAATCATCCATGAAAAAAAATAGAAGACAAGATGGCAATACAAGTAAATGCAAAAGTAAGGAAGCATATAGTGTTGGAATGAGGTGATGATCACTAAAATTGAGTGAATAAGTTTGTAACATGAAGGAAACAAGTGTGTGAATTCTAAGTTGCGTGGTTCAGAACACACACACTAGCATAGAAAGCTATGTCACAATTACACAAAAGAGGCAATGAACTTCACTCATTTTAGTGTGCTTGAGATACTTAAAAAAAACTTGTAGGTTAAGATAAACAAACAAGTACACAAGGAGCATAAAAGCAATCAAGCAACAATTAAGCAATTGTGAAATAGATAATGGAGGAACGTTTGTTTGCAACACCTAATTAACATGAAGTGGAAAACATGGTTGCTATGTAATTTAGGAAAAGAGTGGTATAAGATGAGATTAATCACATAGCAAGCATGGTCCACAAAGTTTAAAAAGCTCAAAAAATGTCACTAGGTAAGCTTACGATCCAATTTCACAATTCTTTAATTTTAATACATCAACTAGGTGACTTAAATAAAAATCAATCATAAACAAGCATCACCTAACAAAAAATGCATTAACTAAAAAAAATAAATTGCCTAATGATAGATAATGAAATCAAATCACATGGTGGCTAGCTACAACATGCAATTTAGAAATCCAACAAGATTCATGAAGGCAATGTCATAAGTACTTGGTATGTACAAATGTCCAACATTCAAAATTTAATACCAAGCAACAAAGTATAACCTCAACAAAGATATCCAATAAATAGCAACAACAATCCAGCAGCAAAATCTCAACAGAATAAGTGAATCAAATCAATAATCCAACACTTACCACCAAAACAGAAAAATAAACTAACTAACTAACTAACTAACTAACTAAAGAGAGATGATGGTGGATAGTGAGTGATAGTGATGGATGATGGTTGGAGGGGGGAAGAAGAGAGGGGAAGAAAAAAGAAGAGAAAAAATGGAAAGAAGAGGAGAAAAGAAGATTATATGAAACATGGGAGGGGTCACGCGTACGCGTGGATCACGCGTCCACATGGGACTTGCGAAAATGGGGATCGACGCATACGCGTCTGGCAGGCGTACGCGTGACAGGGAGAAAATGGAAGGCGACGCGTACGCATTGCGGGCAGGTTTGAAAAAAATTGTGAGTACACACCTAGGTGTGCGGATGCTCTGGGAAGGGAAGTGGTATGAAAGTGTGCGTACGCATAGGCTCATGCATACGCATAGTACGCATAAAAGGCAATTTTTTTATACTTGAAAAAGGATCATGTGTGTGTGCACACAAATGCGTGCGTGCGCACAAAAAGGGTAAAAGGTTGGGATGCGACGCACAAGTGTGTGCGAGCGCTCCCGGCAGAGGATGTGCAAACGAGTGTGCGTATACACAAATGGGTGCGTAGGAACAGATGACAAAAACTGGGGGAAGTGTGCGTACGCATAGTAGTGTGCATACGCACAATGCTCTATTTCTCCAAAAAAATTTCTCAAATTCTAAGGTACCAAACTTGAGCTCAACTAAGGGTTTCAACCCCAAAACACCCAGAATTTCACAAACTCATGATCCATACAAAAAATCTAATCAAACTAAGCTAACAAGAGAAGCAAAAATCCAACAAACAAATGCTAAAAGAGAGGAAGAGTTAGAAAGATGTTACTATAGTGGGATGTCTCCCACCTAGCACTTTGGTTTAATGTCCTTAAGTTGGACAATTGGGGATGCCCTTGCTATGGTGGCTTGTGTTTGAATTCTTCCTTGAATTTCTGCCAATGTTGGCATTTCCAATAGCCTCCGGGATCCCAAATTTTGTACATCCGATCTTCTTGTTGACTCATGTGATTCCATCCAGGTGCCAAGCATTCAAAATTCTCACCCAAGCACCCAAGCATTCTTTTAGATTCATCCACTTTGGCATCACACCCATCATTGAAACCAAGCTTCAAAGACTCAACCTTAATGAACCTAGGTTCTTGTTTCCAACCACTATCTAACTCCCTCTTACTTTCCAATCCACAAAGATTCCTTAGTTGACTATCATTTTCAATCAAACTATATTCAAGTGAGATAATGAAGCTCAAGGTTAAGGATTTTACCCATTTAAATGAAGGAGTGGATGGTACTTCTTGTATAATCTCCACCTCTTGACAAGCTTTCTCAAGCTTGTTTCCTTGTTCAACTTCTTTAAATTCTTCAACCTTCTAATTCCTTGATCTCAACCTCCTCCACTTGCAACCCATGCTTCAACTCTTTTTCTTCCCCTTGTAGTTCCAAGCTCTCTTACATTCTACATGCTTCAATTGGAGTTGATTCTTTACTTTCATTCATGGAGGTGCTTGAATTGTTGGAAAAATGTAGTGAGGCTAGGTGAGATAAGGCTTCGGCTAAGGTTGCTATGATGTTTTCTTGCCTCATTTGGTACTCTTCTTGCTCTTGAAGGAAGAATTGGAGTGCTTCCTCCGTTGAAAGTTGTGAAAAAAAAAGAAGGTTCATCATGTGGGAGAAGGTCCTCATATGTAGAAGGTGGTTGGTACTTGGTAAGAATGTTGAGGTGGTGTGGAGTATTGGTGTTGGAATTATGGTGGTTTTAAGTGTAGTTCATAAGGTTGTTCATGAGGCACATAAGGTTGATGGTATGGTGGGTATAGGTTAGGCTCATATGGAGGTATTTGGTGATAGTGTGATGTGGCTTGTGAGTAAGGTTGATCATAATGTTGAGGGTTTGGTTTGTATTGGTGCGCATTAAGAGATGGATAGTAGCTATAAGGAAATGGAGGAGGTTGTTACCAAGAGGGTTGCCTAGAAGCATATGACTCCTCACTCAATTGATCCCACAATCCATAACAGCCAAACTCCAAACCAAAAGGGTGATAATTCATAGAGAAAAGATGAAATAAAAAACAAAAGTTAATAAGAGAAACTAAAACAAACTCCTAACAACTAACAAAAGCAAGCAACTGATCAACCAAAAATAAGCTATTCATAATATTCACACATGCACAATAGCCAACAATATAACACCATTGCAACTCCCCAGCAACGGCGCCAAAAACTTGATGAGGGCCAAAACTAGGTTCGGAATTTCACAAAATGGAATTTCTTCGTTGCAAGTATAGTCCAAACCGACAATTGATCAACATCAAAGTTTAATTCAAAGGTGTCACAATCAACACAAAATAACCGAGAGTATTTAAACTCCTAGGTCGTTCTCCTTAGGAATTGCAATGAAGTGCTTAATTATTGGTTATGGGAAAATGGGGTTGAGATTGCAAGAGGCAAGTAATGTAAATAGCAAGGAATTAAAGAAGCATGCAATAACTAAATATCAAAGGCAATTTAACTCAAGGCAATAAAGCAAAAGAAAGGGAAAATTCAAATGCTAATAAACCTCTTGGCAAAGAGTGAGAGTTAAGGTTACCTATCCTAGCCATTAACCACAAACATATGATGATTATGAAGAGTTAATCCTACTTAGTCAACCCTAACATCGAGGATAAGTCAAATAGGCAAAATTGATCTCAATCCACAAGTCCTAGCCAACTCACTAATTAGCTTAATGAAAGATAGCCTTAGTGAAAACCAAATCAATTAACTACCCTAATATATCAACCAAGAATGGACATCAATGACTCAAAGTCACCAAAGTCCTCAATTCCAAGCCAAGAGTGTCGAAAACTACACTAAAACTAACCCAAGCATTTTATCAAATACTTGGTGTCTATGAAAATAAAAGCATATTAAATTGCAATAAAAATAAAATCTAAAGCTACCAAATGCAAGATAACAATAATAACAACTCAATTAAATGACAATAAACAAAGAAACATCAAAGTGCATTAAATGAAAATTAAGATCAACAAGAGTTCATAAAACTAAAAAGTGGCATAGATGAGAAATTAACAAAAGAAACTAAGAAAATAAAGACAAGAGAGCATGAAAACATAAATGAAACTATATTAAAACAAGAATTAAAATCTGAAATTAAATGGAAAATTAAACTAAGAACCCTAATTCTAGAGAAAAGGGGGAGCTTCTCTCTCTAGAAAATATCCTACAACATGATACTAAGCTAAACCTAATTGCTCTCTGGTGCACGGAATTGTGATCTTCATTAATGGCACCAAAGACTTGGTGCTCGAAACATGGTTCACACACTTTGTCACAACTCCGCACAACTAACCAGCAAGTGCACTGGGTCGTCCAAGTAATAAACCTTACGTGAGTAAGGGTCGATCCCACGGAGATTGTTGGCTTTAAGCAAGCTATGGCCATCTTGTAAATCTCAGTCAGGCAGATTCAATTGGTAATGGTGTTTTGATAATTAAAAGATAAATAAGACATAAACTAAGATAGAGATACTTATGCAATTCATTGGTGGGAATTTCAGATAAGCTTATGAAGATGCTTCATTCCTTCTGAATCTCTTCTTTCCTACTGCTTTCATCCAATCAGTCATACTCCTTTCCATGGCAAGCTGTATGTTGGGTTTCACCGTCGTCAATGGCTACCTCCCGTCCTCTCAGTGAAAATGGTCCAACTACGGGTTAGGTAGGGCTAATCATCTGTCGGTTCTCACTTGTGTTGGAATAGGATCCAATGATCATTTTGCGTCTGTCACACGCCCAACACTCATGAGTTTGAAGCTTGTCATAGTCATCCCATCCCAGATCCTACTCAGAATTCCACAGACAAGGTTTAGACTTTCTGGATCTCAAGAATGCTGCCAATGGATTCTAGCTTATACCACGAAGACTCTAATCTCAAGGAATTGAAGGCTCTGTTATCAGGAGAGACAATCAACATGCATGAACCAAGTATCCAAGAGATACACACTCAAGCTATTGCAGATAGAACGGAAATGGTTGTCAGGCACGCGTTCATAGGTGAGAATGATGATGAGTGTCACGGATCATCACATTCATCAGGTTGAAGTGCGAGTGAATATCTTAGAACAAGAATAAGCTTGAATTGAATAGAAAATAGTAGTAATTGCATGAACACTCAAGGAACAGCAGAGCTCCACACCTTAATCTATGGTGTGTAGAAACTCTACCGTTGAAAATACATAAGTGATGAAGGTCCAGGCATAGCCGAATGGCCAGCCCCCTAAATGTGATCAAGAGATCAAAAGTGATACAAAGATAATCCAAAGATCCCAAGATGTCTCAAATACAATAGTAAGAGGTCCTATTTATAATGAAACTAGCTACTAGGGTTTACAGAAATAAGTAGATGATGCAGAAATCCCCTTCCGGACCCACTTGGTGTGTGCTTGGGCTGAGCATTGAAGCTTTCATGTGTAGAGACTTATTTTAGAGTTAAACGCCAGTTTGTAGCCTGTTTCTAGTGTTTAACTCTAGCTTGTAACCTGTTTCTGGCGTTTAACTTCAGAATAGGGTAGGAAGTTGGTGTTTGAACGCCAGTTTGCGTCATCAAAACTCGAGCAAAGTATGGACTATTATATATTGCTGGAAAGCCCTGGATGTCTACTTTCCAACGAAAATGAGAGCGCACCAAATGAAGTTCTGTAGCTCCAGAAAATTTATTTCGAGTGTAGGGAGGTCAGAATCCAACAACATCTGGAGTCCTTTTTCAGCCTCTGAATCAGATTTTTGCTCAGATCCCTCAATTTAAGCCAGAAAATACCTGAAATCACAGAAAAATACACAAACTCATAGTAAAGTCCAAAAATATGAATTTTGCATAAAACTACTAAAAATATACTAAAAAGTAGCTAGATCCTACTAAAACTACCTAAAAACAATGCCAAAAAGTGTATAAATTATCCGCTCATCACAACACCAAACTTAAATTGTTGCTTGTACTCAAGCAACTGAAAATCAAATAGGATATAAAGAAGAGAATATACTATAAATTCCAAAATATCAGTGAAACTTAGCTCCAATTAGATGAGCGGAACTAGTAGCTTTTTGCTTCTGAACAGTTTTGGCATCTCACTTTTTCCTTTGAAGTTTAGAATGATTGGCATCCATAGGAACTCAGAATTCAGATAGTGTTATTGATTCTCCTAGTTTAGTATGTTGATTCTTGAACACAACTACTTTATGAGTCTTGGCCGTGGCCCTAAGCACTTTGTTTTCCAGTATTACCACCGGATACATAAATGTCACAGACACATGACTGGGTGAACATTTTCAGATTGTGACTCAGCTTTGCTAAAGTCCCCAGTTAGAGGTGTCCAGAGCTCTTAAGCACACTCTTTTTGCTTTGGATCACGACTTTAACCACTCAGTCTCATGCTTTTCACTTGGACCTACATGCCACAAGCACATGGTTAGGGACAGCTTGATTCAGCCGCTTAGGCCAGGATTTTATTCCTTTAGGCCCTCCTATCCATTAATGCTCAAAGCCTTGGATGCTTTTTAACATTGCCTTTTGGTTTAAAGGGCTATTGGCTTTTTCTGCTTGCTTTTTCTTTTTCTTTTTCTTTTTCTTTTTCTTTTTCTTTTTCTTTCTTCTTCTTTTTTTTCGCTACTTTTTTTTCGCAAGCTTTGTTATTCACTGCTTTTTCTTGCTTCAAGAATCAATTTTATGATTTTTCAGATTATCAGTAACATTTTTCTTTTTCATCATTCTTTCAGGAGCCAACAAGTTTAACATTCATAAACTTCACTATAAAAAATATGCACTGTTCAAGCATTCATTCAGAAAACAAAAAGTATTGTCACCACATCAAAATAATTAGACTAATTTCAAGGATGAATTCGAAATTCATGTACTTCTTGTTCTTTTATATTTAGAACATTTTTCATTTAAGAGAGGTGAAGGATTTGTGGAATTATTTATAGCTTTAAGACATAGACACTAGACACTAATGATCATGTAGTAGAGACACAAACATGGATAGAACATCAAGCATAAAACCAAAAACAGAAAAATAACTAGACAAGGAGATTAAAGAACGGGTCCACCTTAGTAATGGCAGCTTGTTCCTCCTCTTGAAGATCTTATGGTGCTCTTGAGCTCTTCTATGTCTCTTCCTTGCCTTTGTTGCTCTTCCTTCATGGCTATTTGATCCTCTCTAATTTCATGGAGAATAATGGAGTACTCTTGGTGCTCCATCCTTAGTTGCTCCATATTAGAACTTGGTGCACGAAATTGTGATCAATACTTTTCACAACTCAAATAATCCCCGGTAATGAATCCAAAAACTTGGTGTTCAATACCATGGCATAAACACAACTTCGCACAACTAACCAGCAAGTGTACTGGGTCGTCCAAGTAATAAACCTTACGCGAGTAAGGGTCGATCCCACAGAGATTATTGGTATGAAGCAAGCTATGGTCACCTTGTAAATCTTAGTCAGGCAAACTCAAATGGATATGGGTGATATACGAAATAAACATAAAGGTAAAGATAGAGATACTTATGTAATTCATTGGTAGGAATTTCAGATAAGTGTATGAAGATGCTTGTCCCTTCCGTCTCTCTGCTTTCCTACTGCCTTCATCCAATCCTTCTTACTCCTTTCCATGGCAAGCTTAAGCAAGGGTTTCACCGTTGTCAGTGGCTACCTCCCATCCTCTCAGTGGAAATGTTCAACGCACCCTGTCACGGCACGGCTATCCATCTGTCGGTTCTCAATCAGGCCGGAATAGAATCCAGTGATTCTTTTGCGTCTGTCACTAACGCCCCGCCCTCAGGAGTTTGAAGCATGTCACAGTCATTCAATCATTGAATCCTACTCAGAATACCACAGACAAGGTTAGACCTTCCGGATTCTCTTGAATGCCGCCATCAGTTCTAGCCTATACCACGAAGACTCTGATCTCACGGAATGGCTGGCTCGTTTGTCAGGCGAGCACTCGGTTGTCAGGCGATCAACCATGCATCGTGTATCAGGAATCCAAGAGATATTCCCCCAATCGAAGGTAGAACGGAGGTGGTTGTCAGTCACACATTCATAGGTGAGAATGATGATGAGTGTCTGATGAGCGGATAATTTATACGTTTTTTGGCATTGTTTTTAGTATGTTTTTAGTATGATCTAGTTAGTTTTTAGTATATTTTTATTAGTTTTTAGTTAAAATTCACTTTTCTGGACTTTACTATGAGTTTGTGTGTTTTTCTGTGATTTCAGGTATTTTCTGGCTGAAATTGAGGGTCCTGAGCAAAAATCTAATTCAGAGGCTAAAAAGGACTGCAGATGCTGTTGGATTCTGACCTCCCTGCACTCGAAGTAGATTTTCTGGAGCTACAGAAGCCCAATTGGCGCGCTTTCAACGGCGTTGGAAAGTAGACATCCTGGGCTTTCCAGAAATGTATAATAGTCCATATTTCGCCCAAGATTTGATGGCCCAAACCGGCGTTGCAAATCAGCCTCAGAATTTCCAGCGTTTAACGCTGGAACTGGCATGGAAATTGGAGTTAAACGCCCAAACTGGCATGAAAGCTGGCGTTTAACTCCAAAAAGGTCTCTACACATGAAAGCTTCAATGCTCAGCCCAAGCACGCACCACGTGGACCCATAAGTGGATTTTTACGTCATTTACTCATTTCTGTATACCCTAGGTTACTAGCTTACTATTAATAGGATCTTTTGACATTGTTTCTGTACCTCATGACACTTTACGCGTTTCTTTGTGTATCTTCCACGGCATGAGTCTCTAAACCCCATGGTTGGGGGTGAGGAGCTCTGCTGTGTCTTGATGGATTAATGCAATTACTACTGTTTTTCATTCAATCATGCTTGCTTCCATTCTAAGATATTACTTGTTCTTAAACCGGATGAATGTGATGATCCGTGACACTCATCATCATTCTCAACTATGAACGTGTGCCTGACAACCACCTCCGTTCTACCTTAGATTAAGTAGATATCTCTTGGATTCTTTAACCGGAATCTTCGTGGTATAAGCTAGAACTGATGGCGGCATTCAAAAGAATCCGGAAGGTCTAAACCTTGTCTGTGGTATTCTGAGTAGGATTCAATGATTGAATGACTGTGACGAGCTTCAAACTCCTGAAGGCGGGGCGTTAGTGACAGACGCAAAAGAATCACTGGATTCTATTCCGGCCTGATTGAGAACCGACAGATGGATAGCCGTGCCGTGACAGGGTGCGTTGAACATTTCCACTGAGAGGATGGGAGGTAGCCACTGACAACGGTGAAACCCTTGCATACAGCTTGCCATGGAAGGAGCCTTGCGTGCTTGAAGAAGAAGACAGTAGGGAAGCAGAGATTCAGAAGATGGAGCATCTCCAAAACCTCAACCTATTCTCCATTACTGTAAAACAAGTACTTATTTCATGTTCTTTTGTTTTTCACAATCAATCCTGATAATTTTTGATATCCTGACTAAGAGTTACAAGATAACCATAGCTTGCTTCAAGCCGACAATCTCCGTGGGATCGACCCTTGCTCACGCAAGGTATTACTTGGACGACCCAGTGCACTTGCTGGTTAGTTGTGCGGATTGCAAAGTGTGATTGCAATTTCGTGCACCAAGTTTTTGGCGCCGTTGCCGGGGATTGTCCGAGTTTGGACAACTGACGGCTTATCTTGTTGCTTAGATTAGGACTGTTTATTTTTGTTGGTTTAGAGTCTTTTAGTTGAGTCTAGTTCATATTTTATGTTTGGTGTCAATTGCATGCTTTTGTTTTCTTTTAGTTTTTCGAATTTGCATGTCCTTAGTCTCTTTTTGATTCATAAAAATTCTAAGTTTGGTGTCCTCTTTGTGTTTTTCCCTTAAAAATTTTCGAAAATTAGTGTTTGATTTTCTAAAAATTTTAAGTTTGGTGTCATTTTGTTGTTTTTCTCTTTCCTCTTTTCAAAAATCAAATCTTTTTCATAAAAATTTTTCAATCATATCTTTCTAATTGCCATTTTCAAAATCTTTTTAATTAACTAATTGATTCAGTTCTCATTTTGCTTTGATCTTATTTTCTTTTTGCTTTTTGAATTTTTATTTTGATTTCCTTTTGTTTTATTTTATTTTTTTTGGTTAATTCAAAAAAAAAAAAAAACAAAATTTATCTATTTGCAATCCATATCATTTCCCTTTATCCATTATGGACCTAAGTGGAATTGATCAGTCCAAAAGGACTCTGGGGTCATATGCTAACCCCATTACAGCTGCATATGGGAGTAGCATCTGTACACCTCCCATCAAAGCAAGCAGCTTTGAGCTAAATCCTTAACTCATTATCATAGTGCAGCAAAATTGCCAGTATTCCGGTCTTCCACAGGAAGAGCCTACTGAGTTTCTGGCACAGTTCTTACAAATTGCTGACACAGTACATGATAAAGAGGTGGATCAGGATGTCTACAGACTATTACTATTTCCATTTGCTGTAAGAGATCAAGCTAAAAGGTGGTTGAATAACCAACCTACAGCAAGCATAAAGACATGGAAACAGTTATCAGACAAATTCCTGAATCACTTTTACCCTCCAAAGAGGATGACACAGCTAAGGCTGGACATCCAAGGCTTTAAACAAGAGGATAATGAATCCCTTTACAATGCCTGGGAGAGGTATAGAGGTATGCTAAGAAAATGCCCCTCTAAAATGTTTTCAGAGTGGGTACAGTTAGACATCTTCTACTATGGGCTTACAGAAAAAGCTCAGATGTCTTTAGACCACTCAGCTGGTGGATCTATACATATGAGGAAGACAATTGAAGAGGCTCAAGAGCTTATAGACACTGTTGCTAGAAACCAATACTTGTACTCTAGCAATGAGTTCTCTCCAAAAGAGGAAGTCATGACAGTAGTCACTGATCCTAATCCTCAAGAACAGATGATTGAGCTTAATCAACAATTGCTCCTGATGACGGAACAGTTAGCAGAATTCAAAGAAATGCTCCATGAAACTAAAGTTGCAAACAAGAACATAGAACTGCAGTTGAATCAAGCAAAACAGCAGATATCTAAACAGATAACAGAAGAATGTCAAGCAGTTCAACTGAGGAGTGGGAAGACACTGAACAACACCACTCAAAAGAGCAAAAAGTCAAATAAGGAACAATTGACAGAGGATAACCAAGCCACTGCCCAAAATCCCTCTGAGGACAGTAAGAGCCCAGAGAGGAATACTTTTGGCGTTCAAACGCCAGAGAGGGAAGGAAAGCTGGCATTAAACACCCATTCCTTGCCCAGTTCTGGCGTTCAAACGCCAGAAAAGGGGGAAAAGTTGGCGTTAAACGCCCATTTTCCACCCAATCCTGGCGTTCAGACGCCAAGGGAAGATCAGACACCTGAGAGTGCTGACAGTAATCCCTCTAACAAGGCCTCTTCAACCACTTCTGTAAGGAATAAACCTGCAGCATCTAAGGTTGAAGACTATAAAGCCAAGATGCCTTATCCTCAAAAACTCCGCCAAGCGGAACAGGATAAGCAATTTGCCCGCTTTGCAGACTATCTAAGGACTCTTGAAATAAAGATTCCGTTTGCAGAGGCACTTGAGCAAATACCTTCTTATGCTAAGTTCATGAAAGAAATCTTAAGTCATAAGAAGGATTGGAGAGAAACTGAAAAAGTATTTCTCACTGAAGAATGCAGTGCAGTCATTCTGAAAAGCTTACCAGAAAAGCTTCAAGATCCAGGAAGCTTTATGATACCATGCACATTAGAAGGTGCTTGCACCAAGACAGCCTATGTGATCTTGGAGCAAGCATCAATCTAATACCTGCATCCACTATCAGAAAGCTTGGGTTGATTGGAGAAGTCAAACCAACCCGGATATGCCTCCAACTTGCTGATGGCTCCATTAAATATCCATCAGGCATAATAGAGGATATGATTGTCAAGGTTGGGCCATTCGCCTTTCCAACTGACTTTGTGGTGCTGGAAATGGAGGAGCATAAGAGTGCAACTCTCATTCTAGGAAGACCTTTCCTAGCAACTGGACGAACTCTCATTGATGTACAAAAAGGGGAAGTAACCCTGAGAGTCAATGAGGATGAGTTCAAGTTGAATGCTGTAAAAGCTATGCAGCATCCAGACACACCAAATGACTGCATGGGCGCTGACATTATTGACTCTCTGGTAGAAGAGATCAATATGACTGAAAGCCTAGAATCAGAGCTTGAGGACATCTTCAAAGATGCTCAACCTGATCAAGAAGAACCAGAGGAAACAAAGGAATTTTCGAAAATTCCTCAGGAGGAGGATAAGCCTCCCAAACCTGAACTCAAACCACTACCACCATCCCTGAAGTATGCATTTCTGGGAGAGGGTGACACTTTTCCAGTGATTATAAGCTCTGCTTTAAATCCACAGGAAGAGGAAGCACTGATTCAAGTGCTAAGGACACACAAGACAGCTCTTGGGTGGTCCATAAGTGATCTTAAGGGCATTAGCCCAGCTAGATGCATGCACAAGATCCTGTTGGAGGATAATGCCAAACCAGTGGTCCAACCACAAAGGAGGCTAAATCCAGCCATGAAGGAGGTGGTGCAGAAAAAGGTCACTAAATTACTAGAGGCTGGGATTATTTATCCTATTTCTGATAGCCCCTGGGTGAGCCCTGTCCAAATTGTCCCCAAAAAGGGAGGCATGACAGTGGTTCATAATGAAAAAAATGAACTGGTTCCTACAAGAACAGTCACATGGTGGCGTATGTGTATTGACTACAGAAGGCTCAATACAGCCACCAGAAAGGATCATTTTGCTTTACCATTCATAGACCAAATACTAGAAAGACTAGCTGGTCATGATTATTACTGCTTTTTGGATGGCTATTCAGGTTACAACCAAATTGCAATAGATCCTCAGGACCAAGAGAAAACAGTATTTACTTGCCCTTCTGGCGTGTTTGCCTACAGGAGGATGCCTTTTGGTCTGTGTAATGCTCCTGCAACCTTTCAGAGATGCATGTTATCCATCTTCTCTGATATGGTGGAGAAATTCCTGGAAGTCTTCATGGATGACTTCTCAGTATATGGAGACTCATTCAGCTCCTGTCTTAATCACCTAGCACTTGTCTTGAAAAGGTGCCAAGAGACTAACCTGGTTTTAAACTGGGAGAAATGTCACTTTATGGTGACTGAGGGAATTGTCCTTGGGCACAAAATTTCAAGCAGGGGAATAGAGGTGGATAAGGCAAAGGTAGAGGTAATTGAAAAATTACCACCACCTGCCAATGTTAAGGCAATCAGAAGCTTTCTGGGGCATGCAGGATTCTACAGAAGGTTTATAAAGGATTTTTCGAAAATTGCAAAACCTTTGAGTAACCTGCTAGCTGCTGACACACCATTTGTGTTTGACACACAGTGTCTGCAGGCATTTGAGACCCTGAAAGCTAAGTTGGTCACAGCACCAGTCATCTCTGCATCAGATTGGACATTGCCATTTGAACTAATGTGTAATGCCAGTGACCATGCCATTGGTGCAGTGCTGGGACAGAGGCATGACAAGCTTCTGCACGTCATTTATTATGCCAGCCGTGTTCTAAATGACGCACAGAAGAATTACACAACCACAGAAAAAGAGTTACTTGCAGTGGTCTATGCCATTGACAAGTTTAGATCCTATCTAGTAGGATCCAAAGTGGTTGTGTACACTGACCATGCTGCTCTTAAATACTTACTCACAAAGCAGGATTCAAAACCCAGGCTTATAAGATGGGTGTTTCTTCTGCAAGAGTTTGATATAGAAATAAGAGACAGAAAAGGGACAGAGAACCAAGTAGCTGATCATCTGTCCCGAATAGAACCAGTAGCTGGGGCGTCCCTCCCTTCTACTGAGATCTCTGAGACTTTCCCAGATGAGCAACTCTTTGCCATTCAGGAAGCTCCATGGTTTGCAGATATTGCAAATTATAAAGTTGTGAGGTTCATACCCCAGGAGTACAGCAGAGTGCAAAGAAAGAAATTAATTTCAGATGCCAAGTACTACCTCTGGGATGAACCATATCTCTTTAAGAGATGTGCAGACGGAATGATCCGCAGATGTGTACCCAGAGAAGAAGCACAAAGGATCCTATGGCACTGCCATGGATCACAGTATGGAGGACATTTTGGAAGTGAGCGAACAGCCACTAAAGTCCTCCAATGTGGCTTCTACTGGCCTACTCTCTATAAAGATGCCCGGGAGTTTGTGCGTAACTGTGACAGTTGCCAAAGAGCTGGTAACTTGCCTCACGGATATGCCATGCCTCAACAAGGGATATTAGAGATAGAATTGTTTGATGTATGGGGAATTGACTTCATGGGTCCATTCCCACCATCATACTCAAACACTTACATTCTGGTGGCAGTGGACTATGTATCTAAGTGGGTAGAAGCAATTGCTACACCCACTAATGATACCAAGACCGTGCTGAAATTCTTCCAGAAACACATCTTCAGCAGATTTGGTGTTCCCAGAGTACTAATCAGTGACGGGGGCACTCATTTCTGCAATAGACAGCTATACTCTGCTATGGTTAGATATGGAATTAGTCACAAAGTGGCAACTCCGTATCATCCACAGACAAATGGGCAAGCTGAAGTCTCTAACAGAGAGCTAAAAAGAATCCTAGAACGGACTGTGATGGCCCGAAGAAAGGATTGGGCAAGGAGTTTGGATGATGCTCTGTGGGCATACAGAACAGCATTCAAGACTCCTATAGGAACCTCTCCATACCAATTGGTGTATGGGAAGGCCTGTCATCTGCCCGTGGAACTGGAACATAAAGCCTACTGGGCAACCAGATTCCTAAACATGGATGCTCAGTTAGCTGGGGAAAAAAGATTGCTCCAGCTAAATGAGCTAGAGGAGTTCAGACTCAATGCCTTTGAAAATGCAAAAATCTATAAGGAAAAGGCAAAGAAGTGGCATGACAAGAAGTTGTCATTGGTGCACGAAATTGCAATCACACTTTTGCAACCTCGCACAACTAACCAGCAAGTGCACTGGGTCGTCCAAGTAATACCTTGCGTGAGCAAGGGTCGATCCCACGGAGATTGTCGGCTTGAAGCAAGCTATGGTTATCTTGTAAATCTTAGTCAGGATATCAAAAATTATCAGGATTGATTGTGAAAAGCAAAAGGACATGAAATGGTTACTTCTTTTGCAGTAATGGGGAATAGGTTGAGGTTTTGGAGATGCTCTGTCTTCTGAATCTCTGCTTTCCTACTGTCTCCTTCTTCAAGCACGCAAGGCTCCTTCCATGGCAAGCTGTATGTAGGGTTTCACCGTTGTCAATGGCTACCTCCCATCCTCTCAGTGAAAATGTTCCTATGCTCTGTCACAGCATGGCTAATCATCTGTCGGTTCTCGATCAGGCCGGAATAGAATCCGGTGATTCTTTTGCGTCTGTCACTAACGCCCCGCCTTCAGGAGTTTGAAGCTCGTCACATTCATTCAATCATTGAATCCTACTCAGAATACCACAGACAAGGTTTAGACCTTCCGGATTCTCTTGAATGCCGCCATCAGTTCTAGCTTATACCACGAAGATTCCGATTAAAGAATCCAAGAGATAACTACTTAATCTAAGGTAGAACGGAGGTGTTTGTCAGGCACGCGTTCATAGTTGAGAATGATGATGATTGTCACGGATCATCACATTCATCCGGGTTAAGAACAAGTATTATCTTAGAATGGAAGCAAGCATGATTGAATGAGAAACAGTAGTAATTGCATTAATCCATCAAGACACAGCATAGCTCCTCACCCCCAACCTTGGGGTTTAGAGACTCATGCCGTGGAAGTACACAAAGAAAACGTGTAAAGTGTCATGAGGTACTGATACAATGTCAAAAGATCCTATTAATAGTAAACTAGTAGCCTAGGGTATACAGAGATGAGTAAATGACTTAAAAATCCACTTCCGGGCCCACTTGGTGTGTGCTTGGGTTGAGCAATGAAGCAATTTCGTGTAGAGACCTTTTCTGGAGTTAAACGCCAGCTTTCATGCCAGTTTGGGCGTTTAACTCCAAGTTTTATGCCAGTTCCAGCGTTTAACGCTGGAATTCCTGAGGGTGACTTTGAACGCCGGTTTGGGCCATCAAATCTTGGGCAAAGTATGGACTATCATATATTTCTGGAAAGCCCAGGATGTCTACTTTCCAGTGCCGTTGAGAGCGTGCCAATTGGGCTTCTGTAGCTCAAGAAAATCCACTTCGAGTGCAGGGAGGTCAGAATCCAACAGCATCCGCAGTCCTTTTCAGTCTCTGAATCAGATTTTTGCTCAGGACCCTCAATTTCAGCCAGAAAATACCTGAAATCACAGAAAAACACACAAACTCATAGTAAAGTCCAGAAAAGTGAATTTAAGCTAAAAACTACAAAAATGTACTAAAAACTATCTAAATCATACTAAAAACACACTAAAAACAATGCCAAAAAGCGTACAAATTATCCGCTCATCAGTCATCCAGTGTCTTTGAGACAGGACAAAAAGTTCTGCTCTTCAACTCTTGGCTCAGATTGTTTCCAGGAAAACTTAAATCCTGGTGGAGGGGTCCGTATGTGATTACAGGAGTGTCACCATATGGATATGTTGAGATTCAGGATATTGATTCTGACAAAAAGTTCATTGTTAATGGACAGAGAATCAAGCATTATCTTGAAGGCAATTTTGAGCAGGAATGCTCAAAACTGAGACTTGAGTGATTCTCAGTAAAGGTCCAGCTAAAGACAGTAAAGAAGCGCTTGCTGGGAGGCAACCCAGTCATTAGCAGGTTATATGTTTTGTTTTTACAAAGGCAAGTATCAAAAATGAAGGAATTCACAGAGTTACAGAAGGATTCAGCGCAAAAAGCAGAGAAAAAGAGCTTACTGGCGAAAAAATGCCAGTAAGGGGCATTTTGGGCGTTAAACGCCAGAATGGGCACCATTCTGGGCGTTTAACGCTAGTAAAGGTGCCATTTTGGGCGTTAAACGCCAGAATGGGCACCATTCTGGGCGTTTAACGCCAGGTGTGCAGTATCCTGGGCGTTTAGCAAAATGCCCAGTGATAAAGGGAATTCTGACGTTTAACGCCAGCCAGGGCACCTGGCTGGGCGTTAAACGCCCACAATGGGCAACAAATGGGCGTTAAACGCCAGAATGGGTGCCATTCTGGGCGTTTAACGCTAGAAAGGTGGGGGGGACCAATATTTTGTTTTCAAATCAAATTTTTTTCAAACTTTTCTTTTCTTACCCATACTTTTCTACATAAATACATCTCAACCTTTCATCATTCACTTTCAAATCTTCAAAAATCATTCTTCAAATCTCTCAAATCAATCCCAAATCTTGTTCGAAAACTCACCCTTCTCTCAAATTCTCTCCATATCTTCTCAAATCCCCTTTCAATTTTTCGAAATCTCTTCTTTCCCCCCTTTATAAAAATACGTTTGGCCTCCTCATTCCCCCCACACCATTCGAATTTGCTCTTCTCCTCTCTCTCTTCTTTCCTTTCTTTTGCTTGAGGACAAGCAAACCTCTAAGTTTGGTGTGCTTTTCCGTGATCACTAAGCCAAGATTCATCAAGATCATGGCTCCTAAGGGAAAACAAACCAATTTAAGAGGAAAGAAAGAGAATAATCCAAAGAATCTTTGGAATCAAGAGAAGTTCTTAACCAAAGAACATGAAGACCATTATCACAAGATAATGGGTCTGAGGTTTGTGATCCCGGAAGTTAAATTTGATCTAAAAGAAGATGAATATCCGGGGATCCAAGAGCAAATTCAAAATAGAGGATGGGAAGTTCTAACCAATCCTGAGATAAAGGTTGGAAGGAATATGGTTCAGGAATTCTACTCAAATCTGTGGCTAACAGATAAGCAGAGAATGACTAGAACCGCTTACCATACTTACAGAACCATGGTTAGAGGGAAAGTTATGTACTTCCATCTGGACAAAATAAGAGAAATCTTCAAATTGCCTCAACTGCAAGATGATCCTGAATCCTTTAATAGGAGAATGATGAGAGCAGATAAAGGGTTGGATCAAGTTCTAGAGGACATATGCCTCCCTGGAACTAAGTGGATAACCAATTCAAAGGGTATCCCAAACCAACTCAAGAGGGGAGACCTCAAACCAATTGCAAGAGGTTGGCTAGACTTTATTGGGCGTTCCATACTGCCCACTAGCAACCGTTCTGAGGTCACTGGTGCACGAAATTGCAATCACACTTTTGCAACCTCGCACAACTAACCAGCAAGTGCACTGGGTCGTCCAAGTAATACCTTGTGTGAGCAAGGGTCGATCCCACGGAGATTGTCGGCTTGAAGCAAGCTATGGTTATCTTGTAAATCTTAGTCAGGATATCAGAAATTATCAGGATTGGTTGTGAAAAGCAAAAGAACATGAAATGATTACTTGATTTGCAGTAATGGAGAATGGGTTGAGGTTTTGGAGATGCTCCATCTTCTGAATCTCTGCTTTCCTACTGTCTTCTTCTTCAAGCACGCAAGGCTCCTTCCATGGCAAGCTGTATGCAAGGGTTTCACCGTTGTCAGTGGCTACCTCCCATCCTCTCAGTGGAAATGTTCAACGCACCCTGTCACGGCACGGCTATCCATCTGTCGGTTCTCGATCAGGCCGGAATAGAATCCAGTGATTCTTTTGCGTCTGTCACTAACGCCCCGCCTTCAGGAGTTTGAAGCTCGTCACAGTCATTCAATCCTTGAATCCTACTCAGAATACCACAGACAAGGTTTAGACCTTCCGGATTCTCTTGAATGCCGCCATCAGTTCTAGCTTATACCACGAAGATTCCGGTTAAAGAATCCAAGAGATATCTACTTAATCTAAGGTAGAACGGAGGTGGTTGTCAGGCACACGTTCATAGTTGAGAATGATGATGAGTGTCACGGATCATCACATTCATCCGGTTTAAGAACAAGTAATATCTTGGAATGGAAGCAAGCATGATTGAATGAAAAACAGTAGTAATTGCATTAATCCATCAAGACACAGCAGAGCTCCTCACCCCCAACCATGGGGTTTAGAGACTCATGCCGTAGGAAGTACACAAAGAAACGTGTAAAGTGTCATGAGGTACAGATACAATGTCAAAAGATCCTATTAATAGTAAACTAGTAGCCTACGGTATACAGAAATGAGTAAATGACGTAAAAATCCACTTCCGGGCCCACTTGGTGTGTGCTTGGGTTGAGCAATGAAGCATTTTCATGTAGAGACCTTTTCTGGAGTTAAACGCCAGCTTTTATGCCAGTTTGGGCGTTTAACTCCAAGTTTTATGCCAGTTCCAGCGTTTAACGCTGGAATTCCTGAGGGTGACTTTGAACGCCGATTTAGGCCATCAAATCTTGGGCAAAGTATGGACTATCATATATTGCTGGAAAGCCCAGGATGTCTACTTTCCAATGCCGTTGAGAGCGCGCCAATTGGGATTCTGTAGCTCCAGAAAATCCACTTCGAGTGCAGGGAGGTCAGAATCCAACAGCATCTGCAGTTCTTTTCAGTCTCTGAATCAGATTTTTGCTCAGGGCCCTCAATTTCAGCCAGAAAATACCTGAAATCACAAAAAAACACACAAACTCATAGTAAAGTCCAGAAAAGTGAATTTTAGCTAAAAACTAATAAAATTATACTAAAAACTAACTAAATCATACTAAAAACATACTAAAAACAATGCCAAAAAGCGTACAAATTATCCGCTCATCACAACACCAAACTTAAATTGTTGCTTGTCCCCAAGCAATTGAAAATCAAAATAGGATAAAAAGAAGAGAATATACTATAGACTCCAAAATATCAAGGAAACATAGCTCCAATTAGATGAGCGGGACTAGTAGCTTTTTGCCTCCGAACAGTTTTGGCATCTCACTCTATCCTTGAAGTTCAGAATGATTGGTATCTATAAGAACTTAGAACTCAGATAGTGTTATTGATTATCCTAGTTGAGTATAATGATTCTTGAACATAGCTAGTGTATGAGTCTTGGCTGTGGCCCAAAGCACTCTGTCTTCCAGTATTACCACCGGATACATACATGCCACAGACACATAATTGGGTGAACCTTTTCAGATTGTGACCCAGCTTTGCTAGAGTCCCCAATTAGAGGTGTCCAGGGTTCTTAAGCACACTCTTTTTTTGCCTTGGATCACAACTTTATTTCTTTCTTTTTCTTTTTCTCTCTCTCTTTTTTTTTTCGAAATTTTTTTTTGATTTCACTGCTTTTTCTTGCTTCAAGAATCACTTTGATGATTTTTCAGATACTCAATAACAGTCCTCTTTTTCCTTCATTCTTTCAAGAACCAACAATTTTAACATTCTCAAAACATCAAATTCAAGAGACATATGCACTGTTCAAGCATTCATTCAGAAAGCAAAAAGTATTGTCATCACATCAGACTAATTCAACTAGTTTCAATGATAAATTTCGAAATCCTGTACTTCTTGTTCTTTTGTGATTAAAGCATTTTTCATTTAAGAGAGGTGATGGATTCATAGGATATTCATATCTTTAAGGCATAAAATTTCAATTTTATTAATTATGAATTAAGAACAAGACTCAAAAATAGATATAAGATGAGACTAAAAAAAATAAAAATAGAAAACAAAACAAAAGAAAGAAAAAACGCAAAAAATAGGCTCCTACTGATAGAGGTTTTCACAGAGTTAGGACTCAACAACCTTGATTTTGAGAAGTGGATGCTCCCTCAACTTGAGAGGAGAAATTTTGGCGTTTCATCTCTTGGAGTTCACGCCCCTGCTTCTCTTGTTCCTTCAGCAATTTGCAGAGCACGCAGTTCTGATTCTGCTGTTCTTCCTTCAGTTGCTCCATAGTCTCTTGCAACTTGGTGATAGATGCTTCTAGGCTGGCCCAGTAGCCAATTTCAGGGAATTCAGGGAGGAACTCCTGCGCCCTCCTTTTGATAGAGTTGTCTTGCATTTGTCCTTCCATTGACTTCTTGGTGATTGGATGTTCAATGGGTATGAATTCATCTACTCCCATCTTCACCCCAGCCTCTTTACAGAGCAAGGAGATCAAGCTTGGGTAAGCCAATTTGGCTTCAGTGGAATTCTTATTTGCAATTGTGTAGATCTCACAAGCAATCACATGATGAACCTCCACTTCTTTTCCAAGCATAATGCAATGAATCATCACTGCTCTCTTGATGGTGACCTCAGAACGGTTGCTAGTGGGTAGTATGGAATGCCCAATAAAGTCTAGCCAACCTCTTGCAATTGGTTTGAGGTCTCCCCACTTGAGTTGGTTTGGGACACCCTTAGAATTGGTTATCCATTTAGTTCCAGGGAGGCATATGTCCTCTAAAACTTGATCCAACCCTTTATCTGCTCTCACCATCCTCCTATTAAAGGATTCAGGATCATCTTGCAGTTGAGGCAGTTTGAAAATTTCTCTTATTTTGTCCAGATGGAAGTACATAACTTTCCCTCTGACCATGGTTCTGTAGGTATGGTAAGCAGTTCCAGTCATTCTCTGCTTATCTGTTAACCACAGATTTGAGTAGAATTCCTGAACCATATTCCTTCCAACCTTTATCTCAGGATTGGTTAGATCTTCCCATCCTCTGTTTTGAATTTGCTCTTGGATCCCCGGATATTCATCTTCTTTCAGATCAAATTTAACTTCCGGGATCACTGACCTCAGACCCATTATTTTGTGATAATGGTCTTCATGTTCTTTGGTTAAGAACTTCTCTTGATTCCAAAGATTCTTTGGATTATTCTCTTTCTTTCCTCTTAAATTGGTTTGTTTTCCCTTAGGAGCCATGATCTTGATGAATCTTGGCTTAGTGATCACGAAAAAGCACACCAAACTTAGAGGTTTGCTTGTCCTCAAGCAAAAGAAAGGAAAGAAGAGAGAGAGAAGAGAAGAGCAAATTCGAATGGTGTGTAGGAATGATGGGGAAAAACGTGTATTTATAAGGTGGGGAGGAGAGATTTCGAAAAAAAAAGAAAAATTGAAAGAAGATTTGAGAAGATATGGAGAGAATTTGAGAGAGGGGTGAGTTTTTGAACAAAATTTGGGATTGATTTGAGAGATTTGAAGAATGATTTTAGATTTTTTTGAAAATTTGAAAGTGAATGATGAGAGATTGAAATGTGTTTTTGTAGAAAAATATGGATAAGAAAAGGAAAGTTTGAAAAAATTTGGTTTGAAAACAAAATTGTGGTCCCCCCACCTTTCTGGCGTTAAACGCCCAGAATGGCACCCATTATGGCGTTTAACGCCCATTTGATGCCCCTTTTGGGCGTTTAACGCCCAGCCAGGTGCCCTGGCTGGCGTTAAACGCCAGAATTCCTTTATCACTGGGCGTTTTTCTAAACGCCCAGGATGCTGCACACCTGGCGTTAAACGCCCAGAATGGTGCCCATTCTAGCGTTTAACGCCCAAAATGGTACCATTCCTGGCGTTAAACGCCCAGAATGATACCTATTCTGGCGTTTAACGCCCAAAATGCC
Source organism: Arachis hypogaea (assembly GCF_003086295.3). Lineage (NCBI taxonomy): Eukaryota > Viridiplantae > Streptophyta > Magnoliopsida > Fabales > Fabaceae > Arachis > Arachis hypogaea. Next base: position 109,660,054 of record NC_092039.1, read on the forward strand.
CCTTACTGGCGTTTTTTCGCCGGTAAGCTCTTTTTCTCTGCTTTTTGAGCTGAATCCTTCTGTAACTCTGTGAATTCCTTCATTTTTGATACTTGCCTCTGTAAGAACAAATCATATAACCTCCTAATGACTGGGTTGCCTCCCAGCAAGCGCTTCTTTACTGTCTTTAGCTAGACCTTTACTGAGAATCACTCAAGTCTCAGTTTTGAGCATTCCTGCTCAAAATTGCCTTCAAGATAATGCTTGATTCTCTGTCCATTAACAATGAACTTTTTGTCAGAATCAATATCCTGAAGCTCAACATATCCATATGGTGACACTCCTGTAATCACATACGGACCCCTCCACCGGGATTTGAGTTTTCCTAGAAACAATCGGAGCCTGGAGTTGAAGAGCAGAACTTTTTGTCCTGGCTCAAAGACTCTGGTTGACAACTTCTTGTCATGCCATTTCTTTGCCTTTTCCTTATAAATTTTTGCATTTTCAAAGGCATTGAGTCTGAACTCCTCTAGCTCATTTAGCTGGAGCAATCTTTTTTCACCAGCTAACTGAGCATCCATGTTTAGGAATCTGGTTGCCCAGTAGGCTTTATGTTCCAGTTCCACGGGCAGATGACAGGCCTTCCCATACACCATTTGGTATGGAGAGGTTCCTATAGGAGTCTTGAATGCTGTTCTGTATGCCCACAGAGCATCATCCAAGCTCTTTGCCCAATCCTTTCTTCGGGCTATCACAGTCCGTTCCAGGATTCTCTTTAGTTCTCTGTTAGAGACTTCAGCTTGCCCATTTGTCTGTGGATGATACGGAGTTGCCACTTTGTGGCTAATTCCATATCTAACCATAGCAGAGTGTAGCTGTCTATTGCAGAAATGAGTGCCTCCGTCACTGATTAGTACTCTGGGAACACCAAATCTGCTGAAGATGTGTTTTTGGAGGAATTTCAGCACAATTTTGGTATCATTAGTGGGTGTAGCAATTGCTTCTACCCACTTAGATACATAGTCCACTGCCACCAGAATGTAAGTGTTTGAGTATGATGGTGGGAATGGCCCCATGAAGTCAATTCCCCATACATCAAACAATTCTATCTCTAATATCCCTTGTTGAGGCATGGCATATCCGTGAGGCAAGTTACCAGCTCTTTGGCAACTATCACAATTACACACAAACTCTCGGGAATCTTTATAGAGAGTAGGCCAGTAGAAGCCACATTGGAGGACTTTAGTGGCTGTTCGCTCACTTCCAAAATGTCCTCCAAACTGTGATCCATGGCAATGCCATAGGATCCTTTGTGCTTCTTCTCTGGGTACACATCTGCGGATCACTCCGTCAGCACATCTCTTAAAGAGATATGGTTCATCCCAGAGGTAGTACTTGGCATCTGAAATTAATTTCTTTCTTTGTACGCTGCTGTACTCCTGGGGTATGAACCTCACAGCTTTATAATTTGCAATATCTGCAAACCATGAAGCTTCCTGAATGGCAAAGAGTTGCTCATCTGGGAAAGTCTCAGAGATCTCAGTAGAAGGGAGGGACGCCCCAGCTACTGGTTCTATTCGGGACAGATGATCAACTACTTGGTTCTCTGTCCCTTTTCTGTCTCTTATTTCTATATCAAACTCTTGCAGAAGCAACACCCATCTTATAAGCCTGGGTTTTGAATCCTACTTTGTGAGTAAGTATTTAAGAGCAGCATGGTCAGTATACACAACCACTTTGGACCCCACTAGATAGGATCTAAACTTGTCAATGGCATAGACCACTGCAAGTAACTCTTTTTCTGTGGTTGTATAATTCTTCTGTGCGTCATTTAGAACACGGCTGGCATAATAAATGACGTGCAGAAGCTTGTTATGCCTCTGTCCCAACACTGCACCAATGGCATGGTCACTGGCATCACACATTAGTTCAAATGACAATGTCCAATTTGGTGCAGAGATGACTGGTGCTGTGACCAGCTTAGCTTTCAGGGTCTCAAATGCCTGCAGACACTGTGTGTCAAACACAAATGGTGTGTCAGCAGCTAACAGGTTACTCAAAGGTTTAGCAATTTTCGAAAAATCCTTTATAAACCTTCTGTAGAATCCTGCATGCCCTAGAAAGCTTCTGATTGCCTTAACATTGGCAGGTGGTGGTAATTTTTCAATTACCTCTACCTTTGCCTTATCCACCTCTATTCCCCTGCTTGAAATTTTGTGTCCAAGGACAATTCCTTCAGTCACCATAAAATGACATTTCTCCCAGTTTAAAACCAGGTTAGTCTCTTGGCACCTTTTCAAGACAAGTGCTAGGTGATTAAGACAGGAGCTGAATGAGTCTCCATATACTGAAAAGTCATCCATGAAGACTTCCAGAAATTTCTCTACCATATCTGAGAAGATAGAGAGCATGCACCTCTGAATGGTTGCAGGCGCATTGCACAGACCAAAAGGCATCCTCCTATAGGCAAACACGCCAGAAGGGCAAGTGAATGCTGTTTTCTCTTGGTCCTGAGGATCTACTGCAATTTGGTTGTAGCCTGAATAGCCATCCAAAAAGCAGTAATAGTCATGACCAGCTAGTCTTTCTAGCATTTGGTCTATGAATGGTAAAGGAAAATGATCCTTTCTGGTGGCTGTATTGAGCCTTCTATAGTCAATACACATACGCCACCCTGTGACTGTTCTTGTAGGAACCATTTCATTTTTTCATTATGAACCACTGTCATGCCTCCCTTTTTGGGGACAACTTGGACAGGGCTCACCCAGGGGCTATCAGAAATAGGATAAATAATCCCAGCCTCTAATAATTTAGTTACCTCTTTCTGCACCACCTCCTTCATGGCTGGATTTAACCTCCTTTGTGGTTGGACCACTGGTTTGGCATTATCCTCCAACAGGATCTTGTGCATGCATCTAGCTGGGCTAATGCCCTTAAGGTCACTTATGGACCACCCAAGAGCTGTCTTGTGTGTCCTTAGCACTTGAATCAGTGCTTCCTCTTCCTGTGGATTTAAAGCAGAGCTTATAATCACTGGAAAAGTGTCACCCTCTCCCAGAAATGCATACTTCAGGGATAGTGGTAGTGGTTTGAGTTCAGGTTTGGGAGGCTTATCCTCCTCCTGAGGAATTTTCGAAAATTCCTTTGTTTCCACTGATTCTTCTTGATTAGGTTGAGCATCCTTGAAGATGTCCTCAAGCTCTGATTCTAAGCTTTCAGTCATATTGATCTCTTCTACCAGAGAGTCAATAATGTCAGCGCCCATGCAGTCATTTGGTGTGTCTGGATGTTGCATAGCTTTTACAGCATTCAACTTGAACTCATCCTCATTGACTCTCAAGGTTACTTCCCCTTTTTGTACATCAATGAGAGTTCGTCCAGTTGCTAGGAAAGGTCTTCCTAGAATGAGAGTTGCACTCTTGTGCTCCTCCATTTCCAGCACCACAAAGTCAGTTGGAAAGGCGAATGGCCCAACCTTGACAATCATATCCTCTATTATGCCTGATGGATATTTAATGGAGCCATCAGCAAGTTGGAGGCATATCCGGGTTGGTTTGACTTCTCCAGTCAACCCAAGCTTTCTGATAGTGGATGCAGGTATTAGATTGATGCTTGCTCCAAGATCACATAGGGCTGTCTTGGTGCAAGCACCTTCTAATGTGCATGGTATCATAAAGCTTCCTGGATCTTGAAGCTTTTCTGGTAAGCTCTTTAATATGACTGCACTGCATTCTTCAGTGAGAAAAACTTTTTCAGTTTCTCTCCAATCCTTCTTATGACTTAAGATCTCTTTCATGAACTTAGCATAAGAAGGTATTTGCTCAAGTGCCTCTGCAAACGGAATCTTTATTTCAAGAGTCCTTAGATAGTCTGCAAAGCGGGCAAATTGCTTATCCTGCTCCGCTTGGCGGAGTTTCTGAGGATAAGGCATCTTGGCTTTATAGTCTTCAACCTTAGATGCTACAGGTTTATTCCTTACAGAAGTGGTTGAAGAAGCCTTGTTAGAAGGATTACTGTCAGCACTCTCAGGTGTCTGATCTTCTCTTGGCGTCTGAACACCAGGATTGGGTGGAAAATGGGCGTTTAACGCCAACTTTTCCCCCTTTTCTGGCGTTTGAACGCCAGAACTGGGCAAGGAATGGGCGTTTAACGCCAGCTTTCCTTCCCTTTCTGGCGTTTGAACGCCAATAACGTTCCTCTCTGGGCTCTTACTGTCCTCAGAGGGATTTTGAACAGTGGCTTGGTTATCCTCTGTCAATTGTTCCTTGTTTGGCTTTCTGCTCTTTTGAGCAGTGGTATTCAGTGTCTTCCCACTCCTCAATTGAACTGCTTGACATTCCTCTGTTATCTATTTAGATATTTGCTGTTTTGTTTGATTCAACTGTAGTTCTATGCTCTTGTTAGCAACTTTAGTTTCATGGAGCATCTCTTTAAAGTCTGCTAACTGTTCTGTCATCAGGAGCAATTGTTGATTAAGCTTAATTATCTGTTCTTGAGGACTAGGGTCAGTGACTACTGCCATGACTTCCTCTTTTGGAGAGAACTCATTGCTAGAGTACAAATATTGGTTTCTAGCAACAGTGTCTATGAGCTCTTGAGCTTCTTCAATTGTCTTCCTCATGTGTATAGATCCACCAGCTGAGTGGTCTAAAGACATCTGAGCTTTTTCTGTAAGCCCATAGTAGAAGATGTCTAACTGTACCCACTCTGAAAACATTTCAGAGGGGCATTTCCTTAGCATACCTCTATACCTCTCCCAGGCATTATAAAGGGATTCATTATCCTCTTGTTTAAAGCCTTGGATGTCCAGCCTTAGCTGTGTCATCCTCTTTGGAGGGTAAAAATGATTCAGGAATTTGTCTGACAACTGTTTCCATGTCTTTATGCTTGCTGTAGGTTGGTTATTCAACCACCTTTTAGCTTGATCTTTTACAGCAAATGGAAACAGTAATAGTCTGTAGACATCCTGATCCACCTCTTTATCATGTACTGTGTCAGCAATTTGTAAAAACTGTGCCAGAAGCTCAGTAGGTTCTTCATGTGGAAGACCGGAATACTGGCAATTTTGCTGCACTATGATAATGAGTTGAGGATTTAGCTCAAAGCTGCTTGCTTTGATGGGAGGTGTACAGATGCTACTCCCATATGCAGCTGTAATGGGGTTAGCATATGACCCCAGAGTCCTTTTGGACTGATCAATCCCACTTAGGTCCATAATGGATTGCAAATAGATAAGTTTTGTTTTGTTTTTTTGTTTTTTGTTTTTTTTGAATTAATCGAAAAAAAAATAAAATAAAACAAAAAAAAATTAAGATAAAAATTCGAAAATCAAAAAGAAAATAAGATCAAGCAAATTGAGAACTGAATCAATTAGTGAATTAAAAGATTTTGAAAATAGCAATTAAAAAGATATGATTTAAAAATTTTTATGAAAAAGATTTGATTTTTGAAAAGAGGAAAGAGAAAAACAACAAAAAGACACCAAACTTAAAATTTTTAGAAAATCAAACACTAATTTTCGAAAATTTGAAGGAAAAACACAAAGGGGACACCAAACTTAGAATTTTTACGGATCAAAAAGGGACTAAAGACATGCAAATTCGAAAATTAAAAGAAAAAAGAAAAGCATGCAATTGACACCAAACTTAAAATATGAAACTAGACTCAACTAAAAGACTCTAAACCAACAAAAATAAAACAGTCCTAATCTAAGCAACAAGATAAGCCGTCAGTTGTCCAAACTCAACAATCCCCGACAACGGCGCCAAAAACTTGGTGCACGAAATTGCAATCACACTTTTGTAACCTCGCACAACTAACCAGCAAGTGCACTGGGTCGTCCAAGTAATACCTTGCGTGAGCAAGGGTCGATCCCACGGAGATTGTCGGCTTGAAGCAAGCTATGGTTATCTTGTAAATCTTAGTCAGGATATCAGAAATTATCAGGATTGGTTGTGAAAAGCAAAAGAACATGAAATGATTACTTGATTTGCAGTAATGGAGAATGGGTTGAGGTTTTGGAGATGCTCCATCTTCTGAATCTCTGCTTTCCTACTGTCTTCTTCTTCAAGCACGCAAGGCTCCTTCCATTGCAAGCTGTATGCAAGGGTTTCACCGTTGTCAGTGGCTACCTCCCATCCTCTCAGTGGAAATGTTCAACGCACCCTGTCACGGCACGGCTATCCATCTGTCGGTTCTCGATCAGGCCGGAATAGAATCCAGTGATTCTTTTGCGTCTGTCACTAACGCCCCGCCTTCAGGAGTTTGAAGCTCGTCACAGTCATTCAATCCTTGAATCCTACTCAGAATACCACAAACAAGGTTTAGACCTTCCGGATTCTCTTGAATGCCGCCATCAGTTCTAGCTTATACCACGAAGATTCCGGTTAAAGAATCCAAGAGATATCTACTTAATCTAAGGTAGAACGGAGGTGGTTGTCAGGCACACGTTCATAGTTGAGAATGATGATGAGTGTCACGGATCATCACATTCATCCGGTTTAAGAACAAGTAATATCTTGGAATGGAAGCAAGCATGATTGAATGAAAAACAGTAGTAATTGCATTAATCCATCAAGACACAGCAGAGCTCCTCACCCCCAACCATGGGGTTTAGAGACTCATGCCGTAGGAAGTACACAAAGAAACGTGTAAAGTGTCATGAGGTACAGATACAATGTCAAAAGATCCTATTAATAGTAAACTAGTAGCCTAGGGTATACAGAAATGAGTAAATGACGTAAAAATCCACTTCCGGGTCCACTTGGTGTGTGCTTGGGTTGAGCAATGAAGCATTTTCGTGTAGAGACCTTTTCTGGAGTTAAACGCCAGCTTTTATGCAAGTTTGGGCGTTTAACTCCAAGTTTTATGCCAGTTCCAGCGTTTAACGCTGGAATTCCTGAGGGTGACTTTGAACGCCAGTTTGGGCCATCAAATCTTGAGCAAAGTATGGACTATCATATATTGCTGGAAAGCCCAGGATGTCTACTTTCCAATGCTGTTGAGAGCGCGCCAATTGGGCTTCTGTAGCTCCAGAAAATCCACTTCGATTGCAGGGAGGTCAGAATCCAACAGCATCTGCAGTCCTTTTCAGTCTCTGAATCAGATTTTTGCTCAGGGCCCTCAATTTCAGCCAGAAAATACCTGAAATCACAAAAAAACACACAAACTCATAGTAAAGTCCAGAAAAGTGAATTTTAGCTAAAAACTAATAAAAATATACTAAAAACTAACTAAATCATACTAAAAACATACTAAAAACAATGCCAAAAAGCGTACAAATTATCCGCTCATCAGTCACCATCAAGAGAGCAGTGATGATTCATTGCATTATGCTTGGAAAAGAAGTGGAGGTTCATCATGTGATTGCTTGTGAGATCTACACAATTGCAAATAAGAATTCCACTGAAGCCAAATTGGCTTACCCAAGCTTGATCTCCTTGCTCTGTAAAGAGGCTGGGGTGAAGATGGGAGTAGATGAATTCATACACATTGAACATCCAATCACCAAGAAGTCAATGGAAGGACAAATGCAAGACAACTCTATCAAAAGGAGGGCGCAGGAGTTCCTCCCTGAATTCCCTGAAATTGGCTATTGGGCCAGCCTAGAAGCATCTATCACCAAGTTGCAAGAGACTATGGAGCAACTTAAGTAAGAACAGCAGAATCAGAACTGCATGCTTTGCAAATTGCTGAAGGAACAAGAGAAGCAGGGGCGTGAACTCCAAGAGCTGAAACGCCAGAAATTCTCCTCTCAATTTGAGGGAGCATCCACTTCTCAAAATCAAGGTTGTTGAGTCCTAACTCTGTGAAAACCTCTATTATTAGGAGCCTAGTTTAAATTTTTTGTTGATTTTTTTTAGTCTCATTTTATATCTATCTTTGAGTCTTGTTCTTAATTCATAACTAATAAAATTTAAAATTCATGTCTTTAGGCTATGAATGTCCTATGAATCCATCACCTCTCTTAAATGAAAAATGCTTTAATCACAAAAGAACAAGAAGTACAGGATTTCGAAATTTATCCTTGAAACTAGTTGAATTAGTTTGATGTGGTGACAATAATTTTTGTTTTCTGAATGAATGCTTAAACAGTGCATATGTCTCTTGAATTTGTTGTTTTGAGAATGTTAAAAATTGTTGGCTCTTGAAAGAATGAGAAAAAAGAGAACTGTTATTGAGGATCTTAAAAAAAAATCATCAGATTGATTCTTGAAGCAAGAAAAAGCAGTGGATACAAAAAAAAAATTTCGAAAAAAAAAGAAAAAAAAGAGAAGAAAAAAAAAAGAAAAAGAAAGAAATAAAGTTGTGATCCAAGGCAAAAAGAGTGTGCTTAAGAACCCTGGACACCTCTAATTGGGGACTCTAGCAAAGCTGGGTCACAATCTGAAAAGGTTCACCTAATTATGTGTCTGTGGCATGTATGTATCCGGTGGTAATACTGGAAGACAGAGTGCTTTGGGCCACAGCCAAGACTCATACACTAGCTATGTTCAAGAATCATTATACTTAACTAGGAGAATCAATAACACTATCTGAGTTCTGAGTTCTTATAGATGCCAATCATTCTGAACTTCAAAGGATAGAGTGAGATGCCAAAACTGTTCGGAAGCAAAAAGCTACTAGTCCCGCTCATCTAATTGGAGCTAAGTTTCCTTGATATTTTGGAGTCTATAGTATATTCTCTTCTTTTTATCCTATTTTGATTTTCAGTTGCTTGGGGACAAGCAATAATTTAAGTTTGGTGTTGTGATGAGCGGATAATTTATACGCTTTTTGGCATTGTTTTTAGTATGTTTTTAGTATGATCTAGTTAGTTTTTAGTATATTTTTATTAGTTTTTAGTTAAAATTCACTTTTCTGGACTTTACTATGAGTTTGTGTGTTTTTCTGTGATTTCAGGTATTTTCTGGCTGAAATTGAGGGTCCTGAGCAAAAATCTAATTCAGAGGCTAAAAAGGATTGCAGATGCTGTTGGATTCTGACCTCTCTGCACTCGAAGTGGATTTTCGCGCTCTCAATGGCGTTGGAAAGTAGACATCCTGGGCTTTCCAGCAATATATAATAGTCCATACTTTGCCCAAGATTTGATGGCCCAAACCGGCGTTGCAAATCAGCCTCAGAATTTCCAGCGTTTAACGCTGGAACTGGCATGGAAATTGGAGTTAAACGCCCAAACTGGCATGAAAGCTGGCGTTTAACTCCAGAAAAGGTCTCTACACATGAAAGCTTCAATGCTCCGCCCAAGCACACACCAAGTGGACCCAGAAGTGGATTTTTACGTCATTTACTCATTTCTGTATACCCTAGGTTACTAGCTTACTATTAATAGGATCTTTTGACATTGTTTCTGTACCTCATGACACTTTACACATTTCTTTGTGTATCTTCCATGGCATGAGTCTCTAAACCCCATGGTTGGGGGTGAGGAGCTCTGCTGTGTCTTGATGGATTAATGCAATTACTACTGTTTTTCATTCAATCATGCTTGCTTCCATTCTAAGATATTAATTGTTCTTAAACCGGATGAATGTGATGATCCGTGACACTCATCATCATTCTCAACTATGAACGTGTGCCTGACAACCACCTCCGTTCTACCTTAGATTAAGTAGATATCTCTTGGATTCTTTAACCGAAATCTTCGTGGTATAAGCTAGAACTGATGGCGGCATTCAAGAGAATCCGGAAGGTCTAAACCTTGTCTGTGGTATTCTGAGTAGGATTCAATGATTGAATGACTGTGATGAGCTTCAAACTCCTGAAGGCGGGGCGTTAGTGACAGACGCAAAAGAATCACTAGATTCTATTCCGGCCTGATTGAGAACCGACAGATGGATAGCCGTGCCGTGACAGGGTGCGTTGAACATTTCCACTGAGAGGATGGGAGGTAGCCACTGACAACGGTGAAACCCTTGCATACAGCTTGCCATGGAAGGAGCCTTGCGTGCTTGAAGAAGAAGACAGTAGGAAAGCAGAGATTCAGAAGATGGAGCATCTCCAAAACCTCAACCTATTCTCCATTACTACAAAACAAGTACTTATTTCATGTTCTTTTGTTTTTCACAATCAATCCTGATAATTTCTGATATCCTGACTAAGAGTTACAAGATAACCATAGCTTGCTTCAAGCCGACAATCTCCGTGGGATCGACCCTTGCTCACGCAAGGTATTACTTGGACGACCCAGTGCACTTGCTGGTTAGTTGTGCGGGATTGCAAAGTGTGATTGCAATTTCGTGCACCAGTGTCACGGATCATCACATTCATCAAGTTGAAGAACAAGTGATATCTTAGAACAAGAACAAGCGGAATTGAATAGAAGAACAATAGTAATTGCATTAATACTCGAGGTACAGCAGAGCTCCACACCTTAATCTATGGTGTGTAGAAACTCCACCGTTGAAAATACATAAGAACAAGGTCTAGGCATGGCCGAATGGCCAGCCTCCCAATGATCTAAGATAGCATAAGAACAAGGATAGCTACCCAGATGTCTCAATACAATAGTAAAAGGTCCTACTTATAGAGAACTAGTAGCCTAAGGTTTACAGAGATGAGTAAATGACATAAAAATCCACTTCCGGGCCCACTTGGTGTGTGCTTGGGCTGAGCAATGAAGCATTTTCGTGTAGAGACTCTTCTTGGAGTTAAACGCCAGCTTTGGTGCCAGTTTGGGCGTTTAACTCCCATTCTTGTGCCAGTTCCGGCGTTTAACGCTGGAAATCTTGAGGGTGACTTTGAACGCCGGTTTGGGCCATCAAATTTTGGGCAAAGTATGGACTATCATATATTGCTGGAAAGCCCAGGATGTCTACTTTTCAACGCCGTTGAGAGCGCGCCAATTGGGCTTCTGTAGCTCCAGAAAATCCACTTCGAGTGCAGGGAGGTCAGAATCCAACAGCATATGCAGTCCTTTTTAGTCTCTGAATCAGATTTTTGCTCAGGTCCCTCAATTTCAGCCAGAAAATACCTGAAATCACAGAAAAACACACAAACTCATAGTAAAGTCCAGAAAAGTGAATTTTAACTAAAAACTAATAAAAACATACTAAAAACTAGCTAGATCATACCAAAAACATACTAAAAACAATGCCAAAAAGCGTACAAATTATCCGCTCATCAGAACTCAAATCTCCCAAAGAGGTGTTGAGTTGCTCCCAATAATTGTGTGGAGGAAAATGCATCCCTTGAGGCATCTCAGGGATTTCTTGATGAGGTACTTCCTCATGCTCTTGTTGAGGTCCATGAATGAGCTCTCTTGTTTGCTCCATCCTCTTTTTAGTGATGGGCTTGTCCTCTTCAATGAGGATGTCTCCCTCTATGACAATCCCAGCCAAATTACATAGGTGACAAATGAGATGAGAAAAGGTAACCTTGCCATACTGGAGGACTTGTCAGCCACCTTATAGAGTTCTAGATGTATGATCTCATGAACTTCCACTTCCTCTCCAATCATGATACTATGGATCATGATGGCCCGATCCACAGTTACTTCGGATCGGTTTCTAGTAGGAATGATAGAGCGTTGGATGAACTCTAATCATCCTCTAGCCACAAGCTTAAGGTTCGGTCTTCTCAATTGAACCGGCTTGCCTCTTGAGTCTCTTTTCCATTGAGCTCCTTCCACACATATGTCCATGAGGACTTGGTCCAACCTTTGATCAAAGTTGACCCTTCTAGTGTAGGGGTGTGCATTTTCTTGCATCGTTGGCAAGTTGAACGCCAACCTCACATTTTCCGGACTAAAATCTAAGTATTTTCCCCGAACCACTGTAAGCCAATTCTTTGGGTTCGGGTTCATACTTTGATCATGGTTCCTAGTGATTCATGCATTTGCATAGAACTCTTGAACTATTAAGATTCTAACTTGTTGAATGGGATTGGAGAGAACTTCCCACACCCTTCTTCTAATCTCATGTCGGATCTCCGGATATTCGCCATTTTTGAGCTTAAAAGGGACCTCAGGAATCACCTTCTTCTTGACCACAACTTCATAGAAGTGGTCTTGATGGACCTTTGAGATGAATCTTTCCATCTCCCATGACTCAGAGGTGGAAGCAATTGCCTTTCCTTTCCTCTTTCTAGAGGTTTCTCTGGCCTTAGGTGCCATAAATGGTTATGGAAAAATAGAAAGCAATGCTTTTACCACACCAAACTTAAAAGTTTTGCTCGTCCTCGAGCAAATAGAAGAAAGAAAGAAGTAGAAGAAGAAGAAAATGAAGGAGATAGAGGGTGGTATATGGTTCGGCCAAGGGGGGAAGAAGGTTTTTGAGATATGTGAAAATGAAGAAGTAAAGGGTGGTATTTATAGGGAAATGAGAGAGGGTAGGCCGAATGGAATTGGGTGGGTTTTGGAAGGGAAATGGTTTTGAATTTGGAGGTAGGTGGGGTTTTTGAGGAAGAGATATGGAGGTGATTGGTAAAGGGTATTTGGGAAGAGATATGGAGGTGATTGGTGAAGGGTATTTGGGAAAGAGTGTTGTGAAAAGATATGAAGAGGAGAGAGAGTGAGTTGAGGTAGGTGGGGATCCTGTGGGGTCCACAGATCCTGAGGGGTCAAGAATTTCTCAGCCCTACTCCAATTAGGCGTATAAAAGGCCTTAGAGTGCAATCCTGGCGTTTAATGCCAGACTGCTTCCTGTTTCTGGCGTTAAACGCCAGCTTTTATACCATTTCTGGCGTTTAACGCCAAGCTATTGCTTGTTTCTGGCGTTTAACGCTAGCTTGATGCTTCTTTCTGGCGTTAAATGCCAGTCTGTTGCTTCTTTCTGGCGTTTAAACGCCAGTACTCTTATCCTCCAGGGTGTGCTATTTTCAATGCTGTTTTTTATTTTGCTTTAATTTTTGCAATTGTTTTTGTGACTCCGCATGATTATCAACCTAAAAGAAAACACAAAATAACATAGATATATAAAATTAAAATAAAATTGGGTTGCCTCCCAATAAGCGCTTCTTTAATGTCAATAGCTTGACAGTGAGCTCTCATGGAGCCTCACAGATAATCAGAGCATGGTTGAGGTCTTTCAATAGCAAACTTAGAGTTTGACTGTGGCTTCTCAACACCAAACTTAGAGTTTGGTTGTGGTCTCCCAACACCAAACTTAGAGTTTGAATGTGGGGGCTTAGTTTGACTTTGTATTGAGAGAAGCTTTTCATGCTTACTCTCCATTTGTACAGGAGGAGAACCTTGAGTCTTAACTACAAGGTAGTCTTCATTCAACTGAAGAATCAACTCTCCTCTGTCAACATCAATTACAGCTTTTGCTGTGGCTAGAAAGGGTCTTCCAAGGATGATGGATTCATCCTCATCCTTCCTAGTGTCTAGGATTATGAAATCAGCAGGGATGTAAAGGCCTTCAACCTTCACTAGCACGTCCTCTACTAGTCCATAAGCCTGTTTCATTGATTTGTCTGCCATCTCTAATGAGATTCTTGCAGCTTGTACCTCCAAGATCCCCAGTTTCTCCATTACAGAGAGTGGCATTAAGTTTATCCCTAACCCCAGGTCACACAAAGCTTTCTCAAAGTTCATGGTACCTATGGTACAAGGTATTAAGAATTTGCTAGGATCCTGTTTCTTTTGAAGTAAAGTTTGCTGAACCCAGGTATTCATCTCATTAATGAGCAATGGAGGTTTATCCTCCCAAGTCTCATTACCGAATAGCTTAGCATTCAGCTTTGATTGCTCCTAAATACTGAGCAATTTGCCTTTCAGCAATTTCTTTGTCCCCTTCAGAAGATGAATAGTCATAAGAGCTCATGAATGGTAAAAGGAAGTCCAATGGAATCTCTATTGTCTCTATATGAGCCTCAGATTCCTTTGGTTCCTCATTAGGGTACTCCTTAGTGGCTAGTGGATGTTCCCTGAGGTCTTACTTACTGGGAATCACTGCCTTTTCACTCTCTCTAGGTTCGGCCATATTGGCTACGTTTATGGCCTTGCACTCTCTCTTGGGATTCTCTTCTGTATTGCTTTGGAGAGTACTAGGAGGAGTTTTAGTAACCCTTTTACTCAGCTGACCCACTTGTGCCTCCAAGTTTCTAATGGAGGACCTTGTTTCATTCATGAAACTGAGAGTGGTCTTAGATAGATCAAAGACTATGTTTGCTAAGCTAGAGGGGTTCTGCTCAGAATTCTCTGACTGTTGCTGAGAGGATGATGGAAAAGGTTTGCTATTGCTAAACCTGTTTCTTCCACCATTATTATTATTGAAGCCTTGTTAAGGCTTCTGTTGATCCTTCCATGAAAAATTTGGATGATTTCTCCATGAAGAATTATAGGTGTTTCCAAAGGCTTCACCCATGTAATTCACCTATGTCATTGCAGGGTTCTCAAGATCATAAGCTTCTTCTTCAGAAGATGCTTCTTTAGTATTGTTGGATGCATCTTGCAATCCATTCAGACTATGTGAAATCATATTGGCTTGCTGGGTCAATATTTTTTTCTGAGCCAATATGGCATTCAGAGCATCAATTTCAAGAACTCCCCTCTTCTGAGGCGTCCCATTATTCACAGGATTCCTCTCAGAAGTGTACATGAACTGGTTATTTGCAACCATTTCAATGAGTTCCTGAGCTTCTGCAGGCGTTTTCTTTAGGTGAATGGATCCACCTGCAGAGTGGTCCAGTGACATTTTAGATAATTCAGACAGACCATCATAGAATATATCCAAGATGGTCCATTCTGAAAGCATGTCAGAAGAACACTTTTTGGTCAATTGCTTGTTTCTTTTCCAAGCTTCATAGAGGGACTCACCTTCCTTCTGCCTGAAGGTTTGAACATCCACTCTAAGCTTGTCCAGCTTTTGAAGAGGAAAGAACTTGGCTAAGAAAGCCGTGACTAGCTTATCCCAAGAGTTTAGGCTATCTCTAGGTTGTGAGTCCAACCATGTTCTAGCTCTGTTTCTTATAGCAAAAGGGAAAAGCATAAGCTTGTAGACCTCAGGATCAACCCCATTGGTCTTAACAGTATCACAGATCTGCAAGAACTCAGTTAAAAACTGATAAAGATCTTTTGATGGAAGTCCATGAAACTTGCAATTTTGTTGCAACATAGAAACTAATTGAGGCTTTAGCTCAAAATTGTTTGCTCCAATGGCAGGGATTGATATGCTTCTTTCATAGAAGTTGGAAGTTGGTGCAGTAAAGTCACCAAGCACCTTCCTTGCATTGTTATTAGGTTCGGCCATATTTGTTTTTTTTCTTCCTTTTCGAAAATTTCTGTCAGGTCCTCTTCAGAGTTTTGTGCTTTAGCTGCTCTTAGCTTCCTTTTCAGAGTCCTTTCAGGTTCAGGATCAATTTCAACAAGTATGCCTTTATCCTTGTTCCTGCTCATATGAAAGAGAAAAAAACAAAGGAAATATGGAATCCTCTATGTCACAGTATAGAGATTCCTTGAGGTGTCAGAGGAAAAGGAGAATAGAAGGATGAGGTAGGTAAGGAAAAATTTGAACATATAAAGAAGGAGAGAGTCCGAATTGACAATGGAGGAGGAATGCTAGTGTTTAAATAGAAAGAGATGAGAGAGAGGGAAAATTTTCGAAATTTTTTTTTGAAAGAAATAAAATAAAATAAAATTAGAATTTAAAATAATTAGTTAATTGAAAATAATTTTGAAAAAGGGGTTAGTGGTTTTCGAAAATTAGAGATGTAATACCCGGTCTAACCGAAATTAATTAAATAGTGAGTTAAGTAGTAGCGAATATGGTTAGAATATTTGGCAATTGGAATTTGATGATTTAAATATGATATTTAGATTCAGTGAAGTTTTCCGAGTCGGAAGACATAGTTTTCTGCGTAAAAGCGCGCAGTGGAATTTTGACCGACAGTACCGGCTGAGACTTGTCTGGTACTGCAGCTGAGAAAATTGATTATGAGTAAATAAGATTAAGAAATGAGGAATTATGATTAGGGGAGGTAGAAATATTTAAAGTGCGATTTGGAGCGCTAATCTTAAAGGTTTTGGCCCAAAATTGGGCCAACGGACAAAAATACGTGAACCGGGCCTAAGTGGGCCCAAGACCCAACTTATATAAACATTAGTTATGAGCATTTCAGCTCATTTTACCCTAAAAAGAAGGGTTGGGGCGCTGAATTAAGAAGAGAGAAGAGAAGAGAGAAAACCTAACTCTCTTTGATTTTCAAACCACCATAACTTGAGCTACGGAGCTCCGATTGACGAGTCGTTTGCGGCCACGCGTCGCTCTTCTCATCCTCTACAATTCTATCTAAGTTTTGTGGTGAGTATTCCATTCATCTCTGCCCAGTTTTCGAAATTCCCCACTGTTACACGTTTTTGGGAAGTTAGTGTTGAAATCTTGTGATTTTGGGTGTTTAGGGATACTCCAACATGGATTCTAAGTGGGTTCTATCCCTACTTCATATGGGCTGAGGTAAGAAGTGCTCAAACCCTTGTAATTTGTCATTTTTATGAGCCCTAGGTTGATGTATGTATGTGATATTGGTTATGTTAGTGCCTTTGATGATCTTGGTGCACAATTGGGAGATTGGTGTTGCTTGAGGAACTTTAGTGAGGCTTGGGACTAAGGTTGGTGGAGGCTTCTAAAGAAGAGGCTCAATTGGTTTGGCTACAAGAGGTACGGTTTAAGTTTCATTTAAGTACCGTGTGGTGTGATGAGAATTCCTAGGCTAGATGCCCCTAGGATTAAGTTTGGATTGTGTAAATGGTTGGTGCTAATATACATAGTTGGTATGTAATGTGAAATTAATGATTGGATTGAGAATTGTGTGGCCTTGTATGTTTGGTGTATTAAAAATTTGATGTATTGGGTAATGAGTATTGATTTGTGGTTTATGCATTTAAATTGTGAAATTGGGCCAGAGGCCGTAAATTTTGGGCCGGAGGCCGGTAAGAGGTAAGGAAGGTAAGTTGAGGTGTGCATTGTATGATGACACAAGTGATTGGATGGATTTTAGATAATGAATATATGAATGATTGGGTTGGTTATTGAATAATGAGGTTTGAGGAGATGAAGTGTGGAAATTGGTAATTCTGGGTGAAATTGTATAGATGAGGTATGTTTGGTTTTGGTTGAGGTATATTATGTGATCGTATATGTGATCATGATTATTGATGCCTTGATGGTATGATGATGCATAAGAGATATGTATGTTGTGGTATATGCTTGAGAAATGATTAAGGTTGATTTGTGGGTGAAACTATGTGACAGTGAGTATAATATTGATTATGTGTAATGATGATTGATTGGAAATAGTATTGTTGGAAATTGGGATGAGGAAAGATGTATGACATGTTAACGTGTTTGTAAATTAGCCATTTGTTTGAGATGGGTAAAAATGGTTATATGGCGGTTTTGTGCATCGTGGTAAAGTGTTAATGTATGAGTTGAGGAGGCTTGATGTTGATTTTGGTATATTTTGATTGATTTCGAAAAGGGTTGAAACTAGCATGTTTTGGTTGATTTTAAAAAGGGTTGAAAATGGCTTGTTTTGAAAAGGGCACCTTGTGGTTTTGTATGAAAAACATGGTTTTTGGGCATACTTTGACGGGACATAACTTGGACTACGGATCTCTGTTTTGTACCAAATCTGTTTAGAAATGAAATTGGATCCGGGATGTCCCTGCCGTTCGAAGAACGGGTGAAAAATGATTTAAAATGAGGAAGTTATGTTCGTCGGAAGATTGGGGGTTGAATCTGTGAATTCTGCAGCTCTTAACTTAGAAAATTTTTAGCAGAATGACCCTCCACGCGTAGGCGCACTTGGCGCGTACGCGTCGTTCTTCAAAAAGGCACCATCCACGCGCGCGCGTGGTGTGCGCGTGCGCGTCGATGCGCTGCACCCAATGCCCAGCCATTTTCCCGAGAGTTGTGCCAGTTTTGTGCCTGGGGTGCAAATGCACCCACGCGTACGCGTGGCTGACGCTTAAGCGTCGTCTGGCTGTGTTTCAATCCGCGCGTCTGTGTGTATGACGCATACGCGTCGATGTGCTTTGTGGCCATCCACACGTGCGCGTGGCCCTGTTTTCATCCCAAAGTTGATTTTTGAGTTTTAAAAGCTAAATCTCATACTTCTAAGCCTCTGATCTCACCCCTCATGTATTAGATCATTATGATATGCCTAGCAATGAGAAAGGAGCTAGGGGATGTGGTAACTTGCGAGTGAAGCAAGGGGAAAAGTTATGATCAATGGTGATCAACGATGATTATATGAGATATGGAGGATGACGGTAGAAGTACCGTGTATGCCATGAGCCGAAGGGCTATATTTATTGATAAATGGCTGGTTCTGGATTGAACCATGAGCCGGATGGCTGAGTTATTGCCGGGTCACGGCAAAGCCATTATTGATTATGGCTGAGTATAAATGCATATATGATTAATGAATGAATGTGTTAAATGGATAATAATGGAAATGTTGAAATGTGATGTGTAACCCCGAGTAGTAGGCAGTGGCGTTGTCCACTTGCTCCGGGTACGAGATGGAAAAGGATGTTTATGATAAATGAGTTAATTATGGAGTTTTGAATGAATGTAACTCTGATACCTGGGTAGTAGTAAGGGTTGGGGTTCGTCCCACTTGCTCCAGGTTAATGTTTGAGATTTGATAACAATGAGGATTGATAATGTGAATTGAGATTGATTGAATATATGCTTAAGATACCTGGGTAGTAGCAAGGGTTGTGGTTCGTCCCGCTTGCTCCGGGTTAATGCTTAAGATACCTGGGCAGTAGCAAGGGTTGTGGTTCGTCCCACTTGCTCCAGGTCAGAGATTGTGACGCCTGGGTAGTAGCCGCAGTAGTGGTTAATCCACTGGCTCTGGGTTGAGCGGGTAGTAGCAATGGGTTGTAGCTCAAACTCACTTGCTCCGCGAGGGGTGTTTCTGTCCATGGTTAGCTACCAGGACATGTCGGGTTGGCTATATAACCGACAGATGATATCATCAGCCATAGGGCAGGCATACATCATTTGCATATGTTTGAATTGTTTGGGTTTGCCTATTTGTTTTGGATTTCTACATTATATATGCTATGTTACCTGATTATGTGCTACTTGTTCTACTTGTACCTTATTTGTGTATTACTTGTCTGTATTGCTTGTGTTTGTACAACTGAGAGATCCACATGTTGGTGTCGGTGTATGTTGAGGGCTGTTCTTGATGAGATGAATTGATGATGCGATTGCATGATGATGATGATTTTTGAATGAGATAATTTGAGCCCCCTGGGTAGACGCAGTGATGTGATTTCACTAGCTCCAGGTGAGGGTATGATGTATTGATATAGAGTTGCTGAGGCAGAACAACTGGTGATGGTTTTGCTTATGATTCTGAGTCTGATTCGTGGAAGAATCAGCGAGTTGGGAAACATGTGTAACATGAACTAGATTTAGTATCCCCTTACGTCAGATGCCTATTTATGGATTAGTGAGAATCTAGGCTGAATACTTGGTGAAAAGGAGTTTAGGATGCTTAGTGAGCTTTTATTGCAGTGCATTGTATTTATTTGGCACTTTTACCGTACTGGGAACCCATGGGCCCGGGGTTCTCATTCCGTATATATCTCTTGTTTTTCAGATACAGGTTCAGGTGCTCAGAAGTGAGCTGCGGTTCGTCTTAGAGACGGCGAAGATATTTATTTTCTCTACTTTGTGTTTTCCTTAGAATCTCTCCACCTTTGCTTTGAAAAGATTATATTATGTGTTGAACTATTTTGGAACTTGCCTATAGAGGCTCTTATGTTTCCTTTGGGAGAGATTAGGATGTACTGTTGTCAGTTACTTTCATACTGTACCCTAGCCGGCCTAAACTTCGCGGGTCGCGACTAGTGGCTATTTACTTATGTTATATATATCTATCTGTTATCTATCTCTTAATCTCCTTTATGCCTTGTCCATATATCGCTTTCGGCTTCACGTTTTATCTTTTCGTTGTCGAAACGTGAGTGATACGTCTTCGCGATTTTATTTCTACTCTTTTCAGGCTTCTCGATTAATACTTCTTTCGAAATTACCTATGTTTATATATTAAAAATCCACCTGAGAGTCGTACCACCGTAATATCATTGACCTATGACTCGAGCATAAGGATTTGAATATTAGGGTGTTACATTATGGTATCAGAGCAGTTCATCCTCGTGAGCCTGAGGGATGGAACTGCTTATGCTTCAATGCATACTCTGAGTTTGTGCCTGTGCTAGTTAGAGTATCTAACTGATACATCTAGCATGAAGTCCATGAGTGTACCTTTGGTATTTTGAAGCACTATACTTCCGATATTGAGACTGATCAACTTGATATCGATTGTTTGGTGTGTATAGGAACCAGATGGCGCCTCGTGGACCCGGTCGGGGACGTGAGAGAGATCGTACTAGCACGCAGGAACCGGAAGTCAACCTGAATAACCCGGTAAACCTTATGGCGGCATTGGAGAATATGGCTGCTGCTATGCAAGCCACTGCGGAGGCTCTTGGGCAACAGATAAACAATAATGGCAATGGCGGAAGGGAAGCTCAGGGCCCGATGACACTGGCAACTTTCTTAAAGGTTAATCTACCTAAGTTCAAGGGAACCACCAATCCGACTAAAGCTGATACTTGGTTTCGGGCCATGGAGCGAGCACTGCAAGCGCAGTTGGTGCCTGAAGAGCAGCGTGTTGAATTTGCTACCTATCTGCTCACGGGGGAAGCATCACATTGGTGGCAAGGGGCTCGACGTCTCCTGCAACAGGGGAATGATCCTATCACTTGGGATGCCTTCCAGGTGGAATTCTATAAGAAGTACTTTCCGAATTCCGCCAGAACAGCCAAGGAATTGGAGTTACTACAGCTAAAGCAAGGTGCTATGTCTGTGTCTGAGTATACAGACAAATTTGAGGAGCTATTCAGGTTTTCCCGCATGTGTCAGGGAGCTCCGGGAGACTTTGAGGAATGGAAGTGTATTAAGTATGAGGGAGGACTTCGAAGTGAAATCCTGAGCTCCGTTGGACCGATGGAGATTAAGGTCTTCTCTGAACTTGTGAACAAGAGCCGTATTGCCGAAGAATGTGTGAGGAAGGCTGTTGAGGCAAAGAATGACCGTCGGGAGTCCCACCGCAGGGAGCACAATCAAGAATACCCAACAAGGGGTCAAGAGTCTAAGAGAAGAGGATACCCACAACGTTTTCCTCAAAGGCGAAATGACCTTGCGACGAGTGAGGAGTCCCAAAGGAATGGTAAGGGAAAACGGGCAGCGGCTGCTTCTAATGTTTTGAGCTGTCAGAGGTGTGGAAGTCATCACCCAAATAGGCCATGCCGATTGGGGTTAGGCGTATGTTACAAGTGCGGGTTACCAGGGCATGTATCAAGAAATTGCCAACAGGGAGAGAGTCAGGATGCGGGCCGATTGCGGCAGTAAGATTGAGGTAATTGCAATAATCAAGCTTAAATGGCAGTGTGTGATTTTATAATACCGCATGTACAGTAAAACTGGGAATGTCAATCTTAATATTAGACTGAGAAGCAAACCGGATGGTCTGAGTAAGGAATTGCCTTAATACAAATGGATAAATGCCTGTGATGTAAATGATTTTCTGTTGAAAATGATGTGTTGTGTTTGCTATGTAGTTGGTTGATTTCTAGATTTTTGGTAAAACGGATTGAACCTGTGACTTTTAGTTCCTTTGATTTAAATAGATAAGAAATGGTCCTAAATGATGGATTTAGAAACGTTGATTTGAAATACCAGTCATGCTAAGTTGTGGTTGGGTACTTGAGGAAATAAGTGATGGGGCTAATACTTGACGAGAAATCAAAGTGGCATAGCGGAAGCTTGCTAAAACCGTTAGCATAGTATGGTAATAATAAGGAAAAGTGGGGTATGATTAGAAATGCTTTATGCTTTGAGTACTTAAAAGTTTAGTGAGCTTATACAGATACTGATTCTCGATAATTGGAATTAATTGCAGCTGTGAGCCTTAATGGTTCTGAAACGGATGAGGAAATTATCATTGATGCGTAGTCGAATTTAGATGATGATTGAGTGCAAGTTGTCGTGTTCGAGAGATGAGTGCTAAGATTTGTAATGATCGGTTTCAGAGGAATCGTTTGGAAACCTTTAAATTGCAATGCTGATGCGGTACTGAGATTGGTTTGAGGGAATCCGTGACGGGTGGTAAACTCCAATTTTTGGGGAGGTGCTGTTGAATTTTTCCCAAGAATTTGAAGGAGTGTTGGTTATATTTTAGAAAATGATTTTTGATCTGAGTAACTTCAACAAAAGAGATGTGTCTCGAAAGCTTTTATAGATTAGTAAAGGAAAGCGGATTCTTAAGGGTTTGTTGGCTTGTTAGTCCAAACTCATTGAATTCTAAAAACGAAGAAAGCTTTGATTGATTATAGTGATGTGGGATGATGGCTATGATTAACGAAGATGGCTATATTATTGATGACATGATTTGAGATTTAATAGGGTGCGGGTTGATGAGACGGTAAAAGTAAGGAACGAGGCTGTTGGTCAGCGTTGAACGAACGACCGAGACCCTCAGGAATAGAGAAATCAGAGCGCGGTAGCGGAAGCGCGCAGAGTAAAAGGACATTGGAACTGTTATGTGTTGGATATAAAGGCAGACTACGCTCGCGTACTCGTAGTGATGGATGGAATTTTCGAGGGCGAAAATTTCTGTTAGGGGGGTAGAATGTAATACCCGGTCTAATCGAAATTAATTAAATAGTGAGTTAAGTAGTAGCGAATATGATTAGAATATTTGGCAATTGGAATTTGATGATTTAAATATGATATTTGGATTCAGTGAAGTTTTCCGAGTCGGAAGACATAGTTTTCTGCGTAAAAGCGCGCAGTGGAATTTTGACCGACAGTACCGGCTGAGACTTGTCTGGTACTGCAGCTGAGAAAATTAATTATGAGTAAATAAGATTAAGAAATGAGGAATTATGATTAGGGGAGGTAGAAATATTTAAAGTGCGATTTGGAGCGCTAATCTTAAAGGTTTTGGCCCAAAATTGGGCCAACGGACAAAAATAAGTGAACCGGGCCTAAGTGGGCCCAAGACCCAACATATATAAACATTAGTTATGAGCATTTCAGCTCATTTTACCCTAAAAAGAAGGGTTGGGGCGCTGAATTAAGAAGAGAGAAGAGAAGAGAGAAAACCTAACTCTCTTTGATCTTCAAACCACCATAACTTGAGCTACGGAGCTCCGATTGACGAGCCGTTTGCGGCCACGCGTCGCTCTTCTCATCCTCTACAATTCTATCTAAGTTTTGTGGTGATTATTCCATTCATCTCTGCCCAGTTTTCGAAATTCCCACTGTTACACGTTTTTGGGAAGTTAGTGTTGAAATCTTGTGATTTTGGGTGTTTAGGGATACTCCAACATGGATTCTAAGTGGGTTCTATCCCTACTTCATATGGGCTGAGGTAAGAAGTGCTCAAACCCTTGTAATTTGTCATTTTTATGAGCCCTAGGTTGATGTATGTATGTGATATTGGTTATGTTAGTGCCTTTGATGATCTTGGTGCACAATTGGGAGATTGGTGTTGCTTGAGGAACTTTAGTGAGGCTTGGGACTAAGGTTGGTGGAGGCTTCTAAAGAAGAGGCTCAATTGGTTTGGCTACAAGAGGTACGGTTTAAGTTTCATTTAAGTACCGTGTGGTGTGATGAGAATTCCTAGGCTAGATGCCCCTAGGATTAAGTTTGGATTGTGTAAATGGTTGGTGCTAATATACATAGTTGGTATGTAATGTGAAATTAATGATTGGATTGAGAATTGTGTGGCCTTGTATGTTTGGTGTATTAAAAATTTGATGTATTGGGTAATGAGTATTGATTTGTGGTTTATGCATTTAAATTGTGAAATTGGGCCAGAGGCCGTAAATTTTGGGCCGGAGGCCGGTAAGAGGTAAGGAAGGTAAGTTGAGGTGTGCATTGTATGATGACACAAGTGATTGGATGGATTTTAGATAATGAATATATGAATGATTGGGTTGGTTATTGAATAATGAGGTTTGAGGAGATGAAGTGTGGAAATTGGTAATTCTGGGTGAAATTGTATAGATGAGGTATGTTTGGTTTTGGTTGAGGTATGTTATGTGGTCGTATATGTGATCATGATTATTGATTCCTTGATGGTATGATGATGAATAAGAGATATGTATGTTGTGGTATATGCTTGAGAAATGATTAAGGTTGATTTGTGGGTGAAACTATGTGACAGTGAGTATAATATTGATTATGTGTAATGATGATTGATTGGAAATAGTATTGTTGGAAATTGGGATGAGGAAAGATGTATGACATGTTAATGTGTTTGTAAATTAGCCATTTGTTTGAGATGGGTAAAAATGGTTATATGGCGGTTTTGTGCATCGTGGTAAAGTGTTAATGTATGAGTTGAGGAGGCTTGATGTTGATTTTGGTATATTTTGATTGATTTCGAAAAAGGGTTGAAACTAGCATGTTTTGGTTGATTTTAAAAAGGGTTGAAAATGGCTTGTTTTGAAAAGGGCACCTTGTGGTTTTGTATGAAAAACATGGTTTTTGGGCATACTTTGACGGGACATAACTTGGACTACGGATCTCTGTTTTGTACCAAATCTGTTTAGAAATGAAATTGGATCCGGGGTGTCCCTGCCGTTCGAAGAACGGGTGAAAAACGATTTAAAATGAGGAAGTTATGTTCGTCGGAAGATTGGGGGTTGAATCTGTGAATTCTGCAGCTCTTAACTTAGAAAATTTTTAGCAGAATGACCCTCCACGCGTAGGCGCACTTGGCGCGTACGCGTCGTTCTTCAAAAAGGCACCATCCACGCGCGCGTCGATGCGCTGCACCCAATGCCCAGCCATTTTCCCGAGAGTTGTGCCAGAGTTGTGCCAGTTTTGTGCCTGGGGCGCAAATGCACCCACGCGTACGCGTGGCTGATGCTTACGCGTCGTCTGGCTGTGTTTCAATCCGCGCGTCCGCGTGTATGACACATACGCGTCGATGAGCTTTGTGGCCATCCACGCGTGTGCGTGGAGTACGCGTACGCGTGGCCCTGTTTTCATCCCAAAGTTGATTTTTGAGTTTTAAAAGCTAAATATCATACTTCTAAGCCTCTGATCTCACCCCTCATGTATTAGATCATTATGATATGCCTAGCAATGAGAAAGGAGCTAGGGGATGTGGTAACTTGCGAGTGAAGCAAGGGGAAAAGTTATGATCAATGGTGATCAACGATGATTATATGAGATATGGAGGATGACGGTAGAAGTACCGTGTATGCCATGAGCCGAAGGGCTATATTTATTGATAAATGGCTGGTTCTGGATTGAACCATGAGCCGGATGGCTGAGTTATTGCCGGGTCACGGCAAAGCCATTATTGATTATGGCTGAGTATAAATGCATATATGATTAATGAATGAATGTGTTAAATGGATAATAATGGAAATGTTGAAATGTGATGTGTAACCCCGAGTAGTAGGCAGTGGCGTTGTCCACTTGCTCCGGGTACGAGATGGAAAAGGATGTTTATGATAAATGAGTTAATTATGGAGTTTTGAATGAATGTAACTCTGATACCTGGGTAGTAGTAAGGGTTGGGGTTCGTCCCACTTGCTTCAGGTTAATGTTTGAGATTTGATAACAATGAGGATTGATAATGTGAATTGAGATTGATTGAATATATGCTTAAGATACCTGGGTAGTAGCAAGGGTTGTGGTTCGTCCCGCTTGCTCCGGGTTAATGCTTAAGATACCTGGGCAGTAGCAAGGGTTGTGGTTCGTCCCACTTGCTCCAGGTCAGAGATTGTGACGCCTGGGTAGTAGCCGCAGTAGTGGTTATTCCACTGGCTCTGGGTTGAGCGGGTAGTAACAATGGGGTTGTAGCTCAAACTCACTTGCTCCGCGAGGGGTGTTTCTGTCCATGGTTAGCTACCAGGACATGTCGGGTTGGCTATATAACCGACAGATGATATCATCAGCCATAGGGCAGGCATACATCATTTGCATATGTTTGAATTGTTTGGGTTTGCCTATTTGTTTTGGATTTCTACATTATATATGCTATGTTACCTGATTATGTGCTACTTGTTCTACTTGTACCTTATTTGTGTATTACTTGTCTGTATTGCTTGTGTTTGTACAACTGAGAGATCCACATGTTGGTGTCGGTGTATGTTGAGGGCTGTTCTTGATGAGATGAATTGATGATGCGATTGCATGATGATGATGATTTTTGAATGAGATAATTTGAGCCCCCTGGGTAGACGCAGTGATGTGATTTCACTAGCTCCAGGTGAGGGTATGATGTATTGATATAGAGTTGCTGAGGCAGAACAACTGGTGATGGTTTTGCTTATGATTCTGAGTCTGATTCGTGGAAGAATCAGCGAGTTGGGAAACATGTGTAACATGAACTAGATTTAGTATCCCCTTACGTCAGATGCCTATTTATGGATTAGTGAGAATCTAGGCTGAATACTTGGTGAAAAGGAGTTTAGGATGCTTAGTGAGCTTTTATTGCAGTGCATTGTATTTATTTGGCACTTTTACCGTACTGGGAACCCATGGGCCCGGGGTTCTCATTCCGTATATATCTCTTGTTTTTCAGATACAGGTTCAGGTGCTCAGAAGTGAGCTGCGGTTCGTCTTAGAGACGGCGAAGATATTTATTTTCTCTACTTTGTGTTTTCCTTAGAATCTCTCCACCTTTGCTTTGAAAAGATTATATTATGTGTTGAACTATTTTGGAACTTGCCTATAGAGGCTCTTATGTTTCCTTTGGGAGAGATTAGGATGTACTGTTGTCAGTTACTTTCATACTGTACCCTAGCCGGCCTAAACTTCGCGGGTCGCGACTAGTGGCTATTTACTTATGTTATATATATCTATCTGTTATCTATCTCTTAATCTCCTTTATTCCTTGTCCATATATCGCTTTCGGCTTCACGTTTTATCTTTTCGTTGTCGAAACGTGAGTGATACGTCTTCGCGATTTTATTTCTACTCTTTTCAGGCTTCTCGATTAATACTCCTTTCGAAATTACCTATGTTTATATATTAAAAATCCACCTGAGAGTCGTACCACCATAATATCATTGACTTATGACTCGAGCATAAGGATTTGAATATTAGGGTGTTACAAGAGATGAGAGAAAGTGGTTAGGTGGTTTTGAAAAAAAGATAAGAAAATGATTTTGAAAAGATAAGACGTTAGAAAAAGATTTTTGAAATTAGAATTTTAAAAAGATGTGATTTGAAAAAGATATGTTTTAAAAAGGTATGATTGAAAAACAAGTTAAAAAGATTTGATTTTTAAAATTGATAACTTAACTAACAAGAAATATGTGATCCTAGAATTCAAAGATTGAACATTTCTTAACAAGAAAGTAACAAACTTGAATTTTTGAATCAAAACATTAATTGTTAGCAGTGATTTTTGAAAATATGAGAAAAAGATTTGATTTTTGAAAAAGATATGATTGAAAAGATTTGATTTTGAAAGGTTATGAAAATTTGAAAAAGATTTGAATTGAAAACAAAATTCCTCCACTAGTACCATCCTGGCGTTAAACGCCCAGAATGGTATTCATTCTGGCGTTTAACGCCCAAAACACTACTCTTTTGGGCGTTTAACGCCCAGCCAGGTATCCTGGCTGGTGTTTAAACGCCAGATTTCTTTCTTTACTGGGCATTTTGAACGTCCAGCGTTTCCTCTGTGATTCCTCTGCTTTATGTTCTGAATATTCATTTTGCTGTATTATTTACTTGAAAAGATATATTTTTTAAAATTCTTTTGAATTTAAATGAGGAGAGAGACAAACAACAAAATGAATGAAAACATAAAAATCTTGGATCAAAACCAATGATGTATGCAAGAATGCTATGAATGTCAAGATGAACACCAAGAACACTTTGAAGATCATGATGAACATCAAGAACTTATTTTTGAAAAATTTTCAATAAAAGAAAACATGCAAGACACCAAACTTAGAAATTTTTCATGTTTAGACACTATGAATGCAAGAATGCATATGAAAAACATCATGCATCACAAAACAATAAATTATGAAGATCAAACAAGAAGATTCATCAAGAACAACTTGAAGATCATGAAGAACACCATGCATGAAATGCAAGAAAAATAAAAACATGCAATTGACACCAAACTTAGAACTTGACACTAGACTCAAACAAGAAACATATATTTTTGGTTTTTATGATTTTATAAATTTTTTTTTGTATTTTTCGAAAATTAATTTGGAAAAAGAAAATAAGAAATTCAAAATTTTTAATAAGAATTCCAGGAATCATGCAATGTTAGTCTAAAGCTCCGGTCCAGGAATTAGACATGGCTTACTAGCCAGCCAAGCTTTAGGTAATAGCTTCGGTCCAAAACACTAGACATGGCCAATGGCCAGCCAAGCTTTTAGCAGATCATTACATTCAATAGCAAGATTGGTAGAAGTCAACAAGCTCTTGAGATGATAAGTTGAAGACTTGGTCCAAAAGATTATACATGGCTTAACAGTCAGCCAGGCTTCAACAGATCATCATGAAACTCTAGAATTTATTCTTAAAAATTCTGAAGAACAAAATAAAAATATTTTTTTTGTTTTTTCGAAAATAAAGGAAAATAAAAACAAAATAAAATTACCTAATCTAAGCAACAAGATGAACCGTCAGTTGTCCAAACTCGAACAATCCCTAGCAACGGCGCCAAAAACTTGGTGCACGGAATTGTGATCTTCATTAATGGCGCCAAAGACTTGGTGCTCGAAACATGATTCACACACTTTGTCACAACTCCGCACAACTAACCAGCAAGTGCACTGGGTCGTCCAAGTAATAAACCTTACGTGAGTAAGGGTCGATCCCACGGAGATTGTTGGCTTGAAGCAAGCTATGGCCATCTTGTAAATCTCAGTCAGGCAGATTCAATTGGTAATGGTGTTTTGATAATTAAAAGATAAATAAGACATAAACTAAGATAGAGATACTTATGCAATTCATTGGTGGGAATTTCAGATAAGCGCATGAAGATGCTTCATTCCTTCTGAATCTCTGCTTTCCTACTGCTTTCATCCAATCAGTCATACTCCTTTCCATGGCAAGTTGTATGTTGGGTTTCACCGTCGTCAATGGCTACCTCCCGTCCTCTCAGTGAAAATGGTCCAACTACGGGTTACGTAGGGCTAATCATCTGTCGGTTCTCACTTGTGTTGGAATAAGATCCAATGATCCTTTTGCATCTGTCACACGCCCAACACTCATGAGTTTGAAGCTCGTCACAGTCATCCCATCCCAGATCCTACTCGGAATACCACAGACAAGGTTTAGACTTTCCGGATCTCAAGAATGCTACCAATGGATTCTGGCTTATACCACGAAGACTCTGATCTCAAGGAATTGAAGGCTCTATTGTCAGGAGAGACAATCAACACGTATGAACCAGGAATCCAAGAGATACACACTCAAGCTATTGCAGATAGAACGGAAGTGGTTGTTAGGCACGCGTTCATAGGTGAGAATGATGATGAGTGTCACGGATCATCACATTCATTAGGTTGAAGTGCGAGTGAATATCTTAGAACAAGAATAAGCTTGAATTGAATAGAAAATAGTAGTAATTGCATCAACACTCGAGGAACAGCAAAGCTCCACACCTTAATCTATGGTGTGTAGAAACTCCACCATTGAAAATACATAAGTGATGAAGGTCCAGGCATGGCCGAATGGCCAGCCCCCTAAACGTGATCAAGATATCAAAAGTGATACAAAGATAATCCAAAGATCCCAAGATGTCTCAAATACAATAGTAAGAGGTCCTATTTATAATGAAACTAGCTACTAGGGTTTACAGAAATAAGTAGATGATGCAGAAATCCACTTCCGGGCCCACTTGGTGTGTGCTTGGGCTGAGCATTTAAGCTTTCATGTGTAGAGACTTCTTTTGGAGTTAAATGCCAGTTTGTAGCCTATTTTTGGCGTTTAACTCTAGCTTGTAACCTGTTTCTGGCGTTTAACTTCAGAATAGGGCAGGAAGTTGGCGTTTGAACGCCAGTTTGCATCGTCAAAACTCGAGAAAAGTATGAACTACTATATATTGCTGGAAAGCCCTGGATGTCTACTTTCCAACTCAATTGAGACTGCGCCAATTGGAGTTTTGTAGCTCCAGAAAATCTATTTCGAGTGCAGGGAGGTCAGAATCTAACAGCATCTGCAGTCCTTTTTCAGCCTCTAAATTAGATTTTTGCTCAGGTCCCTCAATTTCAGCCAGAAAATACCTGAAATCATAGAAAAATACACAAACTCATAGTAAAGTCCAGAAATGTGAATTTTGCTTAAAAACTACTAAAATATAGTAAAAAGTAGCTAGATCCTACTAAAAACTACCTAAAAACAATGCCAAAAAGCGTATAAATTATCCGTTCATCACTCTCCTCTTGTTTTCTCTTGAATTCTGCTTGAAATAACTTAAGAAATGAGTTGGATTGGGTTTTAAAGGCACAGAATTCACCCCCAGCATATTGCATTTAATGAAGTCATGTGCTGCTTGTCACGCATATGCGTGGGCCACGCGTACGCCTCGCATGACAGATTTCTACAACTTCATTTCTTCATGAATTCTCCACTTTTTACATGCTTTTTCTTCACTTCTTCAATCCATACTTGCCTTATAAACCTGAAATCACTCAACAAACACATCAAGGCGTCAAATGGAATTAAAGTGAATAGAATTTAGCAATTTTAGGGCCTAAAAAACATGTTTTTACTTTTGAACACAAATTAGGAAGAATTCACAAAACCATGCTATTTCATTGAATAAATGTGAGAAAAGTTGATAAAATCTATCCAATTAAAGCAAATAAATACCATGAAATGTGGATTCATCACTGAACAACAAATCTGAAATGTTGCTTCTAGTCCGATTATTTCATTTATTAAATCTTAAGCAAAAATAGAATCTTTTTTTTCATTCACTGTATTGACATGAATTAAGAAATGAAATCATGTTTTAAGTCAAATTAGTCACTTTGACTTACCGTCTTTACATAAATTATAAGTAAAAAGGCAGTGGGAACTAGAATAAACAGTGCAGTAGCAATAAATGCCAGAATATTTACTTCCATAATCTCTATGCTCAAAGTAAAAACATTAGTTGCTGTAATTATGGAAAACATATGGTACATGAAAAAATTACTATGAAAACATGTAAGCTACAACACTATAAAGATATAAAATTTAATAAAAAGGTTTATCATTGGAGTTGTCTGCTTACCAGATTGGCCAAACATGGCTCTGTGATTATGCAAAATCCCATCACATAATAAGACCGCAGTTTCTTCCCATACAGCTTCAGGTCGCACCATTGAGTTAGACCACAATAGAGTCGCAAACAATTTTCGCAAATAATGACCTGAGCCCCAATGACTTGCTTCCTTAATGGCATCAATATATTCTTTATCGTCATCAAGTAGTCCACGTGCATAGCATGCATCTCAGAATGATGAGTTGATAATACCATTGTAGGTTCGAATATCTGCATAGCTTGTTGGTCCCTTTACAATATTTAACAACATCCTTAAGTAATATAGCTCACCAGATGATGGTGGAACGAAAATCATCCTTCGAATGACTTGATGACTTTTCCTAGGTTCCCAAGCTCGAGATGAAGGTTTCCAAAAAAACTTTGCTGGAAACTCAGTGTATGTTAGTTCTCTAGCTTCTGCATATTTTTCGTTAGCTGCAAACCAAGCTAAAAACATGGACTCTTCTATAGTGGCCTTCGCAAGAGCTTCAACTAATGATTCATTATTTGTAAATACAATAGATTATTGATCTGGTAAATGAAAACGCAACCTCTCAACAGATGGATTTGTATAGTGAATGTCATAGGAAAATATCCTCCAAGCAGCTTCAAAAGGAGATATATATCGACAATCATAAAATATTTTCACTTCATCAACTTTCGTACTTGAATTGTCACTGGTGGAGCTTCTGTAAAAAGAGACTGTGACACGATCACTTCTTTTGTTTACATATTTGAACAAATACTTGATAGATATTGATTGGTTACACCATTCCACATTAATGTGAGCACGGTATTTTAGTAACAACAATCTATTATGTGGCACAACATATCTATTGTCAAGATGAATTCCAGATACTTCCACTGGGCGTCCATTATTTCGATGCCTATAAATCGGGTAACCATCTTCGTCAATTGTAGTAACTTCGTTGAACTTCTTAGGGAAATGACCATACAACATCCTTCTTCCATGCAAGGGGAAGTTGGCTTGCTAAGACCACATGGATCATGCAGCATGAAACTCTTGACAGCTTTGTAGTATGTATTATCAACATCACGATCAGGAATCTCAGCACAGATGATTTTGTCTATGTTCGTAGGGTTTGGATACTTATCTTGCTCATGTAAGAACAATAGTATATGTGCGTGTGGAAGTTCTCTCTTTTGGAACTCTATTGTATAAATAACTGGGGAAAAAACAACGCTTGAATGGTATTAACGCGTCTAATTTAGAATAAGGAAGCAATTATGAATGTCATGGGAAAAAATTGCAAAATTTATATGTAAATTACATACCTGCTTTGGTAGAACCAAATAATTTGTTGTATCTAAGATCCTTAATCATCTTGTCTACTTTAACTTTGAAGAGTCTACAAATGATGTCTGGCCTGTCTTCTGGTTTGAGCTTGTGCTTTGCACAATATCGTTGTTTTTCATCCCATTGCGGATTGCAAGTAAAAGTGATTAACAAATCTGGATAACCGACGCATATACATATTGCCATTGCATCTTAATAATTTTATATCACGTATCTTGTCCCACCAATAAATGTTGCCCGGAATATAATTCTCTTTCCTTTTGAGGCTGCATTTGTCTCTCCATTGAAAACAGCATCTCGAAGGCCATTATATAACTCAGCTCTAAAGTTGCTTTGGTGGGTGTAAACATATTTCAATCTGGCACTTTCAACCATTGAGAATGCATTAACTAAGAATTGTTGGAATAATTGATGGGAATATAAGAGGACACCATTGTGTGAAGTCCAATCTTGTATTCGAAATTCAAAAAAGTCCCGCATTATGACATATTTGTCTTCATCTGTTTCTCCTTTTTTAATTTTGTTCAATGGAATATCTTCTCTCCACCCATCTTCACCATTAGGGAATAACAGTGGATACTGTAAGCCTAGATAGGAGGGGTGTAGCTCAGTTATTCTTTGAAGTGACCCTGATTTATTCTCGACAATGATAACTCGCTCTGTTGTAAATCCATCAAAATCACCAACAACTAAGCCAGCAACTTCAGAAACTAAAGGCAAATTATATCTGCTTCCATCCTTTCCTCTCTTTCCTATAAGACGTAGCCGAATTGATTCAGTAGCTTCTGTAGCAAGTGCATCCCGAGCAAGCTGAAATGATTTTGCAAGCACATTATGATGATCAAGCATAATTTTGATGGCCAAGACAATATCCAAATGAAGGTTGTTCAATTTATCCCTTATGCTGGAAAAAATAAGTTCAAATCATATAAATATAAATCTGTGACCTGACTTTAAACTAAAATTCAACCTGCTTTTGGCTAAGCATTAAAAGAAATCATATGTAAATTACCTCACAGCAGTGATTCAATTTTGTATCTCATTTTGAGTATCATATATATATATAGTTGTGAAAATTTTGCTATTCCTCCATCTGGTGGAAGCAAACTTCCCATTAAATGATAGTTTTGTTCATGCAAGATGAAGGTGGGGGGCCCACGACTTTGATTAATCAACCTCTGTACCTTACCTCCTAATGATGTAAAAGCAAACATACTATTGTAGCTCCTAATACTCAATCGAAAGTGGTCGAATTTGTCATTGGTGTCAAAGTAAAATTTCCTCAAAGATTCAGGCGGTGCTTGCATCATAGGAAGTTGAACCTGACCTCGCCGATAACATAATGTAAAATTAGGAGATTTATTATTATAATGCTTTTCTATGTGCTCTTCATACCAGAATATAGCTCCACAGTATTTGCATGGAAATTGCAGATCTCTGATATCCCAGGAAACTACAAAAAAAGCAAATAAAGTGATATGTAAACTAATATATCGATTTGCAGAATGCACCTTCAATATGATTTAGATTTTGTTGATTGTATATTCAATCAACTATGGTAACGTTGAATTTAATTAAGCTTAATTGAAACAGATTAATGACACAATTAAACTTAACGGAATATAATAATCGGAAAATTGACTTAGTGGAATAAATTAAACGTTTTATTTTTAGAAACATGTCGACTAATATGTGTAAAGGAAAATATTAACGTAAATAGTTAAATTTAACAGATATTATTGTACCAAACATTACATGAATTTAATAGTGTAAACAGGAAAATAAACATTAGCATTAAAACAAATCTAATTTTATTTGAGTCATTAACTAAAAAGTGCGTTAAATTACAATATTGAGTTTTTTCATAGCTTTTTTGTATACCGCCTTATCTCTACGTTTTTGTTAGTGCATACACAGCTGAAATGATTTTGCAAGCACATTATGATGATCAAGCATAATTTTGATGGCCGAGACAATATCCACATGAAGGTTGTTCAATTTATCCCTTATGCTGGAAAAAATAAGTTCAAATCATATAAATATAAATCTGTGACCTGACTTTGAACTAAAATTCAACCTGCTTTTGGCTGAGCATTGAAAGGAATCATATGTAAATTACCTCACAGCAGCAATTCAATTTTGTATCTCGTTTTGAGTATCATATATATATATAGTTGTGAAAATTTTGCTATTCCTTCATCTGGTGGAAGCAAACTTCCCATTAAATGATAGTTTTGTTCATGCAAGATGAAGGTGAGGGGCCCACGACTTTGATTAATCAACCTCTGTACCTTACCTCCTAATGATGTAAAAGCAAACATACTATTGTAGCTCCTAATACTCAATCGAAAGTGGTCAAATTTGTCATTGGTGTCAAAGTAAAGTTTCCTCAAAGATTCAGGCGGTGCTTGCATCATAGGAAGTTGAACTTGACCTCGCCGATAACATAGTGTAAAATTAGGAGATTTATTATTATAATGCTTTTCTATGTGCTCTTCATACCAGAATATAGCTCCACAGTATTTGCATGGAAATTGCAGATCACTGATATCCCAGGAAACTACAAAAAAAGCAAATAAAGTGATATGTAAACTAATATATCGATTTGCAGAATGCACCTTCAATATGATTTAGATTTTGTTGATTGTATATTCAATCAACTATGGTAACATTGAATTTAATTAAGCTTAATTGAAACAGATTAATGACACAATTAAACTTAACAGAATATAATAATCGAAAAATTGACTTAGTGGAATAAATTAAACGTTTTATTTTTAGAAACATGTCGACTAATATGTGTAAAGGAAAATATTAACGTAAATAGTTAAATTTAACAGATATTATTGTACCAAACATTACATGAATTTAATAGTGTAAACAGGAAAATAAACATTAGCATTAAAACAAATCTAATTTTATTTGAGTCATTAACTAAAAAGTGCGTTAAATTACAATATTGAGTTTTTTCATAGCTTTTTTGTATACCGCCTTATCTCTACGTTTTTGTTAGTGCATATACAGCTGCCTATATATATATATATATAACTAAAATATTATATTTGAAGTGAAATCTATTATATATATATATTACTTCATGCATAAATTTGACCACAATTAAAAATTAACATTCATCTATTACTCTACTGTGTCATAAGCTTTTATCATTCTTCTGGATTTATTTTCTTAAATTATCAATATTCATTTAAGAGTCTCTACTAATATTATGTTATGCTTAATATTAACAATGAATTTGTTCAAAAAAAATATCCATCCACATTTAATTGATGAATTCAATATCATGATTAAATTAGTATTTTTTTATGCAGCTAGTGTTACTATTTTTGGCTGACGTTTGATTCTAACTTTCGAAGCAAAATATATAATATCACAGCAACAATATTTTATTTCAAAGCAGATATATTCTCGGTGAGCCTTAATATTTTTTTCCATGTCGTACAGTCCAGGAATTTTTATTTGTAAATTTATATAATTAAATCGTAAAATTCATTTTAGATTGAAATAATTCAAATTTTTTGTAATATTTTGCACAATGTCGCCGTTACACTTTAAATTTTATATTCTCAAACAGCAGCATATTTGTTATTTTATTAAATCGCCATACACCTTTGTTTTGAAAATTATAGTCGTCAACGTATAATATAGTTTAAACTGATGTTGGATCGTCCTCGAATTATTTTTTTTTAATTTATATAATTAAATTTTCAATTTTACTTTAGATTGAAAAATTTGTGATCTTTAAAAATATTCTGTACGACGTTGACCTTAGACTAAAAATTTTGTATTTTAACATAGCAACATATCTATTAATTAACTAAATCGGCATACTGCTTTGTTCAAAAAATGAAATTCGTCAGGCTAAAATATACTATAAATTCATGCTCTTTTATCTTAATTATCAGTATGTATTTATTACTTACATGACTGGTGCTGGCAACAAAATAAAATAGTTTTAGCATTTTTTTTATTTTATGCCTTCTGGCAGCTACTGTTACTGTTTTTGGCTCACGATTTATTTTAACTTTCAAAGAAAAAAATAGAATGTCTCCAGAAGAGTTTTTTTTCAAAGTAGGTATTTAACCCTGGCCTTCGCCAATATTTTTTGACCATGCTAGACTGTTTTAGAGTTTTTTTAAAAAATTAATATAATTAATTCAAAATTTTGTTTTTCATTGAAATAATTCATCTATACAAAATTTTTGCACGACGTCGACGTTTTAAATTTCATTATTTTAAAATAGCAATATAACTCTAATTTAACTAAATCGGATTACTACTTTGTTCTAAAAATTATATTAGTCTACGTATATAACTTTAATAATTCAATTCTAAAATTTAATTTATATTGAAAAAATTCATCATCTTTTGTAATATTTTGCAGGACGTCACTGTTACACTTTAAATCTCGTATTAAGGTAAATAGCAACATATATCTTATTTAATTAAACAATTCCACTACGTTACCAATAACATTTCTGCTAACTTCTGCCAACTCTTGTTTATGACTATGTTTAATAGAAGTATCTTTGTAGATGTGTCTAATAAAAATATCTTTTTATGACTGTGTCTAATGAAAGTATCTTTATATATGTATTTTCTAGATGTGTCTCCTTATACATGTATTTAAAATATAATAATTAATTATTGTTGGTAATAAGTTGGCAGATAGTATATTAATACCCTATACTTTTCTTTAATTAAATCGGCATACTATTTTGTTTTAAAATTTATATTTCTGAATATTAAGTATACTTTAAATTTATGCTATTTTACCTTGATTATCATTATATATTTTTTACACTTACATGACACGTGCAGGCGAAGAGAAAACACAGTTTGAGCTTATAATATTATTTTATTTTATGCCTTCCTATAGCTAGTGTTATTGTCTTTGCCCCATGATTGATTCTAACTTTCCAAGCAAAAAATTAAATGTCTCGGGTACAATTTTTTATTTCAAAGCAGCTATTTAACTCTGGCTGCCACCAACATTTTTTGTAAATTTATAAAATTTAATTCTAAAATTTATTTTAGATTGAAATAACTCGTAATCTTTTCTAAAATTCTGCACGACATCGAATTCAGACTTTAAATTTGTCATTTTAGGAGAGCAACATGTGTCTTATTTAATTAAATTGCCATATTGCTCTGTTTAAAAAATTATATTAGTCAAGGTATGTAAATTTATATAATTCGATTATGAAATTTATTTTAGATCGAAATAATCCATCATCTTTTGTAATATTCAGCACGACGTTGCCGTTACATTTTAAATTTCATATTTTAAGATAGCAACATATATCTTATTTGACTAAATTGTCATACTATTTTATTTTAAAAATTATATTCGTGAAGATATAATCTACTTTAAATTCATGTTCTTTTACCTTAATTATCACTATATATTTATTACACTTGCGTTACACGTGCTAGCGAAGAAATAAGACAATTTTAAATTTCATAATTATTTTTGTAGTAATTTTATGATTTCTTTCCAGCTAGTGTTAATGTCTTTGGGTCAGGGTTGATTCTCACTGTTGAAGCAAAAAATAGAATGTCCCGACAATAATTTTTTTATTTCAAAGTAGCTATTTAACCTTGGCAAGCGTCATTATTTTTTGTGCACACTGAATTGTATAGGAATTTTTTATTAAAATTTATTTTACATTGAAATAATTAATTATGTTTTCTTATTAATTGATGAATTTAATATATGGATTAAATAATTCTTTACAAAAAAATATCATATTAGTTCTTTGTCGTTAACTTTGTCTATTAAAATATTATTCTAATTTCATATATGATATGTTAAAAATCAAAGAACCTGTATATTATATAGTTTTTTAGATTCTTTAATGT
This sequence comes from Arachis hypogaea, assembly GCF_003086295.3. NCBI lineage: Eukaryota > Viridiplantae > Streptophyta > Magnoliopsida > Fabales > Fabaceae > Arachis > Arachis hypogaea. The sequence goes on from NC_092039.1 coordinate 109,698,503, forward strand.
TATAAATGAAATTATAACTTATAAAGTCAATTCATATTCAATGATATTAAGAAGAATTATTATAAAAATATTTAGATTTTATTTAGTATTTTATGATTTTATTTTATTTAACACACACACACATATATAAATGATTATAGAATTTGATTTTACAACTAAAAAAATGATTTTCCGAAGTAGAATTTATATGATAAGAGAAGTTTAAAATTGTAACGTACTAACTTGGATCAGCAACATTAGCAGTAAACCCGTTCAATCCTCCTACACGTGTTGTGTTACATTGTGCGTTGGTACTTAACCCTTGCAAGTCTGTTCAATTTAAAAGGTTGAATAAGAAATGTTATCCAAGAAAACTTTTTTAACATATGAAATTTTCTTTAGAATATAAAAAAATAATAATATGGAACTTCAATAATGTTACTTATGTAATAATATAATGAAACAAATTTCTGATTCTATTACCTGTAATAGCCATTGCAGAGTTTTGATGTTCACTTAGAGTAAAACTGCTAGATGTATTAGTCTCATACTCACCTGCATTGTTTGTATTGACTGAATCTGGATAACGTTTAGGGTCTGGAGAAAACAAATTTATTTAATATGTAAAAGGTTTAAATCTTATTTGAAAGGTATATATACATTGGGAGATAATTCATTATAGTATTTCAAGAGCAAATATTATCTATGACATGTATTTGTGTGAAATGTGATGGTGCTATACACAGGGGTTGATTCAAAGTTGACCGTGTTAGGTTGAGATGCATCTAGAGTTTGTCGTGTGGGAGTTACATGCGTAGAAGAGATTGGATCTATGTTATGACTTGCAGTTTCGTTTGAGGCAAGGTTGTGAGAACTGGTCGCACTTAAAAAGTTGTATAGACTTTCAAAGAACTTCTTCATTGTTATGATTATGCTAACACAGTAACATGAATATGGATAAGAACTATTCAATAACTCTGAATAATCAAGGAAGTAAATTAGGACTTTAACCTGGGAGTAAAGATGTATTTGATGCTAACTCGGATGTTTGAACATGGATGATGTTGTGTTAAATCGGAGTCAGTATGTGGCATCCTGAAGTTAGACTTGTTGAAGGTATTTTGGCATGACAGTGGAATTGAGCCGCATATGAAATAACATGCATGTTGTTTTCAGTCCCTAAACATAGTTGATGTTAAGAGAATTAAGTGACAATGTATAATATGAACCATATCCCATATTTTCCTGGATTCCACATGACATGTTAGTTTAATTAGTTGTGGCACAAAGTTTTAAAGCAGGAACAATAATTATAAAGACAACCATCAAGATGGCTGTCAAAAATCACCAAGCTTATACAAGTGTTGTAGTAAAACTTTGAATACAAAATTTGTTTACTCTTGCATAAAAGATATTTTAAAGTTGAAGTATGAATAGTTTATGTTACATACCTTGTAATAAGGGGGTACATGCAACTCTTTCAGAGGTGTTCTATGCTCCGATTCTTACTGTGCACAATGTTGAGGTATATGTTTTGTGGCAATATGTTGCTGTTGAAGCATGGGATGTCCCATGTCAGAGTTCTCTGTAATGTATGATATAAGATAAGAGAAGTCTTGTTAATGGCCAAACAAATGATGAAGGCAGCATGAAATTTGATTCATCCAAACTGTAAAGATATGTTTTATAGGCACCTTTTTGGATAGAATAATGGAGCTTTTTCTCTTTTTTCCAGCTATCTTGAACAATCTATTTCGCCTTGCGTCTTTTGCATTGTCAACTCCTTGATCTGGCGAATTCATCTGTCCTTCGATGGTGAATGTGTCATTGTTGTGGTAACAATGGTGTGAAAGAACTCTACCACTATTTCATTATTTGGGAGGTTGTTTGATAGTTTTTTATTTTACATGTGTCAATTGTCATGTTATTGGAGGCTTCAATTTCTAATATACCTAAAGGTGTACTGTCACGTCATAGTTAGGATGCCTCAATCAGCGTGGAACAGGCCGTCTCTGGAAGCAAAATTTTTTAAACTACATAAATTGATCATGTTAGTTGTACTTGCTTGGAGGCAAATTGCATTTTTTTTTCCTGATAAAAAACAAATGGCGGCAGATATTGTTTAGTGGTGTTTTAAAAAAGGATATTCTCCATTCTTTTAATGTAATGAGTTTTTTTATTTTAATATAAACCTTATGTGAAAAAGGAAACTTGAGATTATACAAATGTTAGCTCTTTATTAGAGTGTATTATTTGGGAAAGATTTGAAGATTAAATATATAAACTTCAGTTGCTAGAGAGAAATGAAATCAACTTTTTTGTAACACCCTTGTATGTTTAACTTATGGTGCAACTTTATTTATTTTCATGCATAATTTTTGTAAACTTTAGGAGGTCAGATGCCTGAAAAGTGGCTCTTGTTTACCACAAGAGAATAGACTATAACAATATACCTATTCATTGAAGACAGGGCATGACCAAGAAATATAGTATGTAGCAAACTATGAATTAATACAATGAAAACTTTAACAGCATCAAAGCTAACTAAGCAAGGAACATAAATCATAATTCTGTATTTTTCATGCTATTTGAATTTTTGTACTAAACAGGAAACACCCTTGGCATGTGAAGAATGATTCTCTATAATTGAATTTGCGTTGGCCAGCTCTGCCAACATAAATGTCGTCGTTGATATGGCTCCCAAGAACATCTTGAAAGCACAATTTCTTTCGTAGAAATATATCATTCGCTTCCTTCTTGTGTTAAGCAAATGATTTCCTCTTTAAGAAATAATTTTGGCTGCTCATACATTCTAATAATTTCCACTGCATACGGAGGATTCCAACAAAAGCTATCTTCTATTTTCATTTGAAGAATCCATAATGATATGCTATAGTAATCAATGTTAGCTGGATAGGAGATGTAGCAAATCTGATCTTTGAGCAGTACCAATGCATTACAATCTGATTTTGCGTTGTTGGAAATTCAACTTAAACACCAATTGTAGTTGGTTATGGAGAACATTAGGACGGACTACAGTTTATCTAAAGTTAATCCACCGAAATTAATCCAGAAAAGTAACTCATTTTTTGAAATGTAATCAGGACTGATGTTGGTAGTATCACCAATGGAAACTCTCTTAGGTTTCCATTGCTGGTACTTGCTGTTCCAGAGGGTGTACCATATGTTTTTGTCATTAAATTTCTGCTTGAACACATGCATTATATAGTACTCCATGGTGGAAGGGTAGTATGTGAAAGCAAAAATTGAGATGCATGTGTGAGCTTTGAAAATTCGTGGTTGAGGTAAATGGCGAACACTACTCGTTAGCAAGTTCCAAATGAGTACCATATTCTTCCGGCAGCCATCTGTAAGTGTTAGAAAGACGTTCCCAAGCTTAGAACCCACAAGGGTAAAATCATTGCATGTTGTTAACTGTGTTAGGAGACACAATGTCTTTGATGCACCTGTTAAAGCGTTGACATTGATAATCGCATTGTTAGCTTTTGTCCATTATGGAAAACAAATATACAATAAAAGTACTTGTTTATTATGTGAAAAATTTAGATGGTACTGAGATAGGAACCTAAATTCCATCAATGAAGAGCACCAAAATTTGTTCAATGCCCTACATCTGCAGAGACATCTATTATCAGCGTTTCGTAAGATGTAAAGAATTACATCCTGAGGAAGGAAAGAAGAAGAGGAATCAGAAGTTGGCATTATTCCCAACATTTTTTGAAACTTTGTTGCTCACTAAAGAAATAAGTCTTTTAAAGAATTTAGTGCAGAGGCATAGATAGAGCTGAGGGACCTTTCTTGCTTTCCAAACACCATTTTAATTAGACTGAACCCCTGCTTTACTACCTAAAAGGAATATGTATAAGTCTTGCGCGGGTTAATTGACTTGTTTTTCATTTTTTGGTTGTTAAATTCTATTGACATTTTTCAATTTTTTTTTGTTTATCTGACAAAGCACACTGCTAGCAGGTCTAATTGTCATCAGTGGACATCAAGTCACAAGTAATGTGTATCCATCAACATATATATTTGCACTCTATTTTATAGATTTTGACATCACTCATTGTCTTATATGCTATTTATTGTTATGTGAACTAAATGAAAATGGCATGCAAAGTTGATAGTTTAAAATCAACTAAGGTCTTTTAGTGAAAGAAAAGATCCTAACTATAAACTATTTTCAGTCACTTATATAGTTACTTGACTTTATAATTAATTTATTTTTTATCAATATTTTTTTGTCGGATATAAATTCAGTTTAAAATTAGATGTCAAGAACACTTTAAGAATTTAATTTTTGGTGAATTTTAACATTAATAAATCAAATCTAAACCACTAAACTTCTTTTCACAATTACTTGCCAAATTTTTATCAAGCAGTATAAAATTTGGTAATAAATTTTTCATTTGAGTATTAATTATAAATTGAGACATTACTTAAGAGTAATTTATTAAAGAAAGTATTCACTCTTTGAAGATGGTCACTATAAGGGCTGACATGAATTTACTCCTACCTACAATAGGTGGCTTGAAACTTTCATGTATAATTTTTTTTTAATATATATAAAATCTTGCTTTAGTTAGGATTAAATTGATAGATTAATGCAGTATTCGAAATTCGTGCATGGTATGCTATGTTAGTATTTGATGGATTTAGCCATACTAATTATATAAAATAGTAAGTTAAAACAAATGATGACTTTCCATTGTGGCAGCATTTGTGATAAAGCCAATGTATATGAGCTCAGTCATACCTGAAGTCATGAATTAAATAATTCAAGTCAAGTTAAGAATGTGATGTGAGATAATTGGATGTTGCATAAAACATTTTTATGCAAAAGGTGGTTGCTTGCATGATGTAGAAAAAATTGTTCAATGTAAAAATGTTTGCATTTAAAAGGCTTAAATTCATAGACTAATGAATCAGTACAAAATATACTTCAATCTTTTGAAACGTTAATTTGAAAAAAATGTCTAAGTTTTCCTTCGGAACTATTTACTTCAATAATTTGATATAGTCTCTCAACCTTATTATTTGTAAAAGACACTTCACATGTGTAGAATCATGATACTCATTTGAGAACTGATTTTGGGCATTAGTTTGTTCAAGTACAACTGAAAGGCTATTGTTGTTAGAATTAACTACCTTCCAATAAGCCATTTTTTCATACCTTTTCTATAGCATAAAATAAGGACATCATCATTTGAATATCACCACAAAAAACTAAACAGAGTATGGCTAATCTAATTTTATTGATTTTTACTGTTACTCCTGTAGCTCTTATAAAATTTTGAATTCTGAATTTCTTTGTAGTTCATTTTTTTAATTGATTAAGGAAATGTGTGTGGATGAAAAAATATTGAATAAAACTATTTTGAAACAAAAGTATTTTACAATGATTCTGATATATAATGTGATTCTAGCAATTGTTGTTATTCTCCATAAAAAAATAGATTTCGAAAAAGGGCAATTTTGATAGTGGTTTTGTGAGTAGAAATGGAGAAAGTAAAAAAAAATGATTTACCTTGAATTGCATTGTTACTTGCATAGTATAAGATCCTTACTTCAAAGAACAGAATGTAATCATAATTAACATAAGATGCATAATTATTAAGAGACGGTAGTTCGTTCAACCTAATTAATTTGAAGGATAGATACTTCAACGAATAATGATAGAGTTGAGTAAAGAAAGTGTACTTTTAAAACCCCTTCAGCTTAGCTATCATGGGAAAGTCATTAACTTTGACTAACAACACTGGTAAATTAATTTAAAGCAAGTTCTATATAAATTTAGTAAGCCACATTAATTTATAGAAAGCAAAGCTTGACAATACAACATAACATAGTAGACACAGAGAATAACCTCTAAACATAGCTTTATGCAACACATGAACATGCACTACATATCTTCTTGTAATATATATTTTTAACTACTAATAATCAGCACCTAGATTATGTGATTTTACCTAAACCACACAACAGCAACTTAGAACAGAAAACTTGCATTATGCTTAAACGTGAAACAGGGTTGACTACAAATAACATTGCAGTAACTCAGACCCATCATAACATAGCATTTTATAACCTTGGGCAATCTTTAGGTCTAATGTGAAAGCTAGAAATCACACTGGATATAATGTCTTGTGATACACATGCATCATCTTCGTATTTTACCCAATGAAAGTTTCTCCTTTTGTTGTTCATAGAAGTATACTGACAGATATGGAAGTGCGAAAATTTTGATTCATCGACTCCATCAACTTGAAAATGACTTTCTTTGATTTGTATAATATCTTCACCAATGAAGTTGTTGGAGTAAATAGTGGACCATCTCCATTATACATAAATAACCTAGTCCAAGTTGGTTTCTCCTCGGTAACATTAACATGCCAAATAGTAGTGGAGAAGTTTTTTTCATTATGGTTGGATGAAGCGAGACAAAGCTTTTGGTTAAGATTCATTAGCATGTAACAATGCCCCAAAGCTTGTTCAGGGGCGACAATTCATTGAAAGGTTTGAGATAATATAGAAAAGCATACAATTTATGGGGATTTTTGCTCAACATCCTCAAATGACCGTGTTAACCAATAAATAACTCCATTAAGTGTAACGTAGGTTGGATCTAACCTTTGCACATATGATGGACATGACAAAATTACATCCCAAATTCTTGTGGTATTGGTATATATGGTGAGTGTGCATGCAGTAGTTTCATCACTGTGTTGGAACACATACACGATAGCATAATCGAAATTATATGGATAGTATGAAAAGGCATATGAATAAGCCATTTTAGGTTCAAAGATGTAGACAGGATCTGGGATGAGTTTAGACCTCCAGCTCACTGAATTCCAAGCTATCAAGTAACTCTTTTTCCCATGGAAGAGTATCTGATGCAAAATACTCCATTTTGAATGCCAATCAGTTGGAACAAACCTTCATATGTTAGAAAGAACAGAAATATAAATAGACTGGTATACCCCGTTGAGACATCCATCATCATGACCCAATCAAGAGAACAAATGAAAGAGGGTGTATAGCATAAATGTAACATTAGTGATGTTCCATCACTTCTCCAAATCTCAGACACATTTGTGACAAAGTGATAGCTACTGAGCTTTCCTCTCTAGTAGCGAGACGTAATGCGACCATTCAAAATTGTCGAAGCATCACAGCGATGGAATATGTCAAAAAGAAGTTCATTAGGTAGTTCATAGAGAGGAATGGAGTGAGGAGGAATATCACTCATCCTTAGTAAAATATGAGGATGCACTATAGAAGAAATTGAGTAGAAAAATATGAGTTAAGAGTATGAACTTTTTTAGGTGAGGATATGTCTTGATATAGTATATGCACCTGTCTTTATTTATATAAGAAAAGCTGCTTAAGGATTCAACTACTACATTGAATACGTATTTATGTCTTTAATTTAAATAGAAAAAGGGCCTAATAATCCAAGGATGAATATATGCTAATTTTCACTTGTAGTCAGGAGAGTCAAAGTTGCTGAAGCTAAATGTAGTAACTCCATATATTGCTCATATCCTTCTAATTTTGAATAATTAAATATTATTTTAGCATGTTCCACCTCAACTAACAAATGTAGTTTGGATATAGAGAAAGAAAAAAGTATTTTGTACCCCATTGATGTTGAATTATAGGAATGCAAAAGGAATGGCTAGATGTCATACCAAGGAGAAGATAGGAAGCAATTTGAATGAATCTTTTGTTACAATAGAAGAAGGATTTAAATGGATTTACAATAAAGCTGAAAAATAATCTCACAAGAGATTCAGCATTAATGCTCACATGACCTCCAAGCCAGGTATAGTAGAGTATATCCACTCTCTCTTCCTTCCTTCAAATTATTCTGTATGAACAATTATGTAACTCAATGTATAGCCAAAAGCTAATAACTTTTTTAAACAAAACTATCCCTTCACTTACTATTTGTGTGACATAAATAGCTAATCCTTCCCTCATCGAACAGCATGCTTCCTTAATAAATTTGTGAAGGGACTACTTATATATGACTATATATATTTAATAACTGATTTTAAAATCTTATTGCAGGATCCATGAATCATTACTTCTTTAATGAGACTGTTATAAATGGACATTTGCAAGTGGATTACTATCTATCAAGTTGCTACACCAATATATTTAAAATGAGTTGTATGATTATTTGATTCAGTGACTTTGTAGAAAACTTCTTGTTCATTATCTATGCAAGGCCATTATTGAAACTTAAACTTTAAGCCACAATTAAGATATCTGAAAAATCAACAAAGCAGTGTTATTATTGCTTGTTTTGGTCAGCACGTTTTAAAGGATGAAAGAAACTTGTGAACATTCAATTCTTACCATGAATAGAATCTGAAGTCTGCCAATACAAGAGATTACTTTTAAGATTTAAATTATTACACATTGAAAATAACTGCAGTTGGAAACACATAGCCCTTCCATAAAATCTGTAACTAATCACTACAGTTTCTAATTGTTGGCTTCCAACATGAACAGAAGCACCAAACCGATGAAAGGGTAATAACATTATCCATGTAATACTACCTAAGTGTAAACTACACTGCTTCACACTAACCCCCTAATAATATTCAATTAGAAATTTTCTAATAAAAAGATCAATACAACACTACTACTATACCATTTTTACTCCATTTTTTTCCCAAAATTTCGCTTAAAGGTCTTGTTAGCTAATGCTTGTGCATCTACAAAGACAATTGCTTCTCCTATGTATCCATCAACTGTATCAGGGGATGATCTCTTTGTTGGAGTTTGATAAGAGCTGTCATTGTTGCTTTCCACCGCAGATTCCTTTGGTTGACATTAACCAAACAATCACTTTATATCCAATTTATATGATCTACCTTTCAGAACATTTTTTCCACATAACAAATATTAGCAACAATTATTATATATATATATATATATATATATATATATATATATATATATATATATATATATATATATATATAAATCTCACCTTTGAAAGAGAAACTACACCATGGGCATTGTTATCATCTTCTATCTCGCATAGAGGGGTATTACCCATCTTTGGGAAGTCTGCAAGAAGAAAGTACATTTTCAAGTCTACTCTAACAATGGGCAATCTTTTTTGTCATCCAACATAGTATTTTCTCTTAGCAATGGTCCCAAAAATTATACTTACAGAGGCTTCAGCAGAAGAACTGGCACACCCGAAGCTCGACATGAGGAAGTCCTCATCTGAAAGCTTGGTTACACTGTATACCCCCTCAATGGCATTTATATTCTTGTATGTAATGTTCAGTTTGAATAAGAATCTTTTGTCAATAACATTATCCAAGTGCTTTGGGTATGAGTTTGTCTTTTCCCACATCTTCACACATATATTAGGAATTGTTGTTAGTGGAATATAGATAATTGACCTTGCATAACTTGGTTATAAACATGTAAAGTTGACTTACATATATCTCGTTAACCTTGTCAGCAGACTTTCCCACCATCTGCTCTGCTTCTTTGTTCCACACAATGAGCTTTAGACACCTAGTTCCATCAGTAACAATTATTTGTAGCCTATACCTGCAGCACCGTACCAGCAGAATTGAATTAGCAAGTTCTAACACCACTAAATAAAGCTACAGTCAAGGTACAACATTCTTAATATTGATGTCTGCTGAGTGCAACATTTTCGTTTTGTATGCTAAGCACTTACCTCAACATATCCTTGAAGCCTACACGTCTACAATGGTCACACTAATACCTATCTTTAGGCATGTCTTACATGAAGTGTAACACCAGTCATCTTTGCCCACCTCTAGACACACAATATTGGCAATAATCCAGCATGACGTCTCCTAACAAATGGCATACGAATGATCAAAAAGATGGTTAGGCTAAGTAATGATAGAAGAACCTCACCTGTTGAATATTGAGGACCTCCTCTACAGTCTTCAATTGAACAATGTCTGCGTTGATCTCATCCGTGGCAGAGTATTGAGGTTAGGTCTTAAGCTGAGTAATTCGTTGTGAAGAGGAAACAATATCCTTATTCAACCTATAAACAACATAAAATGTTCCCATAAACAAATTTTTCTAGTTTTTTCAGATAAGAAACACAAGTACAAATGTTAGTTAAACAGGCAGTATTGGCAAGTAAGTTATACCTTTGCTTGAACTCATTTACCTCAGTCAGATTTGGATTGAAGTAAACTTTGGAGACATAGTAGGCACTTTGAATATTCACTGAATTCAAGTAGACATTAGTCTTAAAAAGTTGGACCACCAATATGAAAGGTTCTCCGTCATCTCGTTCAAGTTGTGGAAGCACTTGGTCAACTGATGAGCGGATAATTTGTATGCTTTTTGGCATTGTTTTTAGTATGTTTTTAGTATAATCTAGTTAGTTTTTAGTATATTTTTATTAGTTTTTAGTTAAAATTCACTTTTCTGGACTTTACTATGAGTTTGTGTGTTTTTCTGTGATTTCATGTATTTTCTGGCTGAAATTGAGGGTCCTGAGCAAAAATCTGATTCCGAGACCAAAAAAGACTGCAGATGCTGTTGGATTCTGACCTCCCTGCACTCGAAGCGGATTTTCTGGAGCTACAGAAGCCCAATTGGCGCGCTCTCAACGGCGTTGGAAAGTAGACATCCTGGGCTTTCCAGCAATATATAATAGTCCATACTTTGCCCAAGATTTGATGGCCCAAACCGGCGCTCAAAGTCACCTACAGAAATTCCAGCGTTAAACGCCGGAACTGGCATAAAATTTGGAGTTAAACGCCCAAACTGGCATGAGAACTGGCGTTTAACTCCAGAAAAGGTCTCTACACGAAATTCCTTCATTGCTCAGCCCAAGCACACACCAAGTGGGCCCGGAAGTGGATTTTTCTGTCATTTACTCATTTCTGTAAACCTTAGGACACTAGTTTACTATTTATAGGATCTTTTGACATTGTATCAGTACCCTATGCAATCTTTTGATGACCTTATGACATTTTACACTTTTTCTTCCATAGCATGAGTCTCTAAACCCCATGGTTGGGGTGAGGAGCTCTGCTGTGTCTTGATGGATTAATGCAATTACTACTGTTTCTCATTCAATCATGCTTGCTTCCATTCTAAGATAATACTTGTTCTTAATCCGGATGAATGTGATGATCTGTGACAATCATCATCATTCTCAACCATGAACGTGTGACTGACAACCACCTCCGTTCTACCTTAGATTAAGTACTTATCTCTTGGATTCTTTAATCGGGATCTTCGTGGTATAAGCTAGACTGATGGCGGCATTCAAGAGAATCCGGAAGGTCTAAACCTTGTCTGTGGTATTCTGAGTAGGATTCAATGATTGAATGACTGTGACGTGCTTCAATCTCCTGAAGGCGGGGCGTTAGTGACAGACGCAAAAGAATCACTGGATTCTATTCCGGCCTGATTGAGAACCGACAGATGGAATGCCGTGCCGTGACAGGGCATTAGGAATCGTTCCAATGAGAGGATGGGAGGTAGCCATTGACAACGGTGAAACCCTACATACAGCTTGCCATGGAAGGAGACTTGCGTGACTGAAGAAGAAGACAGTAGGAAAGCAGAGATTCAGAAGATGGAGCATCTCCAAACCTCAACCTATTCTCCATTACTGCAAAACAAGTAATCATTTCATGTTCTTTTGCTTTTCACAATCAATCTTGATAATTTCTGATATCCTGACTAAGATTTACAAGATAACCATAGCTTGCTTCTAGCCGACAATCTCTGTGGATCGACCATTGCTCACGCAAGGTATTACTTGGACGACCCAGTACACTTGCTGGTTAGTTGTGCGGGATTGCAAAAGTGTGATTGCAATTTCGTGCACCATCAACCAACTCTCCAAACAATGTACACTTAATTTTATTCCTCCTGGGACACTAAGAGAGAACACCAATGTCACACATAGTTTGAGTACTGATACTTCTCCCATGTTGGGATGAAAAGGTAAATTTTAGAACAAAATTAAAAAATGAAATCAACTCAAATATTAAACATTATTACTCTAGGTCCTCCAACTGCAGAGTAATACGCTTGCTTTGGTGACCCGTGCATGTGATAATTCCCCTGGCCTCTTCTTTTTCCACAACCTCACCTATGTAATCTACAATGAATAATGTTGCAGTTAAAATATATTACTTGAAATCATATTACATAATATGAAAAGCATAATATGAAGACTAAATTGATTGAACTTACCAAATAATAGATTTTCATCACTGGCACCATTTGACTCAAGCTCAGTAAAAGGATGAAACTTAAAAGGATTAAAAGCGAACGTCTCAATTGGTTGGAGGATCACCTCAGTCTTTGTATAAAAACTGAGCTTGTACTTATGTAGAGTTGTCCTAACTTTACCATTGTTAGTTGTAACAATAAAATTCTGCATACTTTAAATAGCATGCTCCATTATTTGGTGTCTGAATACTTCTAGTGTAGGTTTAGATATGGTTGCTTGAATCCTATCACCCTGCAAGAGATTTTTCAAACAACAGGAACAAAACAAAATGACAACGCATAAAAATACGACTTCCAACTCATTAGAATTGCTCGTAAAATACCTTCACATCTTGTAATACCATCTCCAAACTGAACACCTCGTTCTCGTTCCACTGGCTAGGGAAATCATACAATCGAACCACCCCCATAACCAATGACCAAGAAAGCTTGGTAGCATTGATATCAGCGATAAGATCCATTGTTCTAGCCAAATTTCCCTTCAAAACAATAACAACAGGATACTGAGTAAGTAGAAATTAGGATACAAAGGGTAATGAGCTATAACTTACTTGTGTATATGAAGTTGACCGTCCTGCTATATATAGACAATTATCCATATCCCTATCCTTGAAATGAGCGGGAAAATCCTCTATTGAGCTCAAACTTGTTCAATTTTAAAATACTTACCGACGACGCCAAACTGCCAGCTAGCAACACCCTCACACGCTCAATATTCCACGAATATCTGTAACCCAGGGTCACTTTAATTCTTCTTTTATGTTGCATCTCGAGGTACAACTTTCCTTCAATATGCGCGGGAAGGGAGAGTACATCACTGAACACTTCATATTAGAAGGAGTTTCACCGAGAATCCCACCAAGTTGCCCATTTTTTGGAGGAACTGTTGCTGTGTCGCTGACGGAACTGCTGTATTGTAGAGAACCATTCCTGATAGAACCACTACTTAGAGACCTCATTTAAAAAGGCATCGTAACACTGGTCTGGACACATGTCATTGTGGAGGAAGCCATGGTTACAGTGTGTTACGTGCACGTGTTGGTCTGGAGAGAGTTTAGTGTTAGAGAGAATACTGTGGTGCTTCGTTTACTGGACTGCTTAACCTTTATATATTAGATAGATTCTCTTTTTTTCTTCCTATATGGATGTATATTTTTCGCTAACGTGATCCCTAACTCTTTATTGATTATTTAACGAGACAATTAAATTTTTATTTTAATTTATTTTTTTAAAAATTAAAATTTTTAAGTAAAATTAAAATTTTAAATTCTTTTAGAAAGTAAATTACGATAAAAAATAATTTTAATTGTCATTTCATATAATAATTAAAAAAGTTATCAGATAGCGGTTAATATATTTTTACTGTTAATCGTTCTGTGTCAAAAATAAAATCAAGACTAAATATGCTAAGTTAAGGACGGTAAATTGAAATTTTAGGAAATTAAATTGAAGTATGAATGCAATTTAAAGGACTAATTTAACAATTTCTACGAGTAAACATCAAATTCGGGGTTTTTTAATTTAAATTAAATAATTATATTTTATCAATATACATAAACTGCAGAATAATTATTTAAATAAATAATGTACCACATTTTGGATATTGTGAGACAAATATGAATATAGGTGTATTTTAAGTACTGAAATTTTGTGATATGACGCATGAAAAATTTGACGTATTTAAGATGCACCCAAGATATGTTACAGATGAAAAAACCGATACTAAATATCCGAAATGTGTTTCAGAAGATGATGCAAGTCACTGCACCTGAAATAAAGTCAAAACAGAAATTAGGATCACAGCATCCGAGATATAGTCTAACTTTCTCTTTAAATAAAAATTTCTATATTATTGCATTATATTTTTTAATAAAATAGTGAAACAAATAAATATTTCACATTTTTTACTCTCTTCTTTTAAAAATAGTATTTATTCTCACTAGTTAATACTATTAGTATCACAAAAATATGAACGAATAAGAGGACGATTTATACATCAAATTAATTTTATCAACAATTTTTTAAAACAACATATATTATATAATAATATATACTCAAATATCTTTGTCATTAAGATATTCTTTGGACTAATTATATAAAAGAAAATATTTTTTTAGTTTTTCCACAAAAATATTCAATTTTTCATAAAATACAAAAATACTCTTTTTCTTAATTTTTAAAGAATAAAATACTTTTTAAGATTAATTTTATTTAGTTATAGTATAAATTAAAAATTTAATTTTAAAATTATTTAAACTAACCTTTTTAGTTAATTTTAAGACTAAAATACCCTTTAAAAATTAATTTCAAAAAGACTAAAATAAATTTTTTTGAATTAATTTTGTTTACTTATATTATAAATAAATTTGAATTTAATAATAAAAAGACAAAAAATACATTTTAAGATTGATGTGTTAATATTTTTAGAAATAATTTTAATTTAACTTAAATAAGTAGAGTAGGTGTTACTATTTTTAGAAATAATTTTAATAGTTAAACGTAGAATAATCAATAATATATTAGTTAAATTAAATAAATATATTGATATATTTATCTAAAATCACTCTAATTTCTATTTTGATCGTATCTTGGGTGCTGTAACTCACATCAGTTTTTGAACACATCTTAGGAGTTTAGTACGCGTTTCTCTCCTTCTGCAATGTATTCCGCATGCACTCTGAATACATGAGATTTTTACACATTATACTTTAGAATCTCAATATCCGAGATACGCTCATATACGTATTTGCCTCACATTATCTGAGATATGGTACATTATCTATTTAAGTAATTATTCTGCAGTTTATGTATATCGATAAATTATATAATTATTTAATTTAAATAAAAATATTAATCCGACCCTTATTCATTTTTACGAAAGACAAGGCAATTCCTAAAGAAAAAAAAAGAACACTTCGGCCCTTAACTTTTACATTTTGTGACAATAGAATTCTTTTGTTAAAAAATTTGTTAAATAGTAATGAAAATTAATTTTATAGGGATTTTATTTGTAATGTGGGGGTTTTAAACTCCCACAAACTATTAATAAATTTGTTTTTGAAAAATTTCTTTGTCAACGGCGGTTAAGTGAATAAAGATCATGGATGAAAATGATGTCACAAGAAAAAAGTAATTGTACAAAAACCTTTTAAAGAAAAAAAAATATGAATATTGATGATATTGATATGGGTGATGATAACAGAGGAGATAATGATGATGATAAAGTATAATTACACATAGAAATATAAAAGAGAAATTATAATGAGAACAATGAAAAAGGTAATGACAGCTAGGGATGTCAATGGAGCAGGACGGGGGCGAGGGATGCCTCCCTGCTCCCCGTCTCCGCCCCAGAATTAATTCCCATCTCCGCCCCAATTCCTGCCGTGGGGGGATAATTGTCCCATCCCCATTCTCCGTGTTTCCCGTATTTTCCGTGGGACCCATTCCCCATTCCCTATTCCTTATGTTTAACATTCATATGAAAATTATAGTAAAAAAATTAAAAAAATAAAAAACAAATTAGAAAATACTATTACAAATACACAAACATATCTTATCCAAGATTATAAGTCCACAAATACAACATAGTAAATTATAGTCCATAAAATAAAATCTTAAAATACAATTTCATTCTAAAAATAAACAATAAGATATAGTCTTTAACACCAAGTGGAAACTGGAGAGAGTTGGGGCTGTGGGAGAGAACAACGTATGGTCTGTAGGAGTTTTGGAGTTTGAACAAAGTGGAGATGGAAGAGAGTTGGAACTGGAATAGAGAGTAGATGGCGCAGCAGACAACACAGTGAGTAGGGAAGACTGAATAATAGGGTTAGGGTTTTTTAATTGGTGAAATTACTAAAAAACCTATGTTAGAAATAAAGTAAGGTTATTTAAAAATTTCAAACATTGGGAATTATCGGGGATGGGACGGGGATTCCCGTCGGGTCCCCCGCCTGTCTTGGGGGAATTTCGCTCCTCATCCCATCCCACGGAGAAAATTTTCTATCATCGGGCCCACTCGGGGCGGTTTCGCGGAGATCCCCGCCTCCTGAAAATTTTTGACACCCTAATAATAGCAGCGGTCATAGTTGATTATATTGTTGAAAAAAACTTTAGAGTTTAAAACTTCTACAAAATATATAAATAAAACCCACAAAATAATTATAAATGAAAGGTTGAGAGCAAAAATTTTCCCGTTTTGAACCGTCATATTATTCGTACAATAATCGAATTAGATGTTTACTCTTAATTCTACTGCATATAAAATAAAAAATTTTATTGTAAAATTTGAAATTGTTATTACTAGATAATAAGATATTAAAATATTGATCATATTTGACAAATAGTATTAATTTCTTCTCTTAATAGTTAATATTCAATTTTTTAACACGGAATAAGTAAAATGACTAAAATCACATTTACTCCAAATTTTTTATTGAATTCCAAGACCCAAGATGTTTATACCTATTTTTGTTGAAAATAAATAAATAAATAAATGAACTTCTCCCGATACTCATAAGTTGATTCATATTTGATAACTCGTATGAAAGCTTATTCCCTTTTGGTAATTGCTAATGGCCAATGACAATGTTGCATCTTGACTGGTCACTTACAATATAATTCTAGGGTTTATTGGTTATAATACCTATGAATTGTTAATCAATGAATCAAAACATTAGATCCTTACTACATTGTTCATTTTCAGTACTATTTT